>NW_011494775.1:1435180-1435785 GCF_000754665.1 Bison bison bison | reverse complement strand
ACACCTATCCTGCTCAAACTCTTCCAGAAAATTGCAGAGGAAGGTAAACTTCCAAACTCATTCTATGAGGCCACCATCACCCTAATACCAAAACCTGACAAAGATCCCACAAAAACTACAGGCCAATATCACTGATGAACATAGATGCAAAAATCCTTAACAAAATTCTAGCAATCAGAATCCAACAACACATTAAAAAGATCATACACCATGACCAAGTGTGCTTTATCCCAGGGATGCAAGGATTCTTCAATATCCACAAATCAATCAATGTAATACACCATATTAACAAATTTAAAAATAAAAGCCATATGATTATCTCAATAGATGCAGAGAAAGCCTTTGCCAAAATTCAACATCCATTTATGATAAAAACTCTCCAGAAAGCAGGAATAGAAGGAACATACCTCAACATAATAAAAGCTATATTTGACAAACCCACAGCAAACATTATCCTCAATGGTGAAAAATTGAAAGCATTCCCTCTAAAGTCAGGAACAAGACAAGGGTGCCCACTTTCACCATTACTATTCAACATAGTTTTGGAAGTTTTGGCCACAGCAATCAGAGCAGAAAAAGAAATAAAAGGAATCCAAATTGGAAAA
>NW_011494775.1:1403018-1435080 GCF_000754665.1 Bison bison bison | reverse complement strand
TAGAAAACTATAAAACACTGGTGAAAGAAATCAAAGAGGACACTAATAGATGGAGAAATATACCATGTTCATGGATTGGAAGAATCAATATAGTGAAGATGAGTATACTACCCAAAGCAATTTATAGATTCAATGCAATCCCTATCAAGCTACCAACGGTATTCTTCACAGAGCTAGAACAAATAATTTCACAATTTGTATGGAAATACAAAAAACCTCAAATAGCCAAAGCTATCTTGAGAAAGAAGAATGGAACTGGAGGAATCAACCTACCTGACTTCAGGCTCTACTACAAAGCCACAGTTATCAAGACAGCATGGTACTGGCACAAAGACAGAAATATAGATCAATGGAACAAAATAGAAAGCCCAGAGATAAATCCACGCACATATGGACACCTTATCTTTGACAAAGGAGGCAAGAATATACAATGGATTAAAGACAATCTCTTTAACAAGTGGTGCTGGGAAATCTGGTCAACCACTTGTAAAAGAATGAAACTAGAACACTTTCTAACACCATACACAAAAATAAACTCAAAATGGATTAAAGATCTAAACGTAAGACCAGAAACTATAAAACTCCTAGAGGAGAACATAGGCAAAACACTCTCTGACATACATCACAGCAGGATCCTCTATGACCCACCTCCCAGAATATTGGAAATAAAAGCAAAAATAAACAAATGGGACCTGATTAACCTTAAAAGCTTCTGCACATCAAAGGAAACTATTAGCAAGGTGAAAAGGCAGCCTTCAGAATGAGAGAAAATAATAGCAAATGAAGCAACTGACAAACAACTAATCTCAAAAATATATAAGCAACTCCTATAGCTCAACTCCAGAAAAATAAATGACCCAATCAAAAAATGGGCCAAAGAACTAAATAGACATTTCTCCAAAGAAGACATACAGATGGCTAACAAACACATGAAAAGATGCTCAACATCACTCATTATCAGAGAAATGCAAATCAAAACCACTATGAGGTACCATTTCACACCAGTCAGAATGGCTGCGATCCAAAAGTCTATAAGCAATAAATGCTGGAGAGGGTGTGGAGAAAAGGGAACCCTCTTACACTGTTGGTGGGAATGCAAACTAGTACAGCCACTATGCAGAACAGTGTGGAGATTCCTTAAAAAACTGGAAATAGAACTGCCTTATGATCCAGCAATCCCACTGCTGGGCATACACACTGAGGAAACCAGAAGGGAAATAGACACGTGTACCCCAATGATCATCACAGCACTGTTTATAATAGCCAGGACATGGAAGCAACCTAGATGCCCATCAGCAGATGAATGGGTAAGAAAGCTGTGGTACATATACACAATGGAGTATTACTCAGCTATTAAAAAGAATACACCTGAATCAGTTCTAATGAGGTGGATGAAACTGGAGCCTATTATACAGAGTGAAGTAAGCCAGAAAGAAAAACACCAATACAGTATACTAATGAATATATATGGAATTTAGAAAGATGGTAACAATGACCTTATATGTGAAACAGCAAAAGAGACACAGATGTATAGAACAGTCTTATGGATTCTGTTGCAGAGGGAGAGGGTGGGAAGATTTGGGAGAATGGCATTGAAACATGTATAATATCATGTATGAAACGAGTTGCCAGTCCAGGTTCAATGCACGATACTGGATGCTTGGGGCTAGTGCACTGGGACGACCCAGAGGGATGGTACTGGGAGGGAGGAGGGAGGAGGGTTCAGGATGGGGAACACATGTATACCTGTGGCGGATTCATTTTGATATTTGGCAAAACTAATACAATTTGTAAAGTTTAAAAATAAAATAAAATTAAAAAAAAAAAGAAGAAGCTTAGAGGCAACTCCTTGAAAGCTGGACAAAGTCATAGCTTTCTCAATAATTCCAGGGTTCCCCCTCCAGCCTCAGCCAAGACTCTAAGGATCATCCCATGGGTAGAGGTTATCATAGGATAGTATACATAGAGAGACTTACACTGGGTCTAAGATTTGTTAGGTCCCCCATGTGGGGTTCTCTAACTCCAAATGTCACAGCTCTTTCCACAGTGCTTCATGGTGTGCTGAAAACCAAGGGGTCTTGCAGCACTGCCCATCACATGATGCAGAGGTGTCACAACATTGCCCATGATACAACTAGAAACTTCTAAAAATCCGGGTTCCTTAATTCCGAGAACAGTCTCTGTGGTCTGAGCCCCCTCCCTAACCACCCATAAAAAGAACCACAAGCCCTCAAAAGGAAGAATCATGCTATTATCTGAGCTGCAAACAGTGTTTATAAACCCTCTGAAAAACCCACAGTCCCTTGAGGTTTGCATTTCTTTTTCTGAGGTTCACACCCTCCCCTCTAGCCCCCTAATTCTCTGCAGGAGAATTACAGAAACTCACCATTACACTTCAGTACACATCTCCTGCTCTTTCCCTAAGGGGACTTGGGCTATTCCAAACTCTGTCTCCAGTATATATCAGGCTCTTTCCAATAAAGCTTATGGGGCCTGGACTCCCAAAATAATTACAGAAAACACATTTCCTAGACAAGAATATATTTATCCTAAGAAGCATTACCTTCTTAATCTGCCTTGCCCTTTGCACTCCTGATGACTTCCCTAATTGAGTTTTGACAGTATTATATATTAAATCATAACTGATAGAGCAGCATCTGGGCCTACACTGTCCTTCTGCCCTCATCCTATCAAAGCTCCTGGGTAAATACACACCTGCAGCTTCTGGAACATCCCAAACCTCATTTCCAAAAGCAGAAAAGTACAGAAACTGGAGAGATGTGTTCTTGCCCTCAAAGGTAACATATTTGTTGCAGGTGGCTGATCTGGAGAACACACAATGTGACCGAGAACATAGGTTTTAGACTCCATCAGACTGGAGTTAAAATTTACTAGCTTAGCCACTTACCAGCCCCATGGCCCTAAGCAAGTTATGAATTTTTTCAGCACCTCTTATTTTAATCTGTAAAATGGAGATGACAATAGTACCTGTCTCAGAGGGTTATGAGAGAGAACATTATAAAGCTCCCAGCACTGAGCAAGGCACTGGGGAAGCACTCCATAAATGACATTTATTAATTATACATTATGCTAGGGATGCCTTTTATAAACTTTGAGCTTCGTAGTTTGGTGCAAGGGCTATCTTGGGATGAGAGAACCAGGTGTCTTCCTAAACAGTACTGGGTAGCATCTATAATTTAGCTGTGATCTCAGGAGCCATCTTCACTGCCTGGTAATAGGTTTTGGTGTTACCAACATTTAGGCACCCCTACATCTTCAGATTTAGTGGTAAAGGACCCGCCTGCCAATGCAGGAGACATAAGAGACACAGGTTCAATCCCTGGGTCAGGAAGTTCCCCTGGAGGAAGGCATGGCAACCCCACCAGTATTCTTGCTTGGAGGATCCCATGGACAGAGGAGCCTGGGGGGCCACAGCCCAGGGCATTGCAAAGAGTTAGATGTGACTGAAGCAACATAGCGTAGCACACACCTTCAGATTGCCTAAAGCTATCAGTGGCCTTCACACAACTCTTGGTCTACTCTGGGCTGCAAAACTGCCATTTTGTTGTGTTATTTCAGAGATGATTGGATGAAAACGGGCATCAGCAACCATCTAGCTCAAAATCCAAACCCCACACATGGAGATATTAAATCAATGAATTCAATAAACACCCTACCTACCTCCCAGCCGAGCTCATTTCTTCTTTCTAAGTCACTCTCACTCAACCTTTGGAATGGCAGTATATTAGCTGGGTCAGCAAATATTTAATGAGTACCTACTGCATTCTAGGAAGCATGCTAAGCAATGGGAGTAAAAACAAAATGGGCAAAAATATCCCTGACATCATGGAACTTATATTCTAGTTGGGGAATACAGACAATAAACATAAATGAGTGAGTGGTACAGAGGAAAATAGGCATGTTCACATAGAAAGGGAGCAGGAAAAGAGTCTACTGGTTTCTGTAGAGTATTTAGATGATTTTCTCCCCACGGCTTTTCTCCCAAGGCCTCCCAGAGGCATGCAGAAAGCAAGGGAATGATATCTGCAAAGAGCATTCCAGAAGCAGAACTCACAAATACAAAGGCCACAAGTGGGAGCAGAATGAGTCTAAGATGTTGGAAGACCAGCAGGAGATCAGAGTTTGTGCAGTGGAGTTATCAAGAGTGAAAGTAGGAGAAGAAATCAGAGAAATAGTGGAGAGTCAGATCAGGTAGAACTTGTAAACCAAGGCAGCAACTTGGTTTTTAACTCTGTAAAGATTGGCAGGCAGTCTGGGCTGCAAGTAAAAGAGAGACAGAAGCACTCTGAGTGGTGTACTGAGGACGGACTGCATGGGTAGCAAGGTAGGCACAGAGATGTCATTTAGGAGGTTCCTGCATTATTTCAGGAGAGAGCTGATGGTGACTTGGGTCAGAAGATGCCAGTTAAGGTGGTGAGAGGAAAGCTCAGACCCCACTTGCTACAGGAAGCCTCATTCTCCCTTCTTTTGTGGTGCTTGCACCATCATACCATTTTCACCGTATTTCAGTTGTCTCTTTCCCCCAACTGACTCTGAGCTCCTTCAGTTAAGAACTCTATTTTATGCATTTCTATAATCTCAACAACTAACCTAGTGCCTAGCACAGATCCACAGTCCTAATAAAATGAACAAACTTTTTCTGCCCTCCCACTACACGCCAGATACAGTAGAGATGTACATCAAAGGTCTAGGGAGCATAGCAACGAATGTGTATGCTATCAAGAGTGATTCTGAAGGTTCCCGGTTTGTTGTTTTGCTGAAGCACAAATTCGAATTACTTGCCTGAAGATTGCTATGCAAGAAAAAGACATTTCTCCAGCGATTGGGTCCCATAACTACACAGAATACAAGCTCTACCAAATTTGTTTTTCTCTCCCTTTTCTCAGTGGCATTTTGCAGAGGGATTCAGATATCTCAGGATCCACAAAGATCTCTCTCCTGAAAGTCAAGAATCTATTGTAGATGCAGTATCTCCCTTCATCAGGCTCATATTCTACTGGGGAGACATAGACTATAATAAAATATAAGTGCTATAATAAGATGGAAATATGGAACAGAAATAAGAAGGATATTTAACATCTGAAAATTGATTAATATAACATACCATATTAATTGGGCTTCCCAGGTGGCACTAGTGGTAAAGAACCTGCCTACCAATGAAGGAGACACAAGAGACACAGGTTTGATCCCTCAGTTAAGAAGGTCCCCTGGAGGAGGGCATGGCAACTCACTCCAGCATTCTTGCCTGGAGAATCCCGTGGACCGAGGAGCCTGCCAGTTTACGGTCCACAGAGTTGCAAAGAGTCAGACAGGACTGAAGCTACTTAGCATGCACACAGACCATATCAATAGAATTCTTTAAAATCTACTATCTCAATGGACGAAGAAAAAGCATTTAGCAAAATCCAACAAGCTTTCATGATAAAAATCTCAACAAACTAGGAACAGAAGGGCATTTCTTCAGCATGATAAAGCATATCTACAAAAAACCCTACAGTTAACATATCAATGATACCAAAACTGAATGCTTTCCCCCTAAGATAAGGTACAACAGAAGTATGTATACTCTGCGACTTTTATTTATCATTTTACCAAATGTTCTGGCCAGGGCAATTAGACAAGAAAATGAAATAAATAAAAGTCATACATATTGGAAAGGAAGAAGTAAAACTATCTCTATAAGTAAAATTATCATACAGATGATACAATATTGTATGTACAAAATCCTAAGAAGTCCACTAAAAAATTATTGGAACTAACAAATGAGTGCAGCAAGTTTTCAGAATGTAAGACTAAAAATGTATTGTATTTCTATAGACTGGGGCTTCCTAGGTAGCTCAGCTGGTAAAGAATCCACCTGCAATGCAGGAAACCCCGGTTCAATTCTTGGGTCAAGAAGATCCCCTGGAGAAGGTATAGACTACCCACTTCAGTTTTCTTGGGCTTCCCTGGTGGCTCAGATGCTAAAGAATCAGCCTGCAATGCGGGAGACCTAGGTTCAATTCCTGGGTTGGGAAGATCCCCTGGAGGAGGGCATGGCAACCTACTCCAGTATTCTTGCCTGGTGAATCCCATGGACAGAGGAGACTGGTGGGCTACAGTCCATGGGGTCGCAGAGTCAGACATGACTGAGCAACTAAGCACAGCACAGCAATAAACCAACTAAAAATGAAATTAAGAACACAACTCAATTTACAACAGCATCATAAAGAGTAAAACAGTTAGAATAAGTTTAACAAAACACTACGTATCTACAGTAATCAAGACCCTGTAGTACTGGCATAAAGATAGACATATGCACCAATGGACTAGACTGAGAGTTCAAAAATAAATCCACACTTCATGATCAATTGGTTTTTAGCAATGGTCTAAGATCATTCAAAAAAGCAAGAGAGTTCCAGAAAAACATATATTTCTGCTTTATTGACTATGCCAAAGCCTTTGACTGTGTGGATCACAATAAACTGTGGAAAATTCTGAAAGAGATGGGAATACCAGACCACCTGACTTGCCTCTTGAGAAATCTGTATGCAGGTCAGGAAGCAACAGTTAGAACTGGACATGGAACAACAGACTGGTTCTTCCAAATAGGAAAAGAAGTATGTCAAGGCTGTATATTGTCACCCTGCTTATCTAACTTATATGCAGAGTACATCATGAGGAATGCTGGGCTGGAAGAAGCACAAGCTAGAATCAAGATTGCTGGGACAAATATCAATAACCTCAGATATGCAGATGACACCACCCTTATGGCAGAAAGTGAAGAGAAACTAAAGAGCCTCTTGATGAAAGTGAAAGTGGAGAGTGAAAAAGTTGGCTTAAAGCTCAACATTCAGAAAACGAAGATCATGGAATCTGGTCCCATCATTTCATGGTAAATAGATGGGGAAACAGTGGACACAGTGACTGACTTTATTTTTCTGGGCTCCAAAATCACTGCAGATGGTGATTGCAGCCATGAATTAAAAGACGCTTGCTCCTTGGAAGGAAAGTTATGACCAACCTAGACAGCATATTCAAAAGCAGAGACATTCCTTTGCCAACAAAGGTCCATCTAGTCAAGGCTATGGGTTTTCCAGTGGTCATGTATGGATGTGAGAGTTGGACTATAAAGAAGCCTGAGCGCAGAATTGATGCTTTTGAACTGTGGTGTTGGAGAAGACTCTTGAGAGTCCCTTGGACTTCAAGGAGATCCAACCAGTCCATCCTAAAGAGATCAGTTCTGGGTGTTCATTGGAGGGACTGATGTTGAAGCTGAAACTCCAATACTTTGGCTACCTGATGCGAAGAGCTGACTCATTTGAAAAGATCCTGATGCTGGGAAAGATTGAGGTCAGGAGGAGAAGGGGACGACAGAGGATGAGATGGTTGAATGGCATCACTGACTCAATGGACATGGGTTTGTGTGGACTCCGGGAGTTGGTGATGAGGCCTGGCGTGCTGCAGTTCATGGGGTTGGAAAGCATTGGACATGACTGAGTGACTGAACAGAACTGAAGATCATTCAATGGGGCAAAGAACAATATTGTCAACAAATTGTGCTGGAACAACTTGGTAAGCCAATGTGTAAGAATGAAGTTGTAGTCTTAACTCACATCATGTAAAAAATTAACTTAAAAGGGATCAAAGACCTAAATGTAAGAGTCAACACTATAAAACTCTTAGAGGAAAACATAGCAGCAAATCTCCATGACCTTGGATTAGGCAATGGATTCTTAGACATGGCAACAAAAACACAAGGAATAAAAGCAGAAATAGATAAAGTGGACTTCATCAAAAGTAAAAACTTTTTTGCTTCAAAGGACACTATCAAGGAAGTGAAAGACCATAGAATAGTACAAAATATTTCCAAACCATATCTGACAATAGACTCATATCTAAAATATAAAAAACATACACAATAATTTAAAAATGATGCAAATGGTAAATGATGCAAATGATTTCAAATGGTAAAAGTATCTGAATAGACATTTCTCCAAGAAAGACATACAAATGGCCATAAGCACATTTAAAAGATGGTCAAAATCTTTAGTATCAGACAAATAGAAATTGAAACCACAATGGGATGTTACTTCAAAGCCAGAAGAAAGAATATAATAAAAAAAAATTCAGAAAAAGAATACAAGTGTTGGTGAGGATGTGGAGAAATTGGAATTTGTACACATTGCTAAGAGAGTCCTCTTTACATAGCTAAGGAATGTAAAATGGCACAGCCACTTTGGCAAACAATCTAGAAATTCCTCAAAAAGTTATACATGGAGTTATTTAGCAATTCTAATCCTAGGTATACACCTAAGAGAGATGAAAATGTATGTCCATACAAAAACTTGTACATGAATGTTTATAGCAGCATTATTTATACTAGCCAAAAGGTGGAAACAACTCAAAATGCCATTCATTGATAAAGAGATAAGCAAAATGTGGTGTATCTATACAACAGAATATTATTCAACCATAAAAGAGAATGAAATATGGATACAAGCTACAACATGGATTAGCTTAGAAGATATTATGCTAAGTGAAAGAAGTTACAAAAGACTGTGTATTGTATTGCTTTATATGAAATGTCAGAAGAGGCAAATATATAGAGATAGAAAGTAGATAAGTGGGTGCTTAATGTTAGACAGTTTCTTAGATGAGGCTGCTATTACAAAGTACCATAGACTAGGTAGCTTACAAACAGACATTTATTTCTCACAGTTCTAGAGGATGGAAGTCTGAGATCAGAGTGACAGCACTGTTGAGGCCTAAAGACTCAGTACTGTTGACGTCTAAAGGTTACAGATTGCTGATTTCTTGTTTTCTCCTCATATGGCTAAAAAAGAGTGAGTTAGCTCTCGGTCTCTTATCAAAATGGCACTAACCCTATTCATGAGGCTCTCCATCCTCATGACCTACTCACCTCCCAAAGACCCCACCTCTAGATATCATCACACTGAGAATTAGATTTCAATATAGGAGTTTTAGGGGAAAACAAACTTTCAGACTATAACTGTTGGGACGATAGGCTAAGAGATGACAGCTAAAGGACATGGACTTTCCTTCTGAGATGATTAAAAGACCTAAAATTGATTCAGTGATGGCTTCACAGTTTTGTAGATATACTAATAAACCATTGAATTCTATACTTTAGTGATTTAAATGGTATGTGAACTATATCTCAATAAAGATGTTAAAAAACAAAGATACAAAGTGGGTAGAATAAAAATATATAACATGTATAATCAGAGTTCCAAAAGTAGGAGAGAAGAAAAAATGGGTCAGATGCAGAATTTAGAGAGGATTCTCCAGAACATATAGGAAAAACCAACCTACAGATTCAAGAGGTCAAACAGACCCTAAGAAGGATAATTTTTTTCTAATCACCTGATGTGGTATAGTGAAACCACTGCTGCTGCTGCTGCTGCTGCTCAGTCGCTTCAGTCGTGTCCAACTCTGTGAGACCCCATAAATGGCAGCCCACCAGGCTCCACCATCCCTGGGATTCTCCAGGCAAGAACACTGGAGTGGGTTGCCCTTCTCCAATGCATGAAAGTGAAAAGTGAAAGTGAAGTCGCTCAGTCGTGTCCAACTCTTCGCGACCCCAGGGACTACAGCGCACCAGGCTCCTCCGCCCATGGGAATTTCCAGGCAAGAGTACTGGAGTGGGGTGCCATCACCTTCTCCGAAGACCACAAATGAAGGAGAGGAAAAAAAAACCAACAAAAAAGTACTCAGAGGAAAATGATAAAGAGGAATGAGTTATCTCAACAGCTGACTTATCAACAGCAGCAATAAAAGCCTAAAGACAGAGAAATTGCACGTACAATGTACTGAAAGAAAATTACTACCAATCTAGATAAAGACAAATGATCACTGAGAGATTTCAACTTTAATAGAATAAGGTGACAGGGAGGTTTCTCAGGAATATCTGGTATAATTTTTGTGTGTGATGGAAGAAGAGCTTTAGCACTGAGCCACAAGACCTGAATTTAAATGCTATCCTGTTATTATTAGGGAAAATAAAAATTGGACAGTTTGCAGAGCCTCTAGGCAAGTCAGTTTCCTCATCTGTATCACCGGAATGTCTGCTTACTTCACAGAGTTGATACAAAGCTTAAACAGAATAGAATAGCTTGAATAGAATCACATATCCAAAAAATCTTTGAAATCTTTAAAGAATGAAGCAACATGATGTATACTGATATGAAACTACCTCCAAGACATTTTGTTAACTGAAAAGAAGTAAGACATTTTATCGTGTGTATAGCAGGCTATTACTGGTGTATGAAGAAGGAGAGACTATAGTAGGTAAATGCATTTACATGCATAGACTATTTCTAGACAGAAACACAAAGAACTGATAACCATACTTGCCTCTGGATAGGAAAAGTACATATCTGGGAGACAGAAAGAGGAGATCTACCTGATAATTTTTATGACACCTTTAAAAATAAAACCATAAAAATGACTGGTAAAGTATACTGTAATATATATTTGTATAATTTTTGTTGTATAATTTGTGTAATTTTAAAGTCAAAGTTTTTAAAAACATGACACCAAACCCAGATATAATAAAAGAATAGACTCAGAAATTCAAATACCCAAAAGTTAAAGGATCCTGCATGGTGATAATAAAAATATCACGTATTTTGCATGTCTTACCTATTCAAAAATTAATAGTAAAATAATTAATATTTAAATGTATTTGAATCTCTCATGTTACATGGTTCCCGTAACAGCCCTGTCCCTCTCTGTACTTTACCATTCATCCTAGGAGCCCTTTCTCTGGATAGCAAAGCATCCCAGCTTTTGCATCCCAACAGAGGGCCTCCCCAACTCATGGCTCCTTGGGAATAGGTTCTGCATCCCGTCAGATTCTCCTTTACTCCTGGGTGATGTTATTGATGTTTAGATTTTTACACTCCTAGCTCTGTGACATTCTACAAATCACATGGGCTAATGGAAGCAAAATAGTGGCAGCCAATTTGCATGTCATTTGATGCTCTATTCCTCTAAGAACAAAATGTGTACCAGCTTCCCACCCATGACTCCCATAAATAAATGCCTACATCTCTTCTTCTCAGGCAGACTGACAAAAACCCCTAGCCTACCACTCACTACCCTCCTATAGGGAATGGTGCTGTGCTAAGTCACTTCAGTCGTGTCAGACTCTTTGAGACCCCATGGATTGTAGCCCCCTAGGCTCCTCTGTCTATGGAATTTTCCAGGCAAGAATACTGGAGTGGATTGCCATGCCCTCCTCCAGGGGATCTTCCCGATCAGAGATTGAACCCACATCTCTTACATCTCCTGCATTGGCAGGTGGGTTCTTTACTACTAGTGCCACCTAAGAAGCCCTATAGAGAATACACATCCCAAATTCCAGCCCCACAACCTCTGATCAAATCATCTCTGAATTTTTTTTCAATTTTCAATCTCATCTCCCTCCCTGCTCAAAGCTAGAAACAATTTTCTGCCACAAATTTTGGTTGTCAGGCTCCTAGGCATAAAATATTCTCTTTCCTAGAACGAGAAGACATAGTAGTCCTTTTTGAACCATGTAGCTTCTGTCATTGTTCAGTCACTAAGTCGTGTCCAACTCTATGCGACCCCATGGACTGCAGCATGTCAGGCTTCCTTGTCTTTCACTATCTCCCAGAGTTTGCTCAAACTCATGTCCATTGTGTCGATGATAGCATCCAACCATCTCATCTGCTGTTTCCCCCTTCTCCTGCTGCCCTCAATCTTTCCCAGCATCAGAGTCTTTTCCAATAAGTCAGCTCTTTGTATCAGGTGACCAAAATATTGGAGCTTCAGCTTCAGCATCAATACTTCCAATGAATATTCAGGGTTGATTTCCTTTAGGACTGACTTGATCTCCTTGCTGTCCAAGGGACTCTCAAGAGTCTTCTCCAATACTACAATCTGAAAGCATCAATTCTTCAGCACTCAGCCTTCTTCACGGGCCAACTCACATCCATATATACATGACTACTGGAAAAACCATAGCTTTAACTATACGGATTTTTTTTGGCAAAATGATGTCTCTGCTTTTTAATACACTGGCTAGGTTTGTCATCACTTTTCTTCCAAGGAGCAAGTGTCTTTTAATTTCATGGCTGCAGTCACCGTCCACAGTGATTTTGGAGCCCAAGAAAATAAAATTTGCCATTGTTTCTACTATTTCCCCATCTATTTGCCATGAAGTGATGGGACTGGATGCCATAATCTTAGTTTTTTTGAATGCTGAGTTTTAAGCCAGGTTTTCACTCTCCTCTTTCAGTTTCATCAAGAGAATCTTTAGTTCCCCTTTGCTTCCTGCCATTAAAGCCATGTTATCTGCATATCTGAGGTTATTGATATTTCTTCCGGCAATCTTGATTCCAGCTTGAGCTTCATCCAGCCTGTCATTTTAAATGATGTATTATGCATATAAGTTAAATAAGCAGGGTGACAATATACCGCCTTAATGTACTCCTTTCCCAATTTTGAACCAGTCCACTGTTCCAGGTCCGGTTCTAACTGTTGCTTCTTGACCCACATACAGGTTTCTCAGGAGGCAGCTAAGGTGGTCTGGTACTCTCATTGCTTTAAGAATTTTCCACAGTTTGTTGTGATTCACACAGTCAAAGGCTTTAACACAATCAGTAAAGCAGAGGTAGATGTTTTTTCAGAATTCTCTTTTTCTATGATCCAATACATGTTGGCAATTTGATCTCTGATTCCTCTGCCTTTTCTAAATCCAGCTTGTACATCTGAAAGTTCTCTGTTTGAAGCCTAGCTTGAAGAATTTTGAGCATTACTTTGCTAGCATGTGAAATGAGCACAATTGTGCCACAGTTTAACATTCTTTGGCATTGCCCTTCTTTGGGTTTGGAATGAAAACTGACCTTTTCCAGTCCTGTGGCCACTACTGAGCTTTCCAAATTTACTGGCATATTGAGTGGGGCACTTTCACAGTATCATCTTTTAGGATTTGAAATAGCTCAGCTGGAATTTCATCACCTCCACTAGCTTTGTTCCTAGTAATGCTTCCTAAGGCCCACTTGAGCTTCTAAATGAATATATAAACTTTTTCTATAAGTTCAATCATGGCCTAAGATGATACTATTAAATGCATTCTAAGCATCATATTGTATTAACATTTTCAAAATTTAGATATAGTTGATTTATAATGTGTTGTTAGTTTGGGGAGTATAGAAAAGAGATTCATTATATATATATATAAATACATGTATATACATTTATATGTACATTTCAGATTCTTTTCCATTATAGGTTATTATAAGATATTATATATATTAATAGCTCCCCTTGCTATACAGAGGGTGCTTGTTTTTTAATCTATTAATATTTTATATGTAGTAGTGTGAATCCATTAATTCCAAACTCCTAATTTATCCCTCCCCAAAAGGCATTTTTATTAAAAAGAATGACGAATCTTTCACATTGCACATGAAGTGATGTCATATAGTGTTTGTCTTTGTCTGACTTATAGGCATAATATTCTCTAGGTTCATCTACATTATTGAAAGTGGAAAAATGTCAACATTTGTTATTTGTAGAAATCTAAAAAATAAAACCAATGTATATAGCAAAAAAGATGCCTGACTTAAAACTATGTTACAAAACACAGTAATCTAAACAGCATGGTACTGGCAGTAAAACACACACAGGGGCCAGTGAGACAGGCAGGAAGCCCACAAACAAACTCAAGCCTTACAATCAACCAACCTGGAACAAAAGAGGCAAAAATATACAGTGAAGAAAAGGCAGTACCTTCAATAAGTGGGGCTGGGAAAACTGGAGAGCCACATGTAAAAAAATGAAATTAGAACATTCCGTAACACCATATACAAAAATAAACTGAAAATAAATTAAAGTCCTAAATGTAAGAGTGAGTATTCTAAAACTCTTGGAGGAAAACATAAACAGAACACCCTTTGACATAAATCACAGCAGTAGTTTTTTGGATTTGTCTCCTAGGGTAATGGAAACAAAAGCAACGAGAAACAAATGGGACCTAATTAAACTTAAAAGCTTTTGCATGGAAAAGGAAACTATAAACAAAACAAAAAGGCAACCTACAGAATGAGAGAAAATATTTGCAAACAATGCAGCCAACAAGGGATTCATTTCCAAAATATAGAAACAGCTCATATAGCTCAGTATCAAAGGAAAAAAAAACCTAATCAAAAATTGGACAGAAGATCTAAATAAACATTTCTCCAAAGAAGACATACAGATGGCAACCAGGCACATGGAAAATGCTCAATATCACTAATAATTATAGAAATGCAAATCAAAACCACAGTGAGGTACCATCTCACATTGGTCAGAATGGTCATCACTAAAAGGTCTACAAATAATAAATATTGGAGAGGGTGTGGAGAAAAGGGAACCCCTTCCACAGGGTTGGTGGAAATGCCAATCGATTGTGGCCACTATGGAGAACAGTTGGAGGTTCCTTAAGCAACTAAAAATAGAGGTACTATATGATCCAGCAGTCCCACTCCTGGGAATATATCCATAAAAGACAAAAACTCTAATGGGAAAAGACACATGAACCCCAGTGTTCATAGCAGCATGATTTACAATAGCCAAGACATGGAAGCAGCCTTGGTGTCCTTTAATGAATGGCTAAAGAAGGTGTGATACATATATACAAAGGACTATTACTTAGTTTCAGGTATTTTTACAGATTATACTTCATTAAAAGTTATTACAAGATAATGGCTGTAATTTCCTCTGCTGTACCACATATCCTTCCTGTTTATATATTTTACACATGAATGGCACCCCACTCCAATACTCTTGCCTGGAAAATCCCATGGACAAAGGAGCCTGGTGGGCTGCAGTCCATGGGGTCGCTAAGAGTCGGACAAGACTGAGCGACTCCACTCTCACTTTTCACTTTCATGCATTGGAGAAGGAAATGGCAACCCACTCCAGTGTTCTTGCCTGGAGAATCCCAGGGACGGCGGAGCCTGGTGGGCTGCCGCCTATGGGGTCGCACAGAGTCGGACACGACTGAAGCGACTTAGCAGCAGTAGCAGCAGCAGTTTGTACCTCTTAATCCCATACCTTGTCTTGCCTCCTCCCTACTTCCCTCTCCTTCCTGGTAACTACTAGATTGTTTTCCATATCTTTGAATCTATTTCTTTTTTTTTTTTAATTTTATTTTATTTTTAAACTTTACATAATTGTATTAGTTTTGCCAAATATTTTTTTTGAAATATAGTTGATATACAGTGTTTTAGGTGTACAGCAAAGTGATTCAGTTGTATACACATACACACTCACGTATATATATATTCTTTTTCAGAAAAATTTCCATCATAGTTTATTACAAAATGTAGTTCACTGTGCTATATAGTAGGTCCTCATTGTTTATTATATATATATTCATGTGCATCCATGAATCCCAGATTACCGTTTTATCTCTCCCTCACCTTTCCTTTTATAATAATGTTTGTTTTCTATGCTTGTGAGTCTACTTCTGTTCTATAAATAAATTAATTTGTATCTTTTAAAAATATCCCATATCTATGTAATACCCTATGGTACTTGTCTTTCCTTGCCTGACTTATTGCACTTAGTATGATAATTTCTAGGTTCATCCATGTTACTGCAAATGGCATTATTTCATTCTCTTTTCAGTTAGTCAGTTCAGTCGCTCAGTCATGTCCAACTCTTTGCGACCCCATGAACCGCAGCACACCAGGCCTCCCTGTCCATCACCAACTCCAAGAGTCCACCCAAACCCATGTCCATTGAGTAGGTGATGCCATCCAACCATCTCATCCTCTGTCATCCCCTTCTCCTCCTGCCCTCAATCTTTCCCAGCATCAGGGTCTTTTCAAATGAGTCAGCTCTTTGCATCAGGTGGCCAAAGTATTGGAGTTTCAGCTTCAACATCAGTCCCTCCAATGAACACCCAGGACTGATCTCCTTTAGGATGGACTGGTTGGATCTCCTTGCAGTCCAAGGGACTCTCAAGAGTCTTCTCTTTTGAACCACAGTTCAAAAGCATCAATTATTCTGTGTTCAGTTTCTTTATAGTCCAACTCTCACATCTACAAATGATCACTGGAAAAACCATAGCCTTGACTAGACGGACCTTTGTTGACAAAGAAATGTCTCTGCTTTTTAATATGCTGTGTAGGTTGGTCATAACTTTCCTTCCAAGGAGTAAGCGTCTTTTAATTTCACGGCTGTAATCACCACCTGCAGTGATTTTGGAGCCCAGAAGAACCTCTTTGAGAGGTTAAGGGGCATCCACTCCTTCTCCCTCTCCTCCCATACCCACACCCTCTGAGACTTGCACTGAGAGCATACAGCACAAATAACACACTCAGCCACTGGAAGGTGATGAACAGCCAGTTCTTTCAGCAGATAACAACACTTCATAGCCTGTTTTCAAAACATTTGAACTCGATAATGCATGCTCACTCTGCTACAAGGAATTACTGAAAATTGATCCGCTTCTCAATACTGAGCAGTATTATTGTTCTTGGTCTGGTTGTTTACATGTCATCTGGGCTTCAGGGCACATGAGGAGAGATTGCACAATTGAGGAGGGTATTAAGGGACCTGGAGAGTGAGATGGCTAAGAACTGCTCAGAGCCTGGCAAGGACTTCTCTGCAGAGTAATCACAGACACCCACACCAAGGAGTCACTGCTAGAAATCAAGGTCAGCTGGAGTGTTCCAAGTTGGGGATCATTTGATTCAGCCCACTCCGGTGGCTCTTTTTATTCTCAGTATAATTTCTCAGTATTCCAGAGTGTCAGAGATAGAAAGGGCTTAAATATACCCCATGTTTTTCAATGTTCTCATTTACAAGCAAACTTCAATAAAACCCTGAAACCCTGAGAGGGTGGGTAACTTTTAAGGTCACAGAATTAGTGAGATAATCAAGGCTGGACTCCAAAGCTCTGACCCCAATCCAGTTACTCTTACAGTTACATTATGGTCACTCGGCCTCCACTGCTCACTGTCTATGCGTCCATTAGGAAGTAAGTTACCTTCTCTGGGCCCCAGTTTTTTCATCTGTTGAATGGAGACATAATTAGCCCCTCTCTCTTTGGGTTCATGTGAGAATAAAATGAGATCATTCATGTGAAATGCATAGTATAATAAATGTTTGAGGGTCATAGTAAATACTCAACAAGTGAGAATTCTCATGATCACTAATATTATTAGTAATATTGCCACCTTACCTATGAAGAAACTAAGTACTGGAGCTTCAAGAAGACTTGACAAAAGAAAAAGATTTTAAAATAATTATTTTTGAACTCTAAACCCTAAATTGTTATGGGTCCTTAAGATGATTACACTCAGGAATATATTTCTTGAGACAAACATGCTGTTAAGCCAGCAAGATTGTATCTCTCATACCCTCATGCCCCCAAAGGCTGAGCTGAGAACTCCAACACCCAGGAAGAGCACTAAACTCAAATTGCCCTTCACTTTCAATTTCCTCATCCTCAACATCCAGGTTGGCAATGAAGCCATCAGCAGACTGAAATTCTGTATTTGACCTGCCTCTGCCTATAACTTTCATTGCTCAAAATCCCAATTTTTGTCAATCCTCTAATCTGCTTAATGAAGCACAATAAATGTTTGAGGATTAATGAACATGTTAATAAGAAAAAAAAGAGATGAATTTACCAAGGATGCCTGGAAGATAAAAGAATGAAAGCCAACAGAGAAAAATATTAAAGGGTGTGATTAACTGTACATGAGAAAGATACAATTACAATGGCTGTTTCCCCAAAAAAACTCATCACATGCATCAGATTAAATCGCTCCTTTTTCCTGAAAATAAACTAGAGACTTGACTCCTCTGTAATGGAATTCAACCCTTGGTTCTTATGAATCAGGACCAGATTGCAACGTTCTTGCCCAAAAAGTAGTGGAATTATTTCCAGCCAATTCAGAAGCTGTTCACTTTTGGTTATTTAGATCACTAACAGAATTAAAATAGAGAGAAGAGCCAGCTTTCATACAAATCAAGGGAGAGTAAAGAGAAAAGAGGGCGGAAAAACCTGCAGGCAGGAATCAGTTAGACCAGCTCACAGCCTTTGCAGACTCTAAGACTCACTCCAAGAACCAGACCCAATTCCAACTCATACTGCACTTGTCACTTATTCCCTAAGACTTCATATTCCTCTCTCAGAAAAAGTCATTTTAAGACAAGCAAGAGACAACAGAGACTAAGAGAGAAGGATGGTGCCTGTCCCTTGCCAGGGATTTTGTACATGATTAGTGTACACTATTCTATTCAAGCTTTGTACCAGCTCTGTGCAGTAAGTGAGCAGACATCCCTGGAGTACAGATGAGGAAGATAAATCCCCAAGAAGTTCTGTGACTTGCCTAAGTTTAGGGGCTTTTTCCCCCAATAGGGTGAGGATTCGAATTCAAGTTTGTAGTTCTGTACTAAAGCTCTTCACACTCATATACACAAATTATATTGGAAATCTCCCCTAGAAAATTCCCTGTCACCTGAATTCAGTAAGAGAAATCTATCAGAACAAGGGAATGGCAGGCACAGAGGCAGGAAACTAAGTTTTGTGAGCACTAACTACAAGCCAAGCCCTCTGCTAGGCCTGCTCCAGGCACCTGCTCCAAGCACTCTCAAAACAGAGGCTCTGCAAGGAAGATGCTATTGTGTGCAGAGATGGTCCCATTTTACAGATGAGGACACTGGGTCACAGCAAAGCAAAATGACTGGCATGGGCTTCAGTTTCCTCATCTACAAAACTGTAGGATTGAACTTGACAGTCTCTGAGGTCTTTTCCATTTCTAAGGTCTGTGATTCTGGAACAAGTAAAGAGGCCACCTTCCCCACATAGTGGAAGGAACACCTAGATCTCTTCTTCGATGATCACTGGCTCCCTCCTTGGTGTGTAGGAGCCAACTCCCATCGTCGGAAGCCCTCCTAGGCCGGAAGGCATAGGGGTCTTCTGAGAAATGGGAAGTCCCCATGGAAGTTTCTTTTGTCACTCTCCAGGTGAAAGATTCCCATGATTCTCAGCATTCAGCCCAGACCCACTAGCCCACAGATTCCTATGGAAATGAGGCTTCCAGCCAGGCAGACCCATATGCTGAGTGGGAGGCCCATGGACACACAACCAGAACAAACTTCCTGAGATCCCCACAGAGAAGCCCACTTTCTGCAAGCCTCCCCACCGCCCACCTGCCTTGGCTCTCCACTCCTCACAGCAAGAGCCACAGCCCCAGAGACCAAGCCAACACAGGGAGGGGATTTATGGATGCGTCTGGCTCAACCAAGGCTAACTTCAATTTCCTGATGTTGATAACAGCAGCAGCCGCCAAACATCCGTAATCCCATACCTCATGCCACCCACAGCCCCCAGCACTCTGCACAGCCCACCCTAGTCAGTCCTTTCCATGACTTTGTGTTGTGGGCACTGCTGTTTCACAGGTGAGAAAACCAAGGATCAGAGGTTAACTGGCTAAAGTCACACCACTAGGAAGTGAGGGACTTGGGACAACAATCTAGGTCTTTCTGACCTGACAGCCTACTCTCAGCAGGCTCTCTTAGCAGCTTCCCCCAGGGCTGGCACCAGACCCGGAGCTCACCAAGCACCTGTTGGAAAGCAGGCGTGTCCATATGACAGAAGGACAGGAGACCTGCAAGGAAGAGTTCCTTGCTCTGGGAAGAAACACAGGCCTGTGAACAGGCTGCAGGTGAAGCAGTGCTCAAAACACAAGGGAGACCCTGCACAAAACCCTGGGGAAACGAGCCACACCCTCGCTAAAGGCTAGAGGTGAACAGGGACAGAGGGTGGGGAGGACCTGGCGTTTAGGCTGAAGGGAGCTTCTTTTTTCATTCACTGTACAGTCAAAATTCACATGTTTCAAGAATACGTGTACACCTGTGGCAGATTCATGCTGAGGTATGGCAAAACCAATACAATATTGTAAAGTAATTAGCTTCCAATTAAAATAAATATTTATATTTTTAAAAATACAAGAGAATCATCTCTAGAGAAGGTGTTTAGAGGGAAAAGGGATGGGACAAACCCAACGTAAAGAAAGGGGAGAAATCGTCCCTCATTCACGCAACAATTTTGAGTACCTACAACGTATGCCCCAGCCTCAATGCAAGACTCTCCTCGCAGAGTGCAAGGGGAGAAACCCTGAACAGAGTAACTTCAAAAGATATGGAATTAACAATTGTGGTGGGCACCAAGCAGGCAAAGTGAATTATGTGAGTATTTAATAGAGCAATTTGATTTGGTTTGACAGGGTTGTGGCGGGCCTAACTGAAGACATTTAAGTAGAAGCATGAAAGATGAATAGGAGTCCATCAAACCAAGGAAGGGTGGAGGTAGGACAAGCATTGACGGAAAAGGGAACAGCACATGCAAAGCCCTGAAGTCTGGGGCACTGAAGGAAGGCCAGTGTTGAAGACTGTGATGAGGCGAGTCAGCAGGGATGGGCCTGGAGAGTTCCACAGGGTCCGGTCACACTGAGTTCTGAAGGCTACGCTCAGTGTTTCGTCACTTTGCAAGCACCAATGGGAAGTTACTAAGCTGGCAAGAGATGAGTGGAGTTTCCTATGTTGGAAAAGCTATGCTGGCTATTGTACAATGGATGGATGTGGGTTTGGGGGAGCTAGAAGCAGGGAAATTAGTTATGAGGTTAATGCTTCCACCTAGGTGACAGAGAAAGGGCAGCAGATTGCGGTGGTGACACCTGCAGTGGGTCAGGTGACATTTTTGGCAGGGACTGGGATGGTGGCAACAAATAAGACTGGAAAGAGCTGGAGCCCCATACCCTCCCACCTGGACCTCACAGAAGCTCCAGGCACAATGAAATGGGGGTCTCAGCCTCTCCATCACCACTCCCTCTCATTTGGGGAAGCCAAGCATAGTCTGGGAACCAGCTCCCCCAGCTTTTGCTCTCAAGTCAACCCTCCCCACTGACAGCTAAGTGGAAGTCCCCCTGGGGCAGGAGGGGGACTGGCACTCTTGAGAGGAAAATAGATTAAAAAAAAACAGATGAGGGGATAAGTCACCAACGTACCTCACAAAAGGGAGAAACTTCAGATCTCAAGAAGCAGGGAAACCCAGTCCAACTCCTAATAAGTACTTTCTAACTGGAGAAAAATCCTAGTATTCTTACAAAAGTATGTCCAATCATTTCTAAATGCCATTCTTTATCTCATCTCAGATTTCTGAAGGAGGATCAATAGACTTGTTTGCTTCTCCAGAAAGAGAAGCAGAGATAATGATGCCATCTAGGGAGGCACCAAGCCAGCAGAGCCAACAGCAAGGGGCCAGAGCGCCCCACTTTTGGACCAGCTAGAGCCCTACACAAGCCATTCCCCACTAGCAGTTCACGGGGCAGCTCCCTTGTCAATCTCCCCCAACACCCACCCCAGGGCTGGTGGTTCCATCATCACCCTACTAATGAGAATAATAGTTACAATCTATGGCGCATCTACTGAGAGCCAGACCCACATTTCAGACCATGTCATCACAATTATACAGACGATGGATCTGAGAGTCAGGAAGGTTCAGTGACTTGTAATTGACTTAACTAGGACTCAAACTCCAGGGCTGAGTTCTGAGTTGCCTTTAGCCACTTTGCTAAACCTCCCACTGGGCTCTCCTTGGACCACCACTCAAGATACTTTAGGCCAGTCACTTGGGGCCAGGGCAATGGAGGAAGGGCTAGCAGGGTCGTCTTCTGTAATGATGGCCCTCACTCTGTCCTCTGCCAGACAGCATAGCCCCTGTTGCCTGCTGGGCTGAAACAAGGAGAGACAACCTCAGAGCTGAAAGCCAAGGGTCTGGGCGCCAGGTAGTCGGAGGCCATTGGACTGCAGGTCCCAGAAAGTACTGCCCTGGAACCCCAAATCCAGGGCTGAGGCTGATGGCTCTCCTTGCCCCCACTCCACTTGTCTCCAGGACAGACGGTATCATCCCTAGGGCTTTAGGTTGGGAGGTCTAACCTGACAGAGAGGCAGCAGAGTGCAGGGCCCTGGAGTCAGTCCAGTGGGATTCTAATCTTGGGAACGTTGAGAACATTACTTCCCCTGTCTGTGGTCATAGTTTCCCCATCTGCAAAATGGGAATGACAGTAATAATCCTCCCTGGGTGGGCGTTACTGCAAGTGCTGGATGGGACAATGCGGGTAAAACCTGGCACACAGCAGGCTGTTAGCTGTCATCCAACCTTCTAAGTCCAGAAAAGTCTCATCCATCCCACAAGAATGGCCCATAGGTTAGTGCTGCCAAGAAGCTTTTCTGGGAGTGGATGTGCACACATCCCCATGCAGGACAGCAGGGCAGAGCACCAGCCCTCCACCTAGCCAGCACAACCAGAAGTTCATTGGAGCCTCGCTGGAGCCCTCTGCAATCACCCTATGCAACTGATGTGGAAATGGAGACACAGAAAGGCAAAGTGATTTATCCAAAGCAGTAATCACGTATGGGTGTGAGAATTGGACCATAAAGAAGGCTGTGTGCTGCAGAATTGACACTTTTGAACTGTGGTATTGGAGAAGACTCTTCAGAGTCCCTTGGACTGCAAGGAGATCAAACCAGTCAATCTCAAAGGAAATCAACCCTGAATATTCATTGCAAAGACTGATGCCAAAGCTGACACTCCAATACTTTGACCACCTGATGTGAAGAGCTGACTCATTAGAAAAAGTCCTGATGCTAGGAAAGACTGAAGGTAAAAGGAGAAGGGGATGACAGATAACGAGATGGTTGGATGGCATCACCGACTCGATGGACATGAATTTGAGCAAACTCCAGGAGATGGTGAAGAACAGGGAAACCTGGCACGCTGCACTCTATGGGGTCTCAAAGAGTTGAACACAATTGAGAGACTGAACAGCAATGACAACACAGCCAGGAATCAGTGCTCCAGGAAGCAGTGAACCCTGATCCAGTGCATGCTCCATCATTTCACACCCTCCTTTGTTCTTCCTGTGTAAAGCATGCCAATGAGTATCTTGCCATTCATTTATGGAGACCACAGTTTCATCCAGACACTGTGCTGTGCTCTACCGTCAAAGATGAACATGCTGATATGAACAGATGATTGCAATTTCCGGCACTGGTGTCTGTAACAAGGTCCTTTAGAGACACATAGGAGGTGGCAATCATCCCAGCTGGGGAGATGAAGATAGAAAGCAAAAGCTGCTGTGTGGAGGGACACCACAGCCAGGAAGACAAGCGAGGCTGGGGAGACGATCCAGATCCAGGCTTAGAGAGCTACTGGGAGGGCCTGAGCCCAGAGCAGCCCCCTGTGTCCCTGTTTCCCTGTGTCTGTGTGCTGCCCTGGCCCACTCTCCTGGAATTTCCCTGGAATTTTCTGGTTAATCCCCAGCAGCTGTTCCTGACATCATCTAACACTCTCCTAACCAGTAGGTGCAATATCCCCCAGAGTAACCTCCTGGAGGCACGTTCACTGTGTTCCAGCCGTGCTCAGCTCCTGACACCTGCCAAAGAAAGCCAACAACGTCCAGGCAGCCTCGGTCTCAGGTTCTCTCGAAACCCTCGCCCTGCACCTTCCTCTAGGGCTGCTTCTGGGCCAGGAGCTGGGGACCACGGTGTGGCCTGTGCTGGCGTGACCAGGCTGTCACCACACTCACCCCTGAGGGGCCTTCTTCAGTTCCTAGCTCCAGGGCCCTCCCCAGGCCTCACTGAACCAGCTCATCCAGCTGCTTTATTATTAGCAATAGCAACTACTACTCATTTTTAATGCTTACTACATTCCAGGCCAAGAAAAAAATTTTTTAATTAAAATGAATATTCTGCCCAGGATCTGCAATTCATGGTAACACATGCTACCCAAGAAAGACAGCTGAGTCTGTCTCCTTCAGAACCTTCCTTGACAACAAACTTCAACTCCTTATATACTGATCATATTTTCCTCTGGAGTAATAAGAGAACCTGAACGGTTCTACTCTAGAAAGTATAGATATTTCAGGATTATTTCAGGGACCAAATGTCTCTGTGATAACAAGATCCATTCTTCCCCTCCAAATGCGGGCCTGTGAGAATGATTAAAATGATAAGACAGGCCTGCTATTTTCCAGAAATCTATAAAGACTGCAGCAATATACCCCAAAGTCTCCCCAGAGATAAAAGAGTAAGATTAAATAATTTGAAGATAATTTCTTCCATGAAAAGAATAATGTTGCCATCAAAATGAAAACCCTTGTAATAAAACCAAATTATGCTGAGACCTCGGGAGTACTCTGCTGCTCTCCTGCCATTTCCAGACAGCACTTCTGCAAACGCGGTGCTGGAACCGTGAGCACGGCTTACAAGGGAGGCGGAGGCTGGAGGATTGCAGGTGCCCACACAGCCCATTCCTGCAGGATAACACAGGGATATATAACACAGGATAACTGGTCGTATATTAAGTGCCCAAGTGAGTGAGCATACAACAGAAGAGAGAAGGGTGGCCAACACCAAAGAGTCAGAACCAAGTTGGGTCAGGCCTCAAGGAAATCAGAGCAACCAGCCACTTCTTTGTCCAGTTCTGACTCCTTGGTATTGCTTAAAGACGAGTTCAGCAGGTTCAAGTTTCCCACTTGGTTGGGGGCCTGGGCATCGAGTGGGCCCAGGGGCAAATCTGTGTTTGATTGGAACCCTGTGGGCTGACAGCAGAGAAAGGCAGCAGATGGGACTTGTAAGGGTGCCTGTAGAATTGAATTCTGCTGGAACCAGGGATCTGAGCAAACTATGTGCAAGGCTCCTCCAAAGGCTAGAGTGGGAGAAACTGGGCAGAGAACGTCTTTAAGCACGCACATAAGGATTTCCGTTTCTGTCTCAGCACAGCACACCAAAAAGGCTGAAGATATCTTTCCTTCTAATTAAGGGTGTGTGCGAGACAGTCTGAATTAAACCACAGAGACACATACTAGTCACTTTAAATGCAATGAGAGGGGACCCCTCCTCCTCCAAAGAATCTATTGACAGCCACAGTCCTGGCCTTCAGGGAAATCTTTACATTCATATTAAGGCAATACAGGCAGAGAAAACAACAGGCATGTTCAGTGTGGGTCTTCAACTGAAAGTCTCAAACACAGACTGCCCGGCCCCCAAGATTTGGTTTGTGATGGGGCACTTCCTTACTGGGCAGTGAGTAGCACCAGGGATTTACTTATTTCATGGTGTTTAATGATTCACTGGAGCCTCAAAGGGGAGGCCAGTTGGTCTTCACAACTAGCCAAACAGGGGGCAGAGAGGAAAGATGAAGAGCATAGCCTGAAGCTTCAGTAAGGCCGGGTGTCAACAGGAGCCAGCCCCCAGGAAAGGCTATCTCCTCCTGGGGCCCCCACCTACTCTTCCTTTCCTAAACGCACCTCTCTAGGGTGGCCGGAGTCCACAAGTACCTATCCTTCTCCCTCTTCTCAACACGACTGCTGAGTCACCCTGGTGTGCCCAGCATACAGTGGGTTCTTGGGACTGGATAAACAGTGGTGAAGTCTCCAGGTCTAAGGCCTGCAGTCTGTGCAGCTAACTCAAAGAGGCACTTCTACCCCCTCAGTTTTCAGTCCTCCCTGTGCCACAGTGTTTCCTCCTGCCTCTCTCAAATTCTGCTCCCCGAGGAGGACCTGAAGCCATCATATACTTAGCTCTTGGGCCATTTCCTCTGCCCTGGGACTCCCATTTCAAGTTGTTTCCTTGGGATGAAAGATGTTGTCCTTATTTGAAGAACATCAAGCTTAACAGAGAAGGGAAGGAGGGAGGCTGGAGGCAGAGGAGGAAGGAAGAGAGGCGGAGAGAAAGAGACCGAAAAGTATTTGACTTCGTTCAAGCAAAAGAAACTGAAAAAAAAGAGGAAAGGCAGAGGAGTCTATAAGCCCTGAAACCCAGAGAACCACGCCCCACCAAAAGAATCCAGGGAAAGTACTAGTTAAGGCCTTGATGCCAGACAGACCTGGATTCAAATCCTAACTCTGCCATTTCCTAGCTATGCAATTTAGGACAAAGTACTTGACAACCCCAAGTCATTTCAGCATCAGTAGAAGGGGGATGCTAACACCAGGTTCTCAGGACTGTTGTGAGGAATAAATGAGCTGATGTAGATAAACCATTCAGGGGAGTGCCTGGCATGCAAAAGAAATTCAAGAGCCAGTAGCTGTTAAACTGTATTTGTATTTCTAAACCAAAGAGGGGCCTCTGCTGTGCAAGGAAGGTACTTCCTTAAGTTATAGGATGGAACTGACTTTTAAAATCTTTGCGATTCTCTTTATATACAAATGGAGAAGCTTCCAGGATCTCTTAAAGATAAGAGAATAAGGCTGGAAAACAGTTTTTAGGGGGAAAAAATGCTTTGGGGATGACACAGACAACTCAACATTAAGTTTCCATGTAACAATGTTTATGGTAGCTTTCAATAATTCTCCCACTGTGAGAAATATTGTAAGTTTCACACTGTTCAGAAGGAGAGAGTCATGTCTTGTTTCACTTTTTTATACAGCCAATTTCATGCACTTTTGACAACTGTAGCATATCTCTAAGACATGATTCTCTGCCCCTGCCCCCATACACGGAATATCAAAACAACATATTAGGGTTGCCCCAGGCAAAAGAAGAAAAGGACAAGTGCGCGAGACTGAGATGACAAACCTGGTTCATCTCTGGTGCCACTCTCACTGATCAGCAAGAGGCTGCCTGGTGCCTTGTCTTGCAGGAGTCAGTAAGATGGTGTCATGATTAGTGATGTGTGCCGTGGACCCAAAATAGGGTACCTAGAACTCTAGTGATGTGTTTTTCATATCACAAATTTTGTGATAATTCTCCAGCTACTTAGGAGATGAATTATGACCACACTCTGCTCAATAGTTGCTAAAGCAAGGAGGGGTCCCCCAAGGAGAGGCCCCCAGGAAGAGGATGGTCCAATGCTTAGTGTTTGGTGAAAACACACCACCTTCCAGAACAAAGTGGAAGAACCAAACTTAGACAGTTGGGACGTGATGAGAGACATCTGTGAGGGTTAATTTTATGTTACCTTGCCCAGACTAAGGGATGCCCAGATGGCTGGTAAAACATTATTTCTGCATGACTTTGTGAGTGTGTCTCTGGAAGTGAATAGCATTTGAATTAGCAGACATGGTAAAGATCAACCTCACCAAAGTGGTAGGGTGTCACCTGATCCTGGGTGTCACTGAGGGCTTGGATAGAACAAAAAGATCAGGGAAGAGGGAACTCTCTTCTGAGCTGAGGCATCCACCTTCTCTTGCCCTTGGACTTTTGTGCTCCTGGTTCCTGGACTTTGGGACTGAGATGGGGACCTACACCACTGCCCACTGAGTTCTCATGCCTGCAGACTGGGGCTGATTTATACCAGCAGCTTTTCTTCTTCTCCAGCTTGTGGACGGCAAATTGTGGGACTTCTCAGCCTCCATATCAGCAGGAGCCAATTTCTATGGTAAATTTCTATATGTGTTTGTGTGTGTGTGTGTGTGTGTGTGTGTGGTTCAGTCAGTTCAGTCACTCAGTCGTGTCTGACTCTATGCAACCTCATAAACTGCAGAACGCCAGGTTTCCCTGTCCATCGGCAACTCCTGGAGCTTACTCAAACTCATGTCCATCAAGTCGGTGATGCCATCCAACCATCTCATCCTCTGTTGTCCCCTTCTCCTCCTGCCTTCAATCTTTTCCAGCATCAGGGTCTTTTCCAACGAGTCAGCTCTTTGTATCAGTATGAAGTACAGGAGTTTCAACTTCAGCATAAGTCCTTCCAATGAATATTCAGGACTGATTTTTCTTTAGGATTGACTGGTTTGATCTCCTTGCAATCTAAGGGACTCTAAAAGAGGCTTCTCCAGCACCACAGTTCAAAAACATCAATTCTTCAGTGCTCAGCTTTCTTTATGGTCTAACTCTCATCCATACATGACTACTGGAAAAACCATAGCTTTGACTAGATGGACCTTTGTTGGCAAAGTAATGTCTCTGCTTTTTAATATGCTGTCTATGTTTGTCACAGCTTTTCTTTCAGGGAGCAAGCATCTTTTAATTTGTGTCTCTTATTTAATATATATATTAAATAAATTAAATATCTTTTAATTTAATATATATATATATGGTGGTGCTAGTGGTAAAGAACCCACCTGCCAATGCAGGAAACATGAGATGTGGTTCCGATCCTTGGGTCCAGAAGATTCCCTGGAGGAGGACATGACAACCCATTCCAGTGTTCTGGAGAATCCCACGGACAGAGGAGCCTGGTAGGGTACAGTCCATGGGGTCACAAAGAGTTGGACATGACTGAAGTGACTTAGCACGCACGCATGCATATAGGTTTTATTTGGATCTGTTTCTCTAGAGAATTCTGACTAATAGAACATTTTAACAAATAGCCATTTGATCATATTCATCCACAGAAAGTTTGGGGAGGAAAAAAGAGCAAATGTAGCAATGGGTTGTGCCCAAGAGCATGAAGAACTGTTAGCTGATGAATTTGCCAAATCTTTGCCAGACCTGTAGAAAAATTAAAACCTGATGGTCCAGTGGTTAAAATTCTGCACTTCTGCCTCAGGGTTTCATCCCCAGTTAGGGAACTAAGACCTGCATGCAGTAAGGTGTGGCATAAAATAAAATAAAAAGAAATAAAATAAAGTAAATGAAATGAAATAGAATAGAATAAATGAAATAAAATAAAGAAATAAAAAATAAATGAAATAGAGAAATAAAATAGAATAAAATAAATGAAATAAAATAAGAAAATAGAACAAAATAAATGAAATAAAATAAATAAAAATAAAATACATGAAATAAAATCAATGAAATAAATTAAATCAAAAAAAAAAAAGAAAAATGGGACTAAGAAAAGCGAAGATAGACTCCTGTAAGCCTCCTCCAAAACTGATGAGGACTTTGGTCTAGTTTCCACATATCTGGGTCTTTTTCTTAGATATCCTATTGTTATTAATTTCCAACTTAATTCCATGGGGGTCAGAGAATGTACTCTGTATCACTTCAGTACTTATAAATTTACTGAGACTTTTACGGCCTGGATGTGGCTGGCCTTGGTATACAGATGTTCTATGGTAAATGGCAAAAATGGTTCAGTGAAAGGTGGAGTCTATTTTTCCATTCTCTGAGTCAGAATTGGCCATGGGCCATTAGCAAACGTGAGAGAAGCCTTTGTGACTTGGGGCCTGACCTCTTGCTGTGCCTGAACCTCTAAGACTACCATGCGAACAAGCCTGAGGTAGCCCAACTCTGATAACCCGCCAACCACCAGATATTTGAGTTCAGCCATCCTAGATCCTCAAGCACTAGCTGACCTGCAGCTGACCACAGGCAAATGAAAAATCCCAGCAGAGACCAACTAGACTACATCAAACCAAAACTGCCCAACCAATCTACAGAATAGTGAGAAATTGTACATAGCCATTATTCTAAGCCACTTAGTTTTGAAGTGCCTGTTATGCAGCAAAAACTGGCATGTATGTGTATATATGCATATTATATAATATGCACTACATACATACATATATATGTATACATACAGACAAGCACACATGCCCCAGTTATCCTGTCACTCTCCTTTTTTCTACTTTATAAAGGCTCTGGTATAGACTGTGGCCGTTAGATGTGTGTCTAGGCTTCAGATTATATGCTATCAATGCAGAATTGTCACTGAACTAGAAGAGGAATTATATCACTTAGGGATGCAGTGACTGATGAAAATTTTGCAGAGGGTAGTTACATTAGATTAGAAAGGAGCAAGTTACATTTGCTCTGGTAATTTAGATAGGTGGGAAGAAGGGTATGTACAAATATTGAGTAGCAGATAGAACAAATGTGGCAGATTGTGAGGCCCGAGAGCTCACTAAGCCTTCCCATCCCCTCCTACAGGGCAGGGGCTGGAAAGCAAAAAATACTACATCTCCCACCCAGGAAAATACATTCACTATCCTGTGAATAGTGATAAACCATAATGGGAAAAGAACATAACAAAGAATGTGTATATGGGTATAACTGAATCACTTTGCTGCATAGCAGAAATTAACACAACATAGTAAATCAACTATACTTCAATAAAAAATTTCAAAAAATATAGTTTCCCAGACTTATTTTATACCTAGGGTTTCTGGATGTGATTTAGGTTCTGCTGATAAGATGCTCTGAAGCCAAACAGAGATTGGGATCTTAGGATATGAGGAAAGAGGCGGGTGCCCACACTCATGGTGTGGATGTGGCTAAGGTGGTGGGCAGGTGGGCAGGACCTGTGACAGCCATCTCTGATTCTCCAGGGCCCCACCTGTGACGGAGACAGCCCTGCTCTGGCAGTCAAGCTGTGCGGCACAGCTTTGAGAGCCAAGCAGCCTCTGGTCTGTTCCCTCACCTCTCCCAAAAATTTTACAAGCCATTAAACATCCCGCTGTATGTCCCTTCTCTACAACTGAACACTGGTCAGAGAAGGACCGATTCTCCACTGCCATGAGAATCCAGCGCACACTCTTAGATACCATTCTGGGTAAGAGAAAAGGGGACTAGGCAAATGTGAGAGGCTGAGAACTACCTAAAGATGTTGTTAAAATTTTTTGAGTAAGACTAAATTTACCAGAATGGACTAAAAATTGAAGTTTTGGGGGTTTTTTCTTTGTTTTTCCCTCGCAGTAGCAAGCAAGTGGGCGACTTGTAAGGAAAATCAGAACACTATTAGAGAAACTGAGACTACATTTTCTCTTTTCATATGACTGTCTTTCCATTTATACTCATTGTATATGTATTATCTCATTTAGTCCTTCCAATAACCCTCAAGCTAAAGACTATTACTACTCCCAGATCAAAGATGAAGTAACAAACTCAGAGAGATAGTGCCCAAGGTCACACAGACTGTAAGCTGCAGGGCCAGGAATGTAACCTAGACAGTGTACCCTGGAGCCTCACTCTTCACTGCTCTGCTCTTCTGGCCCCAGTTTCCCCTCCCTGCCGGTTTTGAGAGGGTAACAGGCAGGAAGGCCAGGGGTCTCCAAATAGAGGAAATAGCCTGCAAGTGTCAGACATTTTTATCTCTCTTAAGCGGCAGGAGGAAACAAACTAGCAATATTTTTTCCTTCTCTATACAAATTTAAAGGGAGGTTTCTCTTAAAATATTGTGTTGCCATAATGACACCCGGCTTCGCCTGAAGTTAGCTATTCTCGAGTCTAGAGATAACCAATGCCTTTTTCTTATGGAAATGTTTGTCTTAAGCTATGCTAATGTACTATGCCTTTACGCCAAACTCTGTCTCCAAGTTGGTTCCGCCTCTTGGCCCAGAACCTACTTGACAAACCAGTATGGATATTGTTCCCCTAATCTATGTAAATGAAACTATTTGTATGGTGGTCTGCCCTTCTTCAAGATTCAAGTTAATCATTTTATGGCCCATCTGAATTTTAAGACATTCCTTTCTTTCATTAACAGACTGCTAGTGACTATATAACATCCAGCTAAAGACTAGCAGGGGGGTACTCTTTCTGCCCCCTTCTGATGCCTATGTCAGAAGCTTTCTCTATCTCCTTTATACTTTAATAAAACTTTACTACACAAAAGCTCTGAGCGATCAAGCCTCGTCTCTGGCCCGGATTGATTCTTCTCCTCCGGGGGCCAAGATCCCGGTGTATTCGCGTGATTCAACACAACTTTCAGTCTTGGGGGCTCGTCCGGGATCCTTCAGGACAAGGTAAGGATGCTTGGAGCTTTAGTTCTTTGTTCTCTTGGCGAACACGTTTTCTGCTGTGCTTTACTAACTCTACCGTGTGCTTGTGTGAATGAATGGCATGCCCTGCGTGAGACAAGTAAGGAGCTCTGCTCTGCGGTTCCACGGTGATCTCATAGGGCTTATGGCAGAAACCTGTCGGGGCGTTATACCGACCTGCCAATGCCAAGAGGCACCCAATGTCTCCTTCGGGAACCAACCAGAAATGGGCAAAGCGTGTGGACCGAACTCTCCTTTCTCGGTCAAACTTTTCGGTCTCTTTGACCATTTCATAACTCCTTGGGAATTAGAAGTACTAACCTAATCTATCGGATCATAGACTTTCAAGGGACTTGTGA
>NW_011494775.1:1397101-1402918 GCF_000754665.1 Bison bison bison | reverse complement strand
CTTCTTTATACTTTAATAAAACTTTACTACACAAAAGCTCTGAGCGATCAAGCCTCGTCTCTGGCCCCGGATTGAATTCTTCTCCTCCGGGGGCCAAGAATCCCGGTGTATTCGTGTGATTCAACAACAACCTTTCAGTTTGAGCCCAGTCCTTTCCAGCTCCCAGTCCCCTTTGCTTCCCTCCCCTTTCAAAATGTGCTTAGGCCTTCAGGCTTGGACAGGAACAACTGTTGAGCTGCTAACTTTGACAGGCAGAGGCATTATCACTTTAACAGCATCGAGATCCTCTGAGTTTGAAGGATAATACTTCAGAGTAAAGCAAGCAGAGTGAGATGCATGGGACCTTCCTGGGTTCTGGAAAACCACCCCAGTCACCCAGTCTCTCTCCAGGTTCTTATACTGTCTCCCAGTTAACCTCCCCCCATCCCCCCATGCTCCAGGTACCTTCTCCCAATCTCCTCCATAGGGAGAAAAAAAATCTACCAAAGGCAGCCCAGCTGCAGCTATTGACACCCACCCACCCCCAGCCAGGGTGGATCCGAGAATCAGCAACTCGGGGCCTCAGCAGTGGGCCTGAGAGCCAGCATGGGGGGGCACACATGTCGAGGATAATGTCCCCGATCCTCCATCAGACTCCAGGAAGCAGCTTCACGGGGAAGCCTAGGGGAAACAGCAGTCAAACTGCATCTCCATCAGCCCTGACTTCAATTTGTTGAAATCCGTAACTCTCCCTGCATTTTCAAGGGAATGTGTTTAGGTGTGGGAGCATCCAACAGGAAACTGTAATATTGATGAAGATGAGCCTATAATCTTTTGATAAATAACATGCCTTCTAATGCCAGATTTTGATATAATACAAACAAGTTGTCAACGTGTGAGCAAAAATTTGCATCCAAGAGAAAGGATTAACAATGAAGAAATCCTGTTCGTGCCGTTCATTTTTTCCTGTAACCTGAAGAAAACTGCCTTCCCTGAATAGTAGCGTGGTCTGGCATCTTTAAGTCGTTGGGAAGGGAACGCCTTACTTCAGCTTAACAAACATTTCTGAGCACCTTCTTGATGCCCTGTACTGGCTGCTGCAGACACACACAGATCTGGTCCCTGCTTTCAAACCAATTAATTTTTTAGGAGAAACAAATCTGTGAATAAGTGAGCACAAAATAGCAGAAAATCATAGCAAAGAACATGGTCTTCAGCTTCAGATAGATGTGAAATCACAATCCTGCACGGATTTTCATTAGTTATGGAGACCCTGTGCCAGTGGTTTAACCTCTTTCACCTTAAACTGAAAAGGGTGGATAACGATGCCTGTCCCTCGGGGTTGTCAAGAAGGTCACATGCGAAAAAAAGCTCTGTGCCACTTCCACTCCTGTGTTCCACTTGGACACACTGGTGCATAACCCCACTCCCTGGAGGTGTGCGTACCCCCAGCCTCCTAGAGTGTCCTGTGCTCAGAGCCAAACTCCTCCCCAGAAATTGCTGTCGGCCCAGGGGAGCTGCCAAGGTTATACCACCTGCAGGGGTGGGAGGTGAGAGTATGCATATAAAATGACCTTTTTCAATGTGTTATAATTCACATTCCATAAAAATTTGCCCTTTTAAAGTACAACTCAGTGGGGTTTCATATATTCACAAAATTGTATAGCCATCATCACTAATTCCAGAACTTTCCATTTCCTCAAAAATACCCCAGATATCTCATGCCCATTAGCAGCCATTCCCTTTCTCCTATCCCCCAACTCTCACAACCATTGATCTAGTTTGTGTCACTATAGAATTGCCTATCCTGAACATTTCATATAAATGAAACTATATAACATATGGTCTTTTATGTCTGGCTTCTTTCACTTAGCAAATGTTTTCAGGGTTCACACATGTCATAACATGTCTCAGTACCTCATTTCTTTTGATGTTGATCCATTCATCAGCTAATGGAGATTTAGGTTTCCACTTTTTGGCTATTAGGAGTAAAGCTGCTATGAACATTCTTGTACAAGTTTTTGTGTAGACACATGTTTTCAATTCTCTATATACCAGGGAGTAGAATTGCTAGATCATGTGGTAACTTGATGTTTAACATTTTGAGGAACTACCAGACTATTTTGCAATGAGGCTACACCATTTTACATTCCCACCAGTGATGTATGAGGATTGCAATTTCTCTGCTAGTGAGTGCGAAGTGGTATTTCACTGTTTTTGATCTGCATTTCTCTGATGGCTAATGATGCCAAGCATCCTTTCATGCGCTTATTGGTCATTCATTTATGTTTTTGAAGAACTGTCTATTCAAATCTTTTGCTCATCTTTAAATTTGGTTCTTTTTCTTTTCATTGTTTAGTTGTTCAGTTCAGTCAGTCAATCATGTCCGACTCTTTGCAACCCCATGCACTGTAGAATGCCAGGCTTCCCTGTCCATCACCAACTCCCAGAGCTTGCTCAAAATCATGTCCATTGAATTAGTGATGTCATCCAACTATCTCGTTTTCTGTCATCCCTTTCTCCTTTTGCCTTCAACCTTTCCCAGCATCAGGGTCTTTTCCAATGAGTCAGTTCTTCACATCAGGTGGCCAAAGTATTGTAGCTTCAACTTCAGCATCAGTCATTCCAATTAATATTCAAGATTGATTTCCTTTAGGCTTGACTGGTTTGATCTCCTTACTGTCCAAGGGACTCTCAAGAGTCTTCTCCAACACCACAGTTCAAAAGCATCGGTTCTTTGGCACTCAGCTTTCTTTATGGTCCAACTCTCACATCCATACATGACTCCTGGAAAAACCATAGCTTTGACTATACAGTCCTTTGTTGGCAAAGTAACATCTCTGCTTTAATATGTTGTCTAGGTTGGTTATAACTTTTCTTCCAAGGAGCAAGTGTCTTTTAATTTTATGGCTGCAGTCACCATCTGCTGTTATATTGGAGCCCCAAAAAATAAAGTCTGTCACTGTTTCCATTGTTTCCCCATCTATTTGCGATAAAGTGATGGGACCGGATGCCATGATCTTAGTTTTCTGAATGTTGAGTTTTAAGCCAGCTCTTTCACTCTCCTCTTTAACTTTCATCAAGAGGCTCTTTAGTTCCTCTTTGCTTTCTGCCATAATGGTGGTGTCATCTGCATATCTGAGGTTATTGATATTTCTCCCGGCAATCTTGATTCCAGCTTGTGCTTCATCCAGCCTAGCATTTCGCATGATGTACTCTGCATTAAGTTAAAGAAGCAAGTGAAAATATACAGCTTTGACGTACTCCTTTCCCAATTTGGAACCAGGATATTGTTCCATGTCCAGTTCTAACTGTTGCTTCTTGACCTGCATACAGATTTCTCAGGAGGCAGGTGAGATGGTCTGGTATTCCCATCTCTTGAAGAATTTTCACAGTCTGTGTGTTGTGATCCATACAAAGGCTTTAGTGTAGTCAATGAAGCAAATGTTTTTCTGGAATTCTCTTGCTTTTCCTATGATCCAACAGATGACGACGATTTGATCTCTGGGTCCTCTGCCTTTTCTAAATCCAGCTTGAACATCTGGAAGTTCTCAGTTCACATACTGTTGAAGCCTAGCTTGAAGAATTTTGAGTATTACTTTGTTATATGAGATGAGTGCAATTTTGTGGTAGTTTGAACATTCCTTGGTATTGCCTTTCTTTGGGATTGGAATGAAAATTGACCCTTTCCAGTCCTGTGGCCACTGCTGAGTTTTCCAAATTTACTGGCATATTGAGTGCAGCACTTTCACAGCATCATCTTTTAGGATTTGAAATAGCTCAATTGGAATTCCATCACCCCCACTAGCTTTGTTCGTAGTGATGCTTCCTAAGGCCCACTTGACTTTGTATTCCAGGATGCCTGGCTCTAGATGAGTGATCACACCATCATGGTTATCTGGGTCATGAAGATCTTTTTTGTATAGTTCTTCTGTGTATTGTCAGAGGAGCCTGGTGGGCTACAGTCCATGGGGTTGCAAAGAGTCAGAAACGACTGAGCAACTTCACTTTCACTTTTCTGTGTATTGTGGCCACCTCTTAATATCTTCTGCTTCTGTTAAGTCCATATCACTTCTATTCTTTATTGAGCCCATCTTTGCATGAAACGTTCCCTTGGTATCTCTAATTTTCTTGAAGCCATCTCTAGTCTTTCTCATTCTATTGTTTTCCTCTATTTCTTTGCACTGATCCCTGAGGAAGGCTTTCTTATCTCTCCTTGCTATTCTTTGGAACTCTGCATTCAGATGGATATATCTTTCCTTTTCTCCTTTCCCTTTCGCTTCTCTTCTTTCTCAGCTATTTTTAAGGCTTCCTCAGACAACCATTTTGCCTTTTTGCATTTCTTTTTCTTGGGGATGGTCTTGATTACAACCTCCTGTACAATGTTACAAACCTCTGTCCATACTTCTTCAGGGACTCCATCTATCAGATCTAATCCCTTGAATCTATTTCTCACTTCCACTGTATAATCGTAAGTAAGTGTTAGTCATTCAGTCATGTCCGACTCTCTGTGATCCCATGGGCTATAGCAGACCAGGCTTCTCTGTCCATGGAATTCTCCAGGCATGAATACTGGAGTGGGTTGCCATTTCCTTCTCCAGGGGATCTTCCCGACCCAGGTATTGAACCCAAGTCTCCCAGATTGTGGGCAGATTCTTTACTGTCTGAGCTACAGCGAGGAACCGTATAATCGTAAGGGATTTGATTTAGGTCATACCTGAATGCTCTAGTGGTTTTTCCCTACTTTCTTCCATTTAAATCTGATTTTTTTTTTTTTTTTTTTTTTTTGCAACAAAGAGTTCATGATCTGAGCCACAGATCATGGTCTTGTTTTTGCTGACTGTATAGAGCTTCTCCATCTTTGGCTGCAAAGAATATAATCCATCTGATTCTGGTATTGATCATCTGGTGATGTCCATGTATAGAGTCATCTCTTACATTGTTGGAAGAGGGTATTTGCTATGACCACTGAGCTCTCTTGGAAAAACTGTTAGCCTTTTCCCTGCTTCATTCTGTACTCCAAGGCCAAACTTGCCTATTACTCCATGTATCTCTTGACTTCCTACTTTTGCAATCCAGTCCCCTATAATGAAAAGGACATCCTTTTTTGGTGTTAGTTCTAGACGGTCTTGTAGGTCTTCATAGAACCATTCAAGTTCAACTTCTTCAGCATTAACAGTTGGGGCATAGACTTGGATCACTGCGGTATTGAATGGTTTGCCTTGGAAACAAACAGATCATTCTGTCATTTTTGAGATTTCACCCAAGTACTGCATTTCAGACTCTTGTTTTTGAGTTGTAAGGATTCTTTTGTTGAGTTATAAGAATTATTTATATATTCTGGATGTTAGATCCTTAGCAGATATTTGATTTGCAAATATTTTCTCCCATTCTTTGGGTTTTCTCTTCACTTTCTTGATAGTATCATTTGAAGGACAAAAGTTTTAAATTTTGATGGAGCCAAGTTGGCCCTTTTCTTTTTGATCAGTGACTGATTTTTGCAAAGATTCAAAAAGTAGTCCCCTTGTATCAACACCAGGCGGTACTGAAAGATCCTCCCAGCTCCAGAGATCCCCAGCTGAATGGCTGAGGCCTCTGTTGCAATCACATTATGGTTCAACTTCTCCCTCTCCTCCTCCTGCTTCCCTCTCTCCTTCAAAGGGGTTTCAGCTAATAGGACTAGCGACACTCTAAATGAATATCTCAGCACACAGGAGTATATTTTGGGGAGAACCCAAGTTTAGGAACTTCCACTGTTTTCCCACTGACCTCAAGAAAGAGAATTACCTCCTCCCCATGGTTTCAAGTCCTCCTGTGACACGGCTCCTACCCACCTCT
>NW_011494775.1:1375470-1397001 GCF_000754665.1 Bison bison bison | reverse complement strand
CTACCCCCCTCTCCAGACTCATCCTTCCCGTACATTCTCCTCACATGTTATGATCCAGCCATATTGAACTACTTGTGTTGAAGTTGTGAAATATTGAAACACATATTGAAAACTTATGTTTTCTCAAAAAGGCCATCTCTGTAGCCTCTGGGCCCTTATACTTGCTATAACTTCTTCCTCTCTCCCCCACACTAACCTTGCTATCATCTATCATCCATTCAAAGCAGAACTTTAGCTGGCCACCACTTCCTCCAGGACACTGCCCCTGACCCTTCTGTGTGCATCCATAGGGCCCTTTATTCACCCCATCCTTATGCGCACCACACAGATTCTAATCCCTTCTTTATTGCTTTGTCTGCATGACCAGACATGAACCCCCCTTGGGCAGAGACCCTCTTATTTACCTCCATGTCTGTAGAGCTGGTGTAAATCCTGACATCCAAGAAGAGCTCGATTAATGTGCACTGAATAAATAAACACATATTGAATACATACAACGTGCAAAAGCAGCCCAGAAGATGCAGTGACTGACTAGGGACAGTCTCAGGAAGAGAAGCTCCTGTACAGGGTACAGAGTGCACAGGAGCCCCATGCCCCTCCACCCAGGCCAGCAGGGGGAGGGCTCCACTGAAGCCCCTCCACAGCCAGCAGTGCCCCTGGGCATCCCTGTACTATGCACTCAGACCACAGCAGAGCCCAGTTCCCTTGCTCACCCTACTGTCTCTACCTAGGCCTCCTGAGTCCCCCCAGTGCCCCCTCCAGTCCCCGCCCAGTCTGCATTCACAGGATCCTGGTGCCTAACATTTTCCCAGGTCCACGCAAAAAAAAAAAATTCTGCTAGAAGCTGCTAGAAATCAAACCACTCTGAGACATGTATAAAACCTCGTCTAGCCGCCTGGAGAGGGTTTTATGGGTTGCCTTATCAGGGCACTGCAGAAGTCATAGGCAATAGGACAGACCATTCCTTAGTTAATCATTCAAATATGAGGCTGGGGTACATTAAAATGATGGATCTATGCCTGAAAAATAATTTGGAATGCCCTCTGTAGGCTCAGCCGTTCCCCCCACCCGGATACCATCCTCCCAGATCCAGGGTGCAGCTTGAAGGAGAGATAAAGCCCAGGACCAAAGGAAGGCCCTCAAGGGGACTATTAGCTCCCAAGAGTATAGGCTCCCTCAGGACTGGGGGGCAATGCCTGTGCCAACTTGTCTGTCCATGTCCTCATCCTCAGAAGGACTGGGCCTGAGCCTGGTTTTATTACCAGGGTCCCCCTGCTAGTGTTTGGTGGGCATGGGTTTAAACCCACACTCTCCAACTTAGAGCCTTAGCTCTTACACACTGTACCACCCTGTCAAGCTCTACTTTGCAACTAGATCATCCAGTTTTTCTATGGCCCTCTCCACGCTGCCATACAACCCCCTCACTAGGTTCAGGGAGAGGCCAAGCCCCTCTCAAGCTCAGATAGAATCCCCTCCCACGCTACTGCCAGGGTGGAGCAGGAGCCTCACTTGGCAAGAACAGACGTAGGACAGCCCCTTGGCACATCATTTCCTTGACCTCCTTCAGTTTAGCATGGCTCAGACGCCACTTGCTGGGCTACGATTAAATGTGAAGATAGCTTGCGGTGGGTGGGGTGTGGGCAGGATGACAAGGGAGTTGTGTAAGTGCCTCCAAAAAGCCAACACCAAATCTCACCCATCTCCACCTCCCAGTTTGTGGCCCAGCAAGATTTATGACCCTGCATACAGGGGTCATTCTTGAGATAAAGGTCTTAGATCTTGCAGCTGACAGGCCTCCTCAATCAGAGCTTCAGGAAAGCATCCTTGACTGATAAATGAGCTGTCCCTAAAGCCTCGGTGACAGGCTCTTAAAGGTCTCCATTGTTCAGAATGTCTCCTTCATCCTGCAAGAGGCATATTCACCCTCGATGCCAACACAGCAAGGCAGACAGCTGAGTGAAGTGGGAGAGGGGGCCTTCCCCACTCAGCCCTGCCCCAGAACCCCTGCTCTGCACCCCCTCAGCGGATGCTGAACACACATGGAGCATCACTGTGCTTCACTGACAAGGGTCCCGCACATGCTGAGTGTCCAGCCAAGATAATTGCAGGACAATGGACCTAAAGGACATAGGCTTTGGATCCAAGGAGACTGACCATTGGAGCAGGAGCCATATGGCACTTGGTTAATAGGAGCTTTGACTGTGGCCAACACTGCCAATTATCTACCCAATGTCCATTCTACCCTTCTTTATCCCAGGCAGAACTCTGAGTTTGATTGGAATGGCAATGTGCCCAGTTAAAAGTATTCACCTCCCCTGACTCTCCTGCAGCTGCGGGTGCTATGAAGAACACTATCAGGAGTTTCTGGAAAGACTTTCCTTTCCTTTTATGAGTACTGTACCTTCTACCTCCCCTTCATTTTTTTCCACGCCTTTTGCAGATATGAAAAGAACTATGGAGCCCCTATCTTACAACACGCTAAGGATGGAAGAGCAGAAAGGCAGAAGGACCTGGGATCCCAATGACACCATGGAACTGCTTATGTCAGCCCTGGAACTCCTATCTCTGGACTTGTGGTTATCAGGGCAGGGGGAGGGGGAACCCACTCTCTAGTTAAAGCCACTATTGTAATTTTGTTGTTACAGTGAGCCAAACACAATCTTGGATGATAAAGTCCAAGCTTTAACTGATTCAGAATTTGAAAGAGTTGCTTCACCTGTTTCTAGCCTCATTTCCCCTATCTGTATAAAGAGAACAATGACAGTAATAATTGCTGCTGCTGCTAAGTCACTTCAGTTGTGTCTGACTCTGTGCGACCCCATAGATGGCAGCCCACCAGGCTCTGCCATCCCTGGGATTCTTCAGGCAAGAATACTGGAGTGGGTTAAATCACCCACTATATGCAGGCACCAAGCAGTGTTTCAAATTCCCCACCCACTGCACTGAGAAAGTGACCACTGTATATAATGGGCAGAGACACATTGCCCAAAATAATACCTGCTGTGGCCACTTCATTGGACCTTTTTTCAGAATCAAATGAGACCACATTTGAAATTCCTTGGGAATAAAGGGTTACACAGGTTCCTACTAAATCCCATGTTCTGTGCAGTCAGTGGGATCAAATCAAGGGAGATGCTCTGCTCCTGGAGCAGGAAGTAAACTCATGAGACAAGCCCCCATCACCACCCAGAGGAAAGGAGAAAACAAAAGGAGTTGAAACAACAGTTGCGCCAAACAGAAGCCACGTGACTGCCGGGTGAAAGCAGGCCCCGTCTGCATTGTTTCCCTTGGGGGCCTCCTTCAGAAGCTAAGCCCTGGGTGCATCCCCAGCCCAGACAAGACTCAGGGTAGAGAGCTTCATCCTCTCTTCTGTCTATCTCCCCTCCATCGTACCTGGTCCGGTGACCACATGCAGTCAGGATGCTCTCTGTGCTGTCACTGCAGAAATTGGGTTTCTCATTCCAGAGGCTGCTCTGCCAGGCCCAGTCTCCCTGGAACCTTGAGTGACTGCCTTCTGTTTCAGGGCCTTTTCATGTAACCTTCTGCAAAAGCTCACAAAACTGGTACTACCATCTGTATCTTACAGTTGAGGGCACTGCAGCTAAGAGGCAAAGAGACTGGCTCTAAACCACAAGACCACCTGACCAAGATCACATTTGAACTCATGTTTCCAGACTCAGAAGCTTCTGATATGAAGCTCTAAACTGACGTGTCTCCTGTCACTTTAAGAAATGATGTTGGCTCTGTCTGGCTTGCCTATGTATTTCTATAAAAATGGCATCTCCTCCGGCAATGTGCATGCATCTCATTCATTGTGTTTCTGTTTCCCTCTGTTTCTATCTCTGTGTGTCACAGTGTCTCTCTTGGTCTCTATCTCTCTTCCTTTGTGTGAATCTCACACCCTTTCCCTAGGTCTCTATGAGCTTGTCTTTCTCTGGGTGAGCGTGTTTCTCTGCCCACCCCCGACTAGCACACTATACTGTACCCGTTTACCAACTGTGTCCCTTACACAACTCCAGCCTCCAGTCCTCAGGGACCTCCTGCTTTGTTGGCAGTTGTATCTCAAGTAGCCAACACAATGTGCTGAATGCATTTCTGTTGAATGAATAAATGTTTGCAGAACATATTGTGAAAGGAGGATGAAAGATCCCCCATACTAGGAAAGATGGGGTAGGGGTGGTCTCTCTCAGAGGCAGCTGGGAACTGAGAAGGGGAAGGGAAGGAAAACAGAGAAGGAAAGAGATCTAAAGCCAACTTTCCAGTCCTTATAAAAACTCACAGTTAGAAGACTCACCAAACAGTCCTGATCATGCATGTGTTTGGCAGGCCCAGTGGCCTAAGAGCTTAAATACACGTGCAGCAGGGTCATCCAAAACTACTTCCATGGAAGATATGGGTTCAGATCCTAGCTCCCCACTGTAGCTTGGCCTCTCCGAGTTTCATCTCCTCCCCAATCAGGTGGGAGTAAGAACAAGACCCTGCAAGTAGAGTAAATGCTCCTAAGGACACAAGAGCCCTGTGTTTACAGATAAGGAACTGAGTCCCAGAGAGCGGGAAGGGGTTCCATGCAGGCCACACAGCCACCTGCAGGGACTCCCCACCCCCCCGCCCTTGCAGGGGTTCCTCCCATCTGCAGCTAGTGAAGGACAAAGACAGCTGAGGGAGCATCTGGAACAAGCCTTGAAGCTGGAGTGACCACAGGGCAGGAATCTCAGAAAGACCAGGCCTGCCATGACAGGACCACCTACCTCTCCTCTCTCCTAACCCAGAGAGGGTGGTGGCCCTCAAGCCTGCAGTCACTGTCTTTTCTCAGCCCCAGAGCCTCCTCAGGTACAGGTGGGAAGGCACGGCCCTGTAGCCTCTCTGGACCCCACGGGTACCTGGCTCTGCCACAGGAGCTCAGGCCAGTCTACAGCTCCAAGCCCCAGGCTCCTCTTCTGCAAACACAGAGGCTGGATTAGAAGATGTCCAGAGTCCTAGCCAGATGTCCCCCCTCCATAGGCCTTGATATAGAACTTTATAGGGAAGTTGCCTGGGCAGAAAGGAGTGGTCAGTAGGAGACGCAGGCCACTCCCTGAAAATCTCAGGAGGCAGACAGAAACAACAGATTTTGTATTAAAATAAACTAACTAGGTAGGGTCAAAAGACCCTATTTGTAAATTGTAAAAGAATAAGTTGGTAGAAAAGCTACCAAATATGATTTCACTCTGGACCTTCTGGGTAAGAAGAAACCAGGTCAAAGGGTCAACGGGAGGGAAAGGTGTGTGTGCTCCAACTAGCAGCCATTTGCTCATCCGTCCCTCCCCAGGATCCTCTCAGCAGGGGTGACAAGGCCGAGGTTCCATGGCAGGCTGGCACACGGCTCTGCCTCTCTGATGGCCCTGGAGGACCGGATGTTGGCAACTTCCTCACTCTAGGAGGCTCACATAAGGTCCAGCCCACTGGGATCAAGGGTGCCACAGCTCCACAAGCAGCCTAGCAGGAGGACAGGGTCTGCATCACTTCTCAAGGTTCTGTCTGACTGCAGGCCACTTAACTAGCCCCTGCGATCCTGTGACTTGAGCATCACTCCTCTCTATGAGGTGCTGTGGGCATTAAAGCCCAGGACCTGCTGCTAAGCAAATGTACAATAAACGCTTGCCACTATGATGATGGAAACAAGCACATCCTAAGCCCTCTTCTCAGCCTGATTCTCAAACTCAGTTGTGGACCAAAATAGCTTCTATCTGGGTCTGAGCCCCGGCTCACTTATAACACACCCTCAGACAACTAGATTCACCTCTCTAGGCTTCTGTCCAAGGATAGATATAATCAATAGTGGTTAGTGCCATTGGCACTACAGTAACAAATGTGATTATTCGCCATTAATGTAACACTGGGACATTGTTGGTCCAAATGACTGAAAACTTGGGCTGCAGTATTTTTCTTGAGCCAGGTTTGTACTTCCCCAGGGACCCCTGGGGCCTCCCTCTCCTTGGTGCTTCTCAGCACACCCTCCTCCCCTCCTCACAGCTGGAGCGAGAAGACTAAGGACCCAGGCTCGGGAGAGTGACCAGTATCCTGCAGCACTGCTACCTCAGGCGGTGGTCTAGCCCCTCTGCATCTCACATCTTTATCTGTAAAATGAAGATAATAGTAGTAACTCAGAAGACCATGATAAGGATTAAATGTGTGGATAAAAGCAAAGTACTTAGAAAAGTGCTGGCACATAGCAAATACTCAGTAAATGTTAGCTATGACTATTATTTCATGGGTTTTGATATTTTATAAGTCAACATATTTAATAAACAGCTGTGTATCTCTGATAAAATATATTTGCATTTTTAATGATTTAAACATAACAAAATATCTATACAACCTCTAGTTCTTATAATAAACTTTAAAAAAAAAATCAGTTTATTTATAGCCAAATCTCTGCTTCCTCTTCTGGTGCCTGACACCATTTCACTCACCTCTCAGTGATCACCCGGCAGTTGTCCACGTACCCACTGAGGGGACTGGCCTCTCTGGGCCTCACTGAAGAGCTTCATGGATCTGGCACTGTGCCAGACAATAGACACCAAAGGAACCCAGACTCTGTCCAGTACATCTTGAAGAAAAAATATTTTTTAACTAAAAGCACGCAGGAGTGGGTCTGTCCTTTTCATGTCTGAGACAGGATAGACAGCCTGGGTGACAGAAATAAAATACTGAGAAAGGTTCTCACAGTTCAGCTTTTATTAAAATTAAAGGAACATAAATTACAGGAAACTAGAACACGAGTCCTGTTAAAAGAATACATGTGAGGAACTGTTTTCCTCAGCTAGCACTGTAACCGATGGAGCAGGTGACAAGTGTTCTTTCATAAGCTCTGTGGTTCCTACCATCCAAGCAGAGAACACCCGATCAAGGACCTGACTCATGCAGTGTGGTGTACAGGGCGTCAGGGATCAAGTCTGCCTGCCAATGGACAGCCACATGGACACAGCACCCACACAGACATACAGATTCAGTGCCTTGAATTTGCTTTCAAAGAAAGTATTTTACACATTATGTACGAATTAAACAAGAAGTCCAACAAAGGTTCTTATTGCCACTGAAAAGGGGATAAAATAACTTGAAATCTCATAACCAAAGGTGAGAACGTAGCACCGGGGCACTTTGTTGCTCCAAATGCTCCAGTCCCATGAATTACTGCTTGGCCAATGCTGAATCTGTAAGCCATGAGCCCCATGACAAGGGGTGCGCAGGGGCTCTGAGGTTGTGATTATCCACTATGGAAGAGACCTCTGACACTCCCAAATGTCAGAGGTGCCGCGAGCTCTCCTGCTTGGGCAATAGATACACAGCATGGCTGAATATGAGGGGCTTAGGACTCTAGATAGTGCAAAAACTTAAAACAAAAAAAAATACATTCTAACCTCCTCGCCTCTCTCGGCAAACAGAAAAACTCCAGCTAATTGGATTATGAGTTTGCTCAGCTTCCCAACTTGATCCACCAAGGTACGAATGGGGAGCACAGAGGCAAGTCAAATGGCACCTGTCCCAAAAATAATAAAGATTCTTTACATGAGACTAATTGCCAGATAAATACACAAAATAGAGCCTGGAGTGTAGACACAGCTCAAGAGACGAGTAAGTTGTAAGTATAGTATGAACATCTGCAAAGCACACGCTGATCACATTCTTAGCAGGGTCCATGACCACTCTTTTCAAGTTCCTTGACAAGATGCTTTCTCAAGAGACATACATCATCCAGCAGCAAAGGGCTTAGGCCTGAAGCTCTGAAGAACAAGGATATAGGAAAGAATGAAGACTAGTCAGCTGGACCTAGAACCTCCTTGGAGTATATGCTGAAGGGCAGGCCTTTCCCTGGGCTTCTCCATGCCAGACTCCAGGCCAGACTGTGAGAGATGCCAGGAGATGGGCCAACCAGACTCACCCTGCCTCACTCCTGCCGAAAGCCTGTCTCCAGAAAAAGCAGACAGGCATCATAGATGGGTAAGTGCTGCATTAGGCTTACTGTTAAACCCTGAACAACTAAAAAAACACCAGTGATTTATGTGTTTTTTAGCAATCTCCCTTGCATGTGTTGTAAGAAAGAAACCTCCAAGTCAGCCTGAAGCTACTGAAAAATCAGTTTGGGTAAGGTGAGAAACAAAGGGAAAATACCTACAGGCATGGATGATGTTCGAGTGAATGGCACAATAGAACATAACATTTCATTATCATGGATAATAAGAAGCAATTCAAATATTGTGAAAAATTATTTTATAAAAATATCTACATTAAAATTTTAGCCTGAAAGCTATAGCTTCAGTTTTATAAAAAGGCAATCTTTGAAAGCATCTGGCTCAGGAAGATACAAACATTACACAACAGATATCAAAGTAAGACAGCTCAGAAAGCATCTTAGGGGATATTGCAACTGGTTTGTCACAAAAAGAATTAAGTATTCTTATTGCATAGCAGAAAATGAGGTCACTTTCATTTGCATAATACTGCAACTTTTTAGATGGAGAGATGCCATTGGGTACTTAAGAGAAATAACTTTGGAATTCAGTCTGACTTCTCTGTTGTCCAAATCAGTATCCAAGTAGAGTCTAGGCTGCTTCTAACCTTGGGCTGCAATTCCATTTCATCACTGTGATCAGACTTCAGATACACCACTGGCAAAGCTGCATTCACAAGCAGTTGTGGCTGTCAGAATAGGGGTATGGGGGGCTCACCTACCACATGACCAGCACAGACTTGAAAACAAGTCTGTTGTGCCCACTGTAGGGAGAAAATCATATGGTGGTAAAGGGAGAGCTAGTTTTGGACGGCATCTGCGGGCAGATACAGCACATTGGCTTTTTGGTGATGACGTACCAGTGTTCTAGTCCCCATGAGAAAGGACGCATGGAGGTGAGATGAACACAGCCTCAGAACACTGCCAACAGGGGCAGCACTTCCTGGGCAGGGAGACGTAAGAAGGGGCCAACAGCAAAAATCCAAAAGCAGAAAACACGCTGGCTAGCTCTCATGGAGGGGACCCCCTCTGGGAAGATGACCATGAACAGTAGCCTCCCCTACACAAGCATGATAAGCATGAAAGTTCAGCTTCTAAGTGTTGGGGGGTACTTCACGTTTCATTTGAAATCAGGAGCTGTGTGACGGCACGCATCAGACCCCAACCCCCAACCTTATCACCAATACACATGCACGCACACACACACTCACACACGCACCCTGAAACAAAGTCCCAAACCTTCCTCAGAGAGGGAGGAGAACAACATTTGGAACAGAAAGCACATTCCTTCAGCTTCTGATCCAGAGTCAGGCAGGGCTCTGAAACCACAGCCACCTCCATGCCAGTTAAGGGCGGAAAGCCCAGCTAACAGCATGTCTTGATCTCTTTGGATCTTCGGAACTGTTCTTCCAGGTCCATCAAAGCTGGATATTTCAGCCCCTTCCCAAGGCTGCTAAAGACCCTGGGTGCCTTGGTGTTCTCCAAACATCTCACTGATATAATATCTGCTCAACATCGGAAGATGTTTCCCCCTCAAGAGAGTTGAGTGGTTCGTGCAAGATAAATATACAGTAAATACACAGAGTGGCCAATTCGCTGGGGAGAGTCCTGGGTGTCTAACTTGGGGTGAAGTGGGAAGAATGCCAGCCTTCTGCAAAATCTGCTTGGAAGGGGCCCAGTTGTATCAGAAGTCCAATGTCAGGGTTCATAAAGCTCCTTGGCTCCCTAAGGGTGGACCCTGACAACAGGGAGGGTAAATCCCAGTCCCCAAGTTGTGAGGCTGCTCCAGACATAAGATCTCCCCTCCTTATGCTGGAAATTCCAATATAAGCAACTTGCTAGTTCAGGAACAGTACAGCTTTAATTTTCTTCTTCTTTTTTTTTAAATGCAAGTGAGTCTGTGCACCCTCAAATACCCCTCTCCAGATGCCTGAAGTTCTGTCATTAATCATTTTACCTGTGAATTAGCAAACCTTTCATCAAGCTCCTCTCTCAAAATGCAAGTATTCCTGAGAGACATCACACATCCAGGGCCTAGCACCATGTCTCCCCTCACGGAAGCAAGGAGTGGGATTTCTGAGGGCTGGAGAGACGGTATAGGCCTGGAATGGGGGAGAGGACAAGGGTGTCAGACAGACTAGGACCTTCATCACAGACTGCTGATGGCCAGGGCCAGCCGGTACACCCCTTTAAAGTCATCCGTGTCCATTTGAATCACACGAGTCCATCCAGTGCAAGGAAAAACCTATCTTTAGGTTTGGAGGTAGGGTGACCTTTTACTTCACCACCAAACCAGAACACTTATGAGAGTAAAATGGGATGCTCTGAATAATTAAACCTGGATAATAAGTATAAACAGAGGCGTCCTATCCCAGGAAAACCCAGAAGCAGGGTCTTCTCTGAGACTGCTATGGGCAAGGACCAAAGCCCTCCCACTTGGTTTTGTTGCTTTTATTTCCCATGTATTTTTTTCTCCAGTGTGTTTTTCAGTGCTTCACTGAAGAGCTAGTTTTCTCAGCTGAAGAGACACAAAATCTCCCAAACTTGGAATCCATTACATCAAAGACCAGGGGCCTGGAGACCAGGCAGTTCTGATGAGAACTTCTGGGAGAAGAGGTGAAGGAAGAGCACCCAGCCAAGGGGCTGGAGAACCCACGGTCCTAGTTCTAGTGCACAGAGGACACGGGGCAGCTTCAGGACAGCCCCACTCTTCTGCAGACAGCGCCAGTGGTCTAGGCCAGCACGTGGGCCTGGTCATTTCTGGACATTCCTGGTGTGTCCAACTGCACTTCCAGTAGACAGCAGCTTTCGTAGTCCCAAGGTCCCCATGGGCCAATCCAGAAGAGAGGCTTCTGTGACTTGTTTTTTAGCATAGCAGAAGGATCAGTAGTACAGAAATGGAGTAGACCGTCATCATCCCCCAACTTAGTGAAGCAAAACGTTCTGCACACGCACATACACACACACACCCCTACACACACACACACACACACACACACACACAAGTTCCAGCTTCTCTAATACCCCTATAGAAACACACACACACACACACACAATGCTCAAAGGTGCAGCCAGAACTATCAGGAACCCACTGCTCAAGGCAGGAGACAAAACACCTCATGGAAGCCAGGGGTCAACCACTGTCTTCCCACCCAGACAATACGGCCAAGTTGGAGGAGGGCAGTTCCCACCCCACTGCAGACTCCGGCAGCGAGTGGCATCCAACCAGCGTGGTCCTGCTGTGCTGAGTCACAGGCAGCACCCCTCCCTTCCTCCACCTCCTGGCAGTGGGAGTTGGGGTCACAAGGGCTTGTGAATCACAGCAACACCTAAGATGAAAGGGGGAGAAAGTTACCATATTATTAATAGTTTCTGCAAACTTATTCAGAGTCTCAAGGAGTTCATGAACAACATCCCAAGCCACAGTCAAGGGAAATGGGCATGACCAAACACTGAAGGGCCTGTGGACTCAGGTTGTCAGCAGCTGCTGCTTCCTGCTGTAACAGCTAAGTCCCCAAAAGATGCTTAAACATAAAGCACAGTCCCTCAACGCCACAGATGAGAGGTCTCACCTCGCATCATCACACCAACTCATCTCATACTGTAATGACTCCTCTTTCCAGCACTCAGCACCCTCACTGGAAACCTCACAGCTCTAAGTTTGTATCACTTTAAGAGAAGTGATGAGTGATTCATGCCCCCTTTTAGCAGACATGGAAATGAACTGGAAAGAACAATGGACTGACTTCATGGCAGCAAGAACAAGTAAATTCCCATCCTAGCTCTGCCACCGCTCAAGCTGCATTGTGGCTTCAGATAAGTCCATGTACCTCTTTAGGCTCCGTTCCCATATATTTAAGGTCATCTAACTGAATGTGAAAGTCGCTCAGTTGTGTCTGACTCTTTGCAACCCCATGGAATTCTCCAGGCCAGAATACTGGAGTGGGTAGCCTTTCCCTTCTCCAGGGGATTTTCCCAAGCCAGGGGTCGAACCCAGGTCTCCCACATTGCAGACGGATTCTTTACCAGCTGAGCCACAAGGGAAGCCCAAGAATATTGGAGTGGGTAGCCTAATCCTTCTCCAGTGGATCTTCCCAACCCAGGAATTGAACTGGGGTCTCCTGCGTTACAGGCAGATTCTTTACCAACTGAGCTATCAACGGAAGCCCATCTAACTGAAAGATCCCTCCAATGCTAAATTCTACGCGTGGATAAACATTCCAAACATGTCTGTATGTGTTACTGTTTTAGCCAAGTTGAACCACACTCAACAGCTAACTTATGAGCCTAAAATCTTACGTGTAATGGGCTGCAGCTGTGCAGCAGACATTTGCAGGCTGACTCACCCAACACCCCTTCTACTTGCTGTCCTCTGCTACTGAGAGTAGCAAGTTTCAAGCTCAGGTTCCCAGACTTCCTTGCAGCTGGAGGTGCTGCAATCCTGGCCTATGCAATTGTAAATACAAGTCTGCCAGTACTGCAGCTTTGGCTTTCTCCCTTGACCTGCCGGAAGAAGCTCACGTAAGGTGCAAGGGGCAGCAGGAGCTATTCATAAAGCTGGCAGAACAGAAAAGACAGGAGGAACCTGATTCTTCAATAACAGTCTGAACCTCCAGGCTAGCCAGGGACTCCTTTCTGCCTGGGACAAATACATACATACAAATAAGATACTTCCTTATTTAAGCAAGTACCTGACAGGTTTTCTGGTACCTGCAGCTGAACCAAATTCTAACTTACAGGTAAGGTATAACTAGGGGCCCTACTTTAACATATTCCCATGACTAGACTATCAAATCTGGTTGAAAATAAGATTGAGAGAACATCGCTAAAAGAAAGCCCAGGACACCCAAATGGTGAGATTCTGTTGAGACACGCATTTCATGTCAATATCTGGATAAAGGTTCAGACAGAAAAGATCAGAGGTGGCAGAATCCACGTCCTCAGACCCAGATGTGCTGTCTGCCTTTCAGAACATCCTGCCTGCACCTGAGGCTCCTCCTTCTCAAGGTAGCATTTCTTTAAAAAGCAGACTCCTGTACTGCTTTTTATATAAGCTTTCTGATTATAAAATAAAATATTCCCATTATGGAAATTTTAGATAACACAGAAGAACACCAAGAAAAAAAAAAAATTAATCCCTACATACAAAGAGAATCACCATTCTCTTTTTTGGAATATATCCTGACTTCTAATGATAGTCATAATCAGCCACTGAGTGGTTTCTACCTGCCAGACAGGCATTGTGCTAGGTGCTTTCCACATATTCTCACATTTCATTCTCACAACAGCCCCAAGAGGCTTGATATGATTTTATTTTCATTTCACAAATGAGAAAACGGGGGTTCAATCAGACTGACTGACTTGCCCAGAGGCCCAGGGCTAGTGGCAGAGCTGGGACTTGAGTTCAGATGTGATTCCAATATCCATTTCTGTAAGCAGGAGCTAGTCCAAGCCCCATGACCCAGGACTGCTCGACCAAGCTCACATGGTACATATACTTTGCATCATCCTTTTTTTAACCTAATAGCCTGTCGCAAACATATTCTCATATTAAAAACACGTCTGCTGTATAAATATTCCACAGCTTATTTAGCTATGTCCCTCACGTCTGACAATAAGTATTTCTCAGTTTTTTGCTATGATAAATAATGCTCCAATAAATAACTTTGTCCATAAATCTTTGCACGTCAGGCCATTTCCGTCGATTCTAAGATAACAGATTCACTCAGTCAATGGGTTTGAACATAAACTGCACATCTGCTCGTCTCCCTGCCACCTACTTCTGGAGTAAGCAAACAGTAAAGGAATGGACATGAAATACTCAGCACATACCCAAAACTCTAACCACTCACACCTGCACTTTCCCCTCTCATTAAGACTCACATGGAGCCAAGGGGGCATCTTTCACTGGCCTCCCTGCCTCATACAGGAAAATGCCCTGCACTTTTCACTTCAGCTTTGGAGAGAAAATGAGAGTGCTGGTTTTAATAAGTAACAGTGAGAACAGAATCACTCTAGGACCAAAATGCCCTGAAATCTTTTCTATTTAGTTGATAAAAATCCTCAATGAGGGAAAAAAAAAAAAAAGGTAAAATAAATTCATTAATTGAAGCTGTGGGCAGACAGAACGCAATACAAAGCCCTTTGAGCCTGCATGGCATAGTCTTCCTTTGCACTAAGAGCCAAACAAAATGAAATAATGACCTTTCTAATGTAAAATAGAATAAGAATACCATTGGAGTCATAGTGAATGATAATGGTCATAAAATACTTAGGACAATTACTGGCATATTGTATGTGCTCAATAAATAAATGTTAGCTCTAACTCTTCCAGTTTCTGGAGAACCAGATACAAGGAGCTGAGCTACATAGATATATTTGCTTGTCTCCCTGGAGACCCTTGACCTCAGCCCCACCAACTCCGATCCTGTGCCCTACACCTCACCAAAACTGTCACACACACCCACTACCATAGGCATTTTCCTGGCAGCCCAGTGGTTAAGACTCTGTGCTTCCTGTGCAAGGGGCATGTGTTCAATCCTTGGTCAGGGAACTGATTCCACACGCCAAAAAAAAAAAGGCTTCTACAGCAGCTTCTTTCCTCCCCCCTCCCTCCAGCCTCTTGCTTCATCCCCCAACCCTGAGTTATGGTAGCACAAAAGGCATGGGCTTAGGACTGGGTTTGAATTCTGACTCTGACACTTTTTTTAGTCACTTGATCCTGGACAGATTATTTAAACATTCCAAACTTCAGTTTCATCATCTATAAAATGGAAGGATACAGTCTCATTCAACCAGAGGGTTGTTGAAAAGAATATCTTGTAGGTAAAGATTTATAAACAAAGTTATTTACTAGAGCATTACTTATCATAGCAAAAGAAGACTCTGAGAACTACTTAATGTCTGACATGAGGGGAAGTAGCTAAGCTGTGAAACAGTTACCATATCTAACACACCGCTTTGTGGTGCAGGGAGTGGGTACCCAGCAAAAAACAGCTATCTGTGTAGCTGTGACCCAGCCTTTAAGTTTAGGTAGGCTTTGTCTCCTCCAGGAAGTATTCCCTAACTCTGCCACTTCTCGCATGTCATGTCCTAAAGCCTGTGTAGCACATTTCTTTTAGCACTTACATGTACATTATCTTGTATTTCCTGGTTTTGGAGGCTGGTCAGGAAGGGCAATGAAATTCTAAAACCTCTTATGACAACTCAGATCAGTTGGAAGGGATTCCCTGGAACACTGTTAAGAGTTCGGAGGCTACCTTCAATTTCACTGGGGAAATGAGTGTTAATTACAGGTATCTGCCGTGGGCACAGCATGAAGGAGTGGTGACATGTGACAATCATCTGCCATCCCTGGAGGAGGCACTTGGTCCCAAGTTAAGCAAACTGACCTGACCTGGGCCCCACCTGCCCCACCCCATCCCGGGCCCTAGTGTGGGGGTGCGGGTAGGGTGGAGCACACTGACCTGCATAGCTCCGCCCTGTGCTCATGTTGGTTGGCAGCAGTGTCCACTTGTCAGTGACAGGATTGTAGTACTCCACCGAAGCCAAGTTACAGGATCCATCATCCCCGCCAACCACATACAGGAGCCCATTCACTGCACAGACCCCTGGGAATCAAATAGAGGCCAGAGGAGGCATGAGAGCAGGAGCACAGAGAATGGGCGAGAGACAAGTCTAGATTGCCCTGGGGGCGCTCTTCCTTCCCTTTGTGGTAGCACAATAGATATTTGGCTCCTCAGGTTTAACTCTGCTCAACGAATGAATACCCAACAGTCACTGGGCTCTGAGGAGCCCCCTTCCTAACAAGGTCATGTCTCTGACCAGGCAGCTTTCACAATGATGCAGGCCCACAGATGTTCCTTGCTCTGGCACAGAGCACCATAGGTACAGGCCCCGTTCTACTGCACAGGCACACAGGCCTCCCACACTCAGTCTGAGCTAAGAAAGAAGACAGCTCAGGGGATCTCACCCACACTACTTCTACTCTGCTTGGTTCCCTGATAAGCCGTGTTTCATCAACACTGCGGGGCACTAACGGTTGTGCTTGTAATCGCTTCATACAACTGGTGTCTAAATCCACATACAGTTTTCAGGGAAAAGGCTTTCCACCCACCCTGATCTCAGAGGCAGCTGGTTTGGGGGCAAGGTCTCATGTAACAGGGACTCAAGAATAGGAAATGTAAGTACTGCTCATTAAGATTTTAAAAGGCCACAGTCAAATATTCTGTGTTTTTTTTTTCAAAAATAAGATTCAGGGATTATGTGCTCAGATGCTCAATCGGGTCCAGCTCTTTACGACCCCATGGGCTGTAGCCCAGCAGGCTCCTCTGTCCATGGGGATTCTCCAGGCAAGAATACTGGAGTGGGTTGCCATGACCGCCTTCAGGGAATCTTCCCAACCCAGGGATTGAACCCATGTCTCCTGCACTGCCAGCTGGATTCTTGACCACTTTTGCCACCTGGGAAGCCCTAATTCAGGGATTGTGCTGTGTGCTTAGTTGCTCAGTCATGTCAGACTCTTTGCGATCCCATGGACTATAGCCCACAAGGCTCCTCTGACCATGGGGATTCTCCAGGCAAGAATCCTGGAGTGGGTTACCATGCGCTCCTCCAGGGTATCCTCCCAACCCAGGGACTGAACCCAGGCTTCCTGCATTGCAGGTGGATTCTTTACCATCTGAGCCACCAGGGAAGCTCAAGAATACCGGGGTGGGTAGCCTATCCCTTCTACAGGGGATCTTCCGGATCCAGGAATTGAACTGGGGTCTCCTGCATTGTAGATGGATTCTTTACCACCTGATCTACCAGGGAAGCCCAATTCAGGGGTGAGTGATACTCAGAAAGTAGTTATAACCAGTATTGGTGAACATACTCTCAAATACTGGTGAGCATAAAAGGCACCACTTTCCTAGGTGATGTCAAAAACACACATACTCCCTCTGAATCCAAGATTTCACTTCTGACCTTTTATTCTAAGAAATAATTTTAAATGTGTGCATTAATTAGCTATAAAGGCTATTTATAATAGCCAAAGCATTACTTACAGAAAAGATGGAAATGACCTAAATGTCCAATAGCAGCCTGGCTCTTTAAATTATGTTACAGCCATTTACAATAATATTATGTAAATAGGCTTAGTGTTATAATAAGATATTCATAAAAGATTGTAAAGTGGATCTAAAAAGGCAGGTTTTAATAAAGCAGTATTACAGCAAGATTCTATTTTTGTTATAAAAAATAGAAATATCTATATGCGAATGTGTGCTTACACATGCATTTACATCTAAACCTAATCCTTGCATTAGCTGCCTTGAAGGTTCTGTAATTCCTCATTCATGTGGCTCAAGGCCAAATGCCAGGTTATATCACAGCAGGCTTAGACAATGAGCAAATTAATAAACTCCCCTCTATTTACACTTTCAACAAGTCAGCTGCAAATGGGTTTAGCGAACAGGTAATTTGAGTATAAAGGAAATAAGTATGCCTGAAAGTCACCTGCTTGTATTTCCAGCCAGGGAAGTTGGGCTAAGCTAACACTTGGATAGAGTGAGAAGGCATAAAGCAAGATATACCAACATAAGACATGACCCATAGGGCAAAGGTCTAAAAGGAAATGGTTTAACAGAGGTATCAATCTCCAGGAACAAAACTCTAAACACTCTAAGGAAAATCATTCCTACAGGAAGGAAAAGGGGAGGGGAAGGGAAGGGAAGGAGAGACAGGAAATACAAACAAGAGAATAAGGAAAGTGGTCCTTTTGGAGAATGGATCACAAATCCTTTCATGGATGCCACTGAAAGGAAGGAAATCAGTTTCTGGGGGGAAGTGAGAGGTTCTCAGACATCGGCAAAGAAAAGATAGAACCAAGTGTCATTGTGTGGCCCTGTCCACACAGCTCCAGGCTTAGCTGCCCAACAAAGCCATTGGGCCTGGGCACACTGCTCCTCTGGGTCTGAGTCCATCCATGTGCAGTGAAAGTCCTCATGCTTCACTGGGAGGGAAGGAACCTTCTGCCTCTAAGAGGGGGCCCTCTGGCTAGCTTTGGGGGTTCCATGCTCTCCCTGCCCAGCAAATGGATACTCCCTGCTCAGGATACAAGCTCAGCCCCAGGCCACAGGAGCTCTCCGTTCTGCCTCTTTTACGGCCAGTGTTTGCAAGGAGAAAACACCCACAACCTCCCCATAAGGAAAACAGGAAGGAGCCATCATATTACCTGCATTGCGTCGGCACATGTTCATGTCTGCCACCTGCTTCCAGGTATTTGTTCCAGGATCGTAAACCTCGACACTCTTCCTCACCAAGGGCCCATCGTGCCCACCTGTGGCGTACAGCTGCCCACTGAGGACCCCAACCCCTGAAAGGCAGAGCACAGAGTCCCAGCCTCAGGTTGGCTGCCACGACCAGAAACCAGGAGGCCTGGCACCCATCCTGGACAGTCATCACCAGCAGGGTGACAGGGGGAGTGCTATTTTGTCTCTCTAGAACTCAGGGTCCTCGTCTGTAAAACAAGTATAATGACACCCTGCCTGCCTCATAAAATCGCCAACCAGAAAACCTCCAAATAGAAGGCAAATATGACCTCATTTCTATTTAGAGACACGTAAAAATATACATAATACACGTGTGTGTGTGTGTGTGTGTGTGTAGTAAAGAGACTTCAAATGGAAACGACACAGCAGGTGTGCTGAGATCATGACTGCTGAGACTTCCCTGCTTATCTGGAATCAGAAGCCATCCTTTCTGCCCCTGGGCTCTTCTCCTAAGTGGCAGAGGGGCCCTGAACCACTCTCGGTAGTGATAAGCCTCAGCTGAGGGCCAGGACTGCATCGTTTATAGGTTTCAGCATAACCTTTTGACATTCTCTAATACAAGCCAAGAGGATGTCATCCTTTAATACAAGAGGATGAGATGGTTGGATGGCATCACCAATGCAATGGACATGAACTTGGGCAAACTCCAGGAGAGGATGAGGAAGAGAGGCCTGGCGTGCTGCAGTCCATGGGGTCACAAAGAGTCGGACAAGACTGAACAACAACAACAATACAATCAAGGAAATAAAATCCAGAAAGCAGGTGGGTGGCACAGTGCCCTAGAAAAGGCAGCTGACATGGTGGCCAGGATACCTGGGTTCTGGACCTGTGTCTCTAACCTGCCCACCAGGTGGTGCTGCCCTTTCAAGGCCTTGGTTCTCGCATGTGTACAGTGAGGGAGCCAGACTAGATGGGTAGTTTCAGTGGACCACCGACTACTCCACTCCATGGACAGGCTGCAGCTCAATTAGCTGGGGAATTTTTGAAAACATAGATTTCCACAGCCTCACTCCCAGAGACGTTGGCCAGGAATCAGAAAAAGTGCCTCGGGTGATTGCAACGTGCAGACAGGTTTCAGACCCAAGGTCTCAATTTCCAGAATATAAACTTCACGTGGACGAGAACCACGCTTGCCTTATCATGTCGGTTGCCCTGTGCCTGATGGCACATAGTAGGTTCTCAACAAATACTGCTTGAATGACAAGACGTATAAAATCCCACCAGTAATTATGCGAGGGTGCAAATGGTTCCTCGCAGTTGCCCTAAACTAACAGCAGATGGTGGTGTTGCATCAACAGTGGCTATCTGATGAACTCCTGTTAATAAATACAATTCACTGCGTTCCCAAGCTGCCTCACCTTCCCCTTCTCCATGCTCAGAGGAACAAGCACACGCTGGAACCTAGAGATGGCCTCTTTTCTGCACAGACATCTGCTGGCACTGCCCACCCCTGCTGAGGAGGCACTCAGGGACACCAAGCCCTTCTGCGGCCTCCTCTGCTAAAGTTCACGCAGAGGTGAACAGTGTGAGCCACCGGGGCCCACGTGCCAGGGTCTCTGGGTCTTTAGAGAACACCTACCAGCACAAGTACGTGGGTGCCCAGCTCCAGAGGGGAGGCGTCCCCGGATCTTAGGGAGGTGAAGCTCTAAAGAAACACTGCCCCGGGATCCTGAGGCCAGGGCACTGAGGAAAGAATCCATCTCGGGGAAGGAGACGCCCCCTGAATTGAGGTCACTGTGCCTCCCTCGTCACCATCCAGGGCCTCTGGCCCAGGTGAGAGGCACGAATAACCTGAGGGACATCCACTCAGCAGTGACCCCTGGGCAGCCCAACACAGAGCAGTAAGGCCTCCAGAGGCAGCTCTATCCACAGAAGGAGGCTGAACTTTCTGAGGTGGCTCTGTGCTTGGCTTTGCTCAGGGCCGCCCCTCCACACCTTCTGCTCCAGGTGTTCCTGGGAACAGCCACACACCTCAGGGTGCTGCTCTGCTCCTGAGGAGCTGCCCCTGCTCCCTGGGCTGTGACCACTAGCTCTCACACCTCAGTCACACATAGGATTTCCAGTAAGAAAAAGAAGACTCTAGCAATACTATCAACTGAAATTGCTAAAACAGCCCTGTGAAGGAAGGAGAACCAGGAGACGTGAATTGAACTGGACCCTCAGGAATACCTACTGCAACCCACTCATTTCACACCTGAAAAAGTGGAGGCCAAGACCACATAGCACACTCGAGTGGACCCAGAACCAAGGTCCAGACCTCCTGCCCTCCAGGCATGTGCTGCGTGTTCAGGAAGGACCAACCTGTCAGGATCGGCAGAGACGAGCTCCCTAAAAATAGCCTTCCAAACACAAATGCTTCTTAAATGGAATCATACAGCTTTTTTTTTTCTAACTAGTGAGTGAGTATACAGTGATTCTTGAAAAACATTAAAACAGCGTAAAAAAATAAATAAAATAAAGTAAAACAGCCTAATTTTCAAGGAATGCTGAGGATGTGGTCATGTGTTTGGTGGTATAAATGAGATCACAACTCAATCTTCAAAAATACAAAAAAGATAAAGTAATAACATTGTGGGGAAAAGCTTTCAGTTGTGGCTTTCCTTCCCAGAAGTCACATGGCCTACCCGCCAGCGAGGGTGGTCATCCGTCACCACTGCCACAGGAACCGGGGACAGAGAGCCGGTGCCCAGCCCCCAGAGCCTCCGTCTGCCCTCCCAGACCCTCTCCCCTGGGCCCCCACGTGAATGGAGCAGACAAAGCAGGGAAGGAGGGGCTGCTGCTCCACTTCCTGGAAAATCCCAAAGCTCCTGGTCTTCCCCCAGGAGGCCAAAGTGGGCCACACATGGGGATTTATTCTCCTCCCACGTCAGGAAGGGGGCTGATCTGAAGAAAAGTTGGGGAAGAGACACCAGTTTATCTCCAAATACAAACCTGACTTTTGACCCCCTAAGACAAAGACAGGCAAGCTTTAGCTTTTCCAGGGAAGACTGGGACTTCATAAGAATGAGACTCAGATAACCTGAGGTCAGAAAAAGCTAACTTTGAAGGGAGACAGACCTGAGTAGGAATCCTGACTCTGCCAGTGACTAATGAAAATGACAAATGACAAGACCTTGGGCTAACTAACCCCTGGTTGACTCACTTTCTAAACCTGCTGAGTGGAGTTACGTTGTGTGAGCTATATTGTGAACCCCTGCAGGGTTGTGATGAGGATTAAACATAAATGAG
>NW_011494775.1:1331919-1375370 GCF_000754665.1 Bison bison bison | reverse complement strand
GTTGCTTCAGTCATGTCCGACTCTGTGCAACCCCATAGACATCAGCCCACCAGGCTCCCCTGTCCCTGGGATTCTCCAGGCAAGAACAATGGAGTGGGTTGCCATTTCCTTCTTCAATGCATGAAAGTGAAAAGCGAAAGTGAAGTTGCTCAGTTGTGTCTGACTCTTAGCGACCCCATGGACTGCAGCCCAACAGGCTCCTCCATCCATGGGATTTTCCAGGCAAGAGTACTGGAGTGGGGTGCCATTGCCTTCTCCGTAAATGAGGCATAGAAAGTGCTTATTAGGACAGCACCTGGCACACAGCAAGTTTCACTTTCAAGAGATGTGGACACCTCCAAACAAATGGAAGAGATGACAATGAAGGGAATGTGATCCCATTGGTTCTCTACAAAGGGATCCCCCTGAGAAAGGTTAACTCACTGCAAAGGTGCGAGTGGGATTATATACACTGAAAGCAGACAGGAGGGAGGGAAAATAAGGTAGAATGTTAAGCTTTTGGCCTCCAGACCCACCAGTGAGAACAAACACGGTCTGCCCCCGGAACCCCAACTCCCAACCCCCATCCCATACCTGCGCCACTGCGGCGAGTGCTCATGTCTGCCACATATGTCCACTCATTGGTCGCTGGGTTGTACTGCTCCACGGTGCTCAGGCACTGGCGAGAGGCCCCATCATAGCCCCCAACAGCATACAGCTTCCCTGCAACAGACAAAGTGGCCAGGGGTCGGGGGTGCTTCAGACCCTGGCATGGAACTGGAGCATAGCTGAAATTCTTCCTGTAACCCACTGGCACACCCTCACCTCCATCAGGGTTCAGAGCTCCTTCCCCAGGAAGACCAACCAACTTACTTCCCAACCAGAGCAAGCATCCTTCATGATTCTGCCTCCTACTTCCTCTTAAGCCCTGGGTTCCTCCTCAAAGCAGTACAGAAGCTTTATCTCAAAAAGCACCTCAACACCCAATGCAAAGCTATGGCCTGGCATCACCAGGGCTCAACATATTCTCACTGGTGAACTATATTAGATCTTCTCCAGAACAAGGCACCGGGGAGATGGAAAGTTTAAGGGCCCCTCGTGCAGCCAGGCTGGCAGACTTTCTGGCTAAAGACTCACAACAGCAGACAGAACAAATATGGAAAGATATTCTCCAACAGGAACCCAAACGTTGTCTTCCCATGCTTTGTACTCTGTCCACAACCCAGGCAGGCAAAATGTGTGAATGGAGTGCTCTGTGTGCACTCTGGGCTGGAGTGGCTGGAATTGATCTGCAGATCCCCTTACAATTTCTGAGCCATGCACAAGAACCTGGAAGTACCATCATCTACTTTTTTTTTTTCTTTATCTTGGAATAGGCAAAGGTTTATTTAACCAAAAACAAAAAATGTAATCCTAAAGAAAAATATTGATCTATTGGATTACATTCAAGTTAAACTTAAAAAAAAATTGAAGGATAATTGCTTTACAATGTTGTGTTACTTTCCACTGACCATCACCTATTTTTAAAATAAAGTACCATAAGCTATTATCGAAGAGCATCATTTTGGCCTAAGGATGGTGGTGAGGTTGGGCAAGGGGGCAGGAAACTGGTATTTGAGCTCTCCCAGAGAGATTTGAACATTTGGGTTTAACATGTAGTCTTACAATGCAGTGGGATTCCGCGTGTGTGTGTGTGTGTGTGTGTGTGTGTGTGTTGGGTGTGGGGGGGTCCTACTTCATCTGAGCTCTCAGTTCAATGGGGGACCCTGGAGTTATAATAAGGATCTACACTGTAATAAGTGTATAATAAGGATGTATACTAGCTGCAGGCTAAATAAATACCACCAGATGCAAATCTACTTAAAAGGTTACCTAATCAAAAGATTCTTTTTGGTCAATATGTACTTTCTTAATGGAAAGACACCAAGAGTACAACCAGTATGTGAAAAATCTGCAATTATTTAAAGTCAGAAAGAGATTCTCAGGCTAAGAACCATGTTTTACCATCAAGACTTTACTGCATCAAATGTAAAATTATTTCTTCTATCATTGAGCCTGGTTTTGTCTTCTGCCTCAGAGCCCTCTCAACCGGCCCTTTCACCCTCCAGCCAGAGAGCAAAACCCTGACTCAGATAGGCTCCCCCAGGACCCAGGCTACTCTCGGGGTGTGCTGGCTCAGAGGTAACCACCTGCCTGGCCAGCTATCCCTCACAAGGGAGGAGACAGGCCAGGGGTGTGGAGGAGACAAGACGCTCCTGAAGGCAACCCCAGTCTCTGAAATACATCATCTCTGCTCTGTTGGGAGCTTCTGCCTCATCTCTCAGCCTCACTGTCCCTTTTCCTACAGAGATTCTTCAGGACAGCCAGTAGCTAAAGATCCTGGTTTTCCTGTTTTTGTCCCTAGTTGTCGGTCAGGCTGTGACGCCGTGGTAAGGAGATGAGGAGAGGGAGGCAGCAGCCGAAACAGCTTCAAATTCAGGATGGACAAGATAAATAAACCCCCAGTCTGTCCTCCGTGTTGACGGGGTGTGCTACCACACAGCACTTCTGCCATGTAGAACATGCTTACAGAAGCCTCTGTCAAGGGGGTCAGGGGGAGTATTTCTGATGAGCATCATGCAGGCATCTCCTCTAACTCCCATCAACCATCTCAACCCTGTGTCAGCTGAAAAAATACCCACTCAAGGTTTCTCCTTTCAGGGATACACTATTTTTAACCCCTACTCTATTGTTTGATATTCCTGACTAAGGAGCAAGGGGGGAAATGGGAAGGTGGCTAGACAAAGCACTTATGCTTGGCAGACAAATCAATTTCTGTTTCACCAGGAGGATGAGATTGCAAGAAACAATTTATCTTGGTAGGAGGACAAAATCCTTGCACTCACTAAGGTGACTTGTTCTGTGTGTTAGAACAATATACTTTTAAATTAAAATTTAAACTATGTAATACTGGTACAGACCAAGAAATGCAGCAAGAGAAAATTACATTTCTATTAAGGTCTAACTCCCTGCCTGATACTCTCCCTGAAGCACGTGTGTGAGTTGTGTGTACACGTGAGAAAGAGAAAATGCCTGTGTACCTGTGTGAATGCACAGATTCTCAGCTAAATTCCCACTTCAAGACAGGCTAATAAGTCAGTGTTGTCCTGTAAGTATAACAGTTGAGTCCAAATAATATTCTATGCTTTAATATGTTGAAATCATACATATTTCTAAAACTCCTCTCAGTTATTAATAACATTTGCCAATGGTCTGAGTTAGAATTTGGAGACCTAGTTTCAAGGAGCGGCTGTGCTGTTTACCAGTGTGGGACAGGCACACTGATTACTCCTCTGGGACTCAGTTTCCCCTTCTGGAGAACGGAGAAAATCCAAGTCCTGCCCTTCTCCTTTGAGAGAGTTTTAGGAACAAAATGAGAAACTGGATATGAAGGTACTTGGAGTTCCAGTGCACTGTCTAACCAGGCCCCAGACCTCACCCCTCTTCCTACCTCACCACACACATCCTTCCTGACAGCAGGACCCAGCACCAACCTTCCCTTCAGTGACTAATCAGAACTGGGGAAAGGCACCCGCCTCACTCAGGGCTCTGCTGACAATGCTCAACATAAAATATGAGGACAAAATTGATTAAACAACTGGTTCTCACCCTCCCAAACACATTATACTCCTGGGTTATATCTTGACTCTGGACTCCCCAACTTGTAATATAGATAAGTAGCCAAAACGAGAGCCCAGCATTTTTCCTCTAGGCTCCTCCTAGTACCCGCAGTCCAGCTCACCTACTTTCTAGCCTTGGGCCAGTAGCTATACCCCTCTGAGTCTCAACTCCTCTCATCCGCTAATCAGGGTACTAGTACCCAACTCGGCAGTAAGGGGAGGAACAGAGCCAGGACACGGGAAGAAGGCCGGGGGGCCAGGGCAGGAACAGAAGCCATCCGCTGTCGCTCCTTACCTTCTACGACGCCCACGCCCACACTGCTCCGGCGCGTGTTCATCGGGGCTACGAAGAACCACTCGTTGGTCTTGTAGCTGTAGGCTTCTACCGACGCCAGGCCTGGGAGACAAGTGACTCGTGAGGTTTCTATGGTGCCAGGCCTCACCCTGCTGGGCTGGGAGTGAGGATGGGGGAAGAGTGCAGACCTGGGGCCGAAAACCCGGGGGAGTATGACTCAGCACTACCTCTGCCTCCCCATGCATCCCATGGCACCTCCATAAACACACCTGCAGTGTGTCTGCCTGAGGGGACCACTAAGACCTGACCTAGAGAGTGGGCTGTGAGAAGACTGAGGGGCTGAAGTAAATCATAAAACCACAGAATGGACTAAATACCTGAGACTGCCTCACTGAACACCTATTTCAACCCTCTTTCCCCTTGTCCTCCTCAATTTTTAGTGGCTAAAAAGACGAAAACTTGTCTTCCCAGACTTCCTTAGAGCTGGGGGTGACCAAGTCAATCCAATCTAAGCAGGATTTCTGAAGTAGCCTTTGCTTTTCTAATAAGAGGCCCCCTGCTCAGCCCTGCCCTCTTCCCCCCACCCTACTACTTCTTGCTACCTGGAATACACATGTATTGGCAAGAGCTGTAACAGCCACCTTGTGACCATGAGGACAAGTCCAAGAGACTCTGCAAGATCTTGGCCCAAGATCCTTGAACAACTAAACCAAGTCAGCAACTGCCAACCTCTGACTTTGTTTCACAAGTAAAACAAAAGCTCTCATTTGTTTAAGCTGTGGTTTAGTCAGGTTTTCCACTAGCAGTCAAAAGTAATGCCTAAAAGAAACAATGCCCCACTATCCTTTGTTCTCTTTATTCCTAGTCCCCCCTCACTAGAAGCAGCCTCTGGAGGGGCTATATAACTTGAAATTACATGAAAGAGGCAAAGAGAAGGTTGAAAAAGGTTACCAACTAGTGAAGACAGAAATGAAATTTCAGAGGGATATAGCGTATTGTTTTTCATGTCACTGGGGACCAAAAGAGTTAAGTGTTTACAGAGACATCCACCTGGAGATATAAGAAGAGAGAAGATAATTTCTCCAAGTCCATGTCCACTAGCATTAATAGTTTCTGATTCTGACTTTGGAACGAGATGGACACCAGGAGCAAGGAGACGCTTCTGCAGTGTCAGTCTTGCACAGCTTTGGTGGGGTGGCAGAAAGGGCAAGGGACAAAGGCTGTGTGACTCAAGCCAAGCCTCTTCCCACAACTGAACCTCAGCTCTCCCATCTGTTCAGCAGAGGGTTCAGATCACAGTCCCGAGACACCCTCCAGTTGAGCTTGCTCTATGTTTTATCTGTGGATTAAATGAGTTCCCAGACACTAGAAAGGACAAAAGGGCCTCTTCTGAGGGTGGGGTACTTCCTGGAACCTAGAAATGAGAGCACATGGATGATACTGTGTATGTAGGAAGGTGTGACTCTGACACACAAGCTGGGAGCGGAGGAAGGATGGGTATGTTCTTGGGACAGTAGCTACAGAGAGACCAAAGGCTGGCCCAAGAGCTGGCTAAGCAAACCAGGCTTGTGGGTTCAGTTATTCAGTTGTGTCTGACTCTTTGTGACCGCTTGGACTGTAGCCTGCCAGGCTTCTCTGTCCATGGAATTCTGCAGGCAAGAATACCAGAGTAGGTTGCCATTTCCTACACCTGGGGATTTTCCCCAACTCAGGGACCGAACCTGCGTCTCTTATGTCTCCTGCATTGGCAGGAGGATTCTTTACTGCTGTGCCACCTGGGAAGCTTCAAACCAGAGTAACATGGAGTGCATGTCTCAGGCTGGATGGTGAGTGAGTCTGGGACCTACCAGTACTGCCATCAAAGCCCCCCACGGCATAGAGCAGGTCATTGAGCACAGCTGCACCCAGCGTGCTCCGGCGCTCCTGCATGCTGGCGATGGACGTCCACTGGTCCTTCACCCCATCATATACGTCCACTGTCCGCACACGCAGTGAGCCATTGAACCCGCCCACAGCATACACATGGCCAGCCATGAACACCACACCTGAGGCACAGGAAACCAAGGCATCAGGGTCATCTCAAATGGCTGATGACTCACATTTCGATAAGTGACAAAGTGGGAATGAGGCAGGCATGTAAATACTGATAGTTTAACAAGAAGGTGATCTCCAACTTGTGATATTTGGAAGTCGCTATGGGACTCATTGGATTTCTTCTCGGATTTGCATTGCTAATTTTGTTTGTGTCAAGCAAATATTTGCATTAGTCTAAAGTCCCTAAGCACATAAGAACTGATCCCAGAAGGTACAGCTAGAAAGTGTGCAGGTTGGGAAGGGAAAGGAAGGGAGTGTGGAATGCACAATGTTTTCAGAAACAGGGAGCAGAGATCTGCAGTGTGGGAGTGGGGGCTAGGGGGCAGCCGGCACACCGGGAGACCATGTGGCTCACCTGCTCTGCATCTCCTGGAGGGAAGCTCAGCGATCTGGTCCCAGCGATCCTCCTCGAAGTCATAGCACTCCACGCTGCGGATGGCCTTGGGTGCCTGGCCACCAACCACGATCATGACCTCCAGAGAGACAAGTGGACATTAGCTGGCTGCCCCAACATCCAGACTCATGGGTCACCAACCCCTGCTACATACATGCTCACTGCTCAGGGTCCGTGGACGATCTGAAATGCCAGTTTACATGGCTACATACATGAAGATGCTGCCCCTGATCACCAACAGGTATGAATATTCCAGAAAAATCTAGTGAATATCTTCCCACAGAAACACAACCATTAAGTCTATGCTTCCCAAGTGTCCCTACTCACAGCTGTATTGAGGGCATGTGCAGCCACTTGGGGCATCTTCTACAATCTGCATGTCCTTAAGGACCAGGGGCAAGGAGGCTACATTTTATATTGAAACAAAATATTCATATATATCTCTCAACATCTGAATATATTTTGGAATAGAGTATAGAATTTGGATGCATGTTTAAGATAAAATTAATTCATAAGTACTTTTGAATGCATAGACTGTAAGGGGTACTTATTGGAGTATGGGAAAAAATTTGTAAAACACTGTTTTGTGGTGGTTACCACAAAAATGTATGTAACTGATGATGTTCTGAAAAATAATGTTACTAGTACTATTTCTACAAGTAAGGTAGTAGCTGCCACTGCCAGTCATCATGTGAAGTATGTTGTCATTCCTCTGTCACCACAACTCAGTGAGGTAGATATTACCATCCACATTGATAGGTCAGGAAAGTAAAGCTCAGAGAATATAGGGAAACTGCCCAAGGTCACACAGCTAAGAGCAGCAGAAGAGAGACTGAAAGCCAAGTGCATCTGACACAGAGGTGAAGGCAGCCCCTCCCCGCTACTCACTGCCCCACTCTAAAGACAGGGTCTATGCCAGGACAGCTCACTACACAATGGTTTTCAAACTCCAGGTCACATTTCTTTGGTGTGTCATGAAATCAATTTTGAAAAGTTTCAATCAGCACACTTTTAATAGAACAGCACAGAAAATACCATAAGGATGTTATCTCATAAAATACTTATTCTGGTTATACATACATGTATGTGTCTCCTGGAAAGCAATTTAGGCATATTTCTTAGTGTAGGATGTAGTATTTAAAAACAAACAAAAAAATGAAAGTCACTGTTTTGGCTGTAGCAACAGAACGTCATCACTCCATTGTGGTATCCCCATTGCTATGACAATTGTCATGAGCTATTAATAAATAAAAATTAAAGCACCAGAGTTAACAAAATTTTACATATTTCAATAAGCTTATACAAAATTCATGGCTGTCCCACAATGACATTACTCTCACTCACTCATTCCAATATGCTTTCTTAAGTGCAGAGAAAGAGATGAAGTCACAGGCAGACAATCAATATAAGTCACAGGATCTTCTCATTACCTGAGGCTTGTCTTATTTACCCCAGTGGATCTCAAACTTCAGTGTGCATCAGAATCCCCTTGAGGGCTTGTTAAGACACAAACTGCTGGGCCTCACCCGCAGAGTTTCTGGTTTAGTAGGTCTGAAGTGGGCCTGAGAATACACATTTCTAACAAGTTGATGTTGATGCTGCAATTCCAAGAGTCATACTTTGATAACCACTGTTTTACTCCTGCAAATATAGGGATTTCCTGATGATGTGCCATTAACCATTTTTGCCATTATACTTATCATAGTGTTATATACTCCTCCTCAAAGTGATTTTGGGGAGAAGAGTGATCATTGAAATCTGTGTCAGCACACAGGAGCACATCCCTCAGCTGAACATTATCCACCATAGAGGGAGACAGATATAGGGCTGACCACCATTGCTGAAGATCAATTATTTATGCCCCAGGATTCTAGAATCAGGCTCACCCACCGCCCATGTGGGTGGTCAATGGTCATCAGAGTTAGTCTGCAGCTCCTCTGTGACCAAATGTGAGTGACCAGTGTTCAAAAACTCAGAATTCAGTTCTGACTTCTGGACGATCCCAGAGGAACCCAGGACACATAGTCCAGGCTCGGGGATGCCGTTGCCTCCAGAAAGAAATGTTCTGCATTTGCCTTTCCTGTGCTCAGGAGGTCCGCTGCTCTGTGTCAGGAGCAGTCCTTTTCAGAGAGATGCAGAATTCTACACTATTTCCTATCGGTAATTCTTGGCTGAGATCCACGAATAGTTTAAGAGGGGACGTTAATGAACTCAGCCTCCTGGCAAACTTCAGACAATTCCCAACTTCTTCCTCCAGGGTTGAATGACCTGAGTTTATAAACATACCTAGAATTTGTACTGCCTTGGTAAAGTTCAAACGAAGTCAAACCATTTCAAGGATTTTCTTTGATATCTGATTTGGGGGCTAAGTAGGAATGGGGTCGCACAGAGTCGGACACGACTGAAGTGACTTAGCAGCAGGAATAAAACCAGTTTTTAGCTTTCTTTCTGCAATGACCTCAAGTACCCAAAATTCTCACACAAGTTGTTTCCTCTCCTTAAAATACTCTTCCCCAACCTGATCCCCCTCCTCTAACACCTGCTTATCTTTCAGGTCTCAATTTACACATCACCTCCTCCACGAGAACCTCTTGACCTCCAAAGCTGAATCACAGGTCCTTCCCCAAGATCACTTACACCCAGGGTTCTCCCACTAAAAGTGCCCAATTTTATGCTCTGTCTGGTAACTTTGTCTCCCCTTCTAGACAGTTAGCCCTGCCAGCACAACAAAAAAATATCTGCCCCAATTACTAAAGATAATCCTTGGGCCTTAGGGTACCAGGTAAAAGTAATGACTCAGATATTTATTTAGAATAAATGAATAGTAAAGACCACATGCAAAGAGTTAAATGAAAAAACACACAGTTTAAAAAAAAATTAGCCAGAATATCTCTTTCTTGGATTAAGACATGTTGGACACCAGATTACAATTCTAGCGACAGAATTTGAGGCAAACAAACAAAAAGAGAAAGGGGGAGCTTTTCCCATCTTTTGATTCAACCACCAGAAGACAGAAGCTATCAATTCTTTGTAGAAGCTATCAAGGCTTCTGACATAAACAAAAAAAGGCAAAGCTTCGGGTGACTTAACCATGTCCCAGAAACTCTTCCACCAAAGTAGGGAGATATCAGTACATTCACATTGGAGAAAATCCAGCACTCGTCTCTGAGAATTTCCATAGTAACACAGAAACAATACTAAAGAAAATGCAAAAATTTTATGTACACAGACAAAAATGATACAGAAGAAGGTTTTCAAAATAAACTTGCCTTTGAGCTCATAAAACCACTGATGAGAGGCTGTACAATGATCTGGGAAGAGCAATTATGAGGTTTTTGCAAATCACTGGTTTCTGAAAATGTGGAGGCAGCTCAAGGCACAGGGAGGAATAGGTGTGCTTTCTGCTTCTCTCGTAAGCATAAGAAACCCGATTTCTATGGCAGGTCTTGCAAAAAGCCATCATACATGGAGCACTATGCTCATTGCCATGTAATTGTGCAGTGTAAAAAAGAACAAATTTCCTATCTTGACTACTAATGGATAGTTGTTTCCATAGATACCTGAACCTAGCAACCAATTAGATAAAAACGAGTATTCCCCAGAGTCTACGTGTATTACATCTCTGAAACTGTAAACTTCCAGCTACCTAAAGAAACCACAGCTTGTCAGGGCAAGAAGAGACTTGATCCATTCTTTCTTTTAAGCCCACGTTGGACATTTCCAGAAAAACTCAGGCCCAAAGAGTTCAATAGGCATATTTCTTTCTTTCCCCAACATCCTAAGTCTCACTTTACTAAAGATGTGTAATGTCTTTAACACAAATTAGTGAATCAAATCAGCTTGTTTAATGATCACTATTTTCAACATTTGTCCTTCAAGGCAACTAACTCTGAGTTAAGAACTATCAGTGGTCATATGGGAATCACAAAATAACTAAAGAACTGGTTCCAGGCTAACAATCATGCTAGACCAAACTTAATCACATTCAAGATCAGCAGTGTACTTGGGAGTCCAACAGGGCACCCAGGGTCCTGACTCCAAGTCTCAGTCATCACTGTGCAGAAGGCTGCAGATCTCCTGGTGAGGAGGGAGTTCTGGGTGACACAACATTGGTGAGCCAGACTCAACAGGGCACAGCTACTGGATAGACTCCCAAGGAAAACACCCTCATTTTAAATAAATAATTAATTAATGAATTAAATTAAAAAAAAAAATAATAAAAGCCAAGTGGTCGTTTGCTTCAGGGATGTTAGAGAGACCACGGAAAGACTATCTGATTTCTTAGGAAGGAAACTTCATTCCCAGCATAACAAGATGGCTTTTAAAAACAAAAACATGTCATACTATTTCTTTCACTTGGATGAGTCTGACTCTACCAGTGTGACCTGGGAGCCAAGCCTGTTGCCCCTCCTTAGGATCTAACAACTGCTCTATACAAAGAGCCATTTAGGGAGCAGAGACTGGCCAGGAAAAGGGCAGTAAGTGAACAGCACAGAACTCCCCAGCAGGACCCAGACCCTAACTCATAGACTCTGCACTCAGGTGAGTGGAATGAACTAGGCTCTGAACACTGTGTTCATCAGGCAAAGGTAGAGTGTGTGTCCAAACTCTCTTCCACGACCGGTGACCTGGGCAGAAGGCAGGCCCAGCCAGTCGGTCCCTCGGGCCAGGGCAGGAAGCGAGTCTCTCTTACCCTGGTGCGTGGGGCCGCAGGGCTAACACCAAAAATTCATCCGAAGGAGCATGTCGAGGTTGAGGCAGGAGACTTGTCCCAGCAGGTTCCTGAGCAACAGGTGCTCCAGGCAAGGACTGACAGCCAGGATGCAAAAATGAGGGGTGGAGAAGCAGCAACGCAAGAGCAATATCCGGGGGAGGAGAACATGAGTGGGAAATGGACTTTGGGGTCAGACACGTCTGTGCTCAAACACCAGCCCCATCACTAACTCACTGTGCGAACATGAGCAGCCACTTACCCTTGCCAAGCTCACTTCCACTACCTAAAATACCAGGATGACAGGATACTTCCTCCTGGGTGTCAGGAGGCTTAAATGATATAAGTCATTTAGCGCAGCGCTTGGTAAAGAGCACACACTAAATGTTAGCTTCTATTATTAGATCAACACCAGCATCATTACTACTATTTAAAACAGTTGCTAAAAAAACAGATTCTCAACAAACGGTAGAAAAGGATACTTATGATCTGTGAATGGGAGAGTGAATAACTCCAGGAATACTGATGGGGCTTTTTCAGGACCGCAGAGCGTTTTCCAAGGTACAGCCTGGGTCTATTGGAAGGATCAAGATGAGGGAAGAGCAGTGCCACTCACCAGCCTGGCCCAGGAGAGCAGTCATCTGACCCACCCTGCCAACAAGCCTTGGTTCCAACACTATCTTCTGACAGCCCAACCTAGGAGGAAGCCACCCACTATCAGCCCAAATGAGATTTTGGTGTCATCTAAAAGTTTAATAGAGATGTCAGCTGAACTGAGATGACAGTGAAAAGGGCCAGATTCAGTACATCTCTAAAGGGTTTATTTCCATCTTCCTGAAATCTCATTTCTCTGCCACCATCTGCAGCACACGGTAACGTAGGAGTGTTGTGAGTGTCTGGGAGACAGCCCCTAGTTGTCCATGGCAACCCAGCCTCGGGGAAAGTGCTGGGCGGTGAATGTGTGAGAGCTCAGATGAGGCTATTAGCTGTTCCGGCTTGAATGTGTCAGTATGATCAGTGTGTATGAGGCACAAGAAAAAAATCCCTTATTACCCTCTGCAGCTATCTCAAGGCAGAGTCTTGCTTCTTCCAGGGAGGAGATTTGGCTGGCAAACAGTTCACTGCTGAGAACTGCTGAGAACAGTACAAATCTCTCTCCACCACTTAGTTTCTCAAAGTCAGCTTTGTCAGAAAGCCAACTTGGACTGAACTCATGAAAGCCCAAACCTGCTGGCCCCTGGAATTCCTGTGGCCACTCTTCCAGGGAGCCCCACTGTCTCCTAACTTCTCTTCTTCCTCATTTGGCCACTTCTATATTTCTACCTCACTTTCTCAAAAGGACTTTTTAAAAGTTCTCAGAGGGTAAGAATTGGGTTTCTTTCTACCCCGTATTCAGCTAAAATGCTTTTGTAAAGTGTGGAGGCATGGTCTGGAATCACTCTGTTAAATCTCACCTCAGCTATTTACTAGCTATGCTTATAGACACATCACAAATTCTTTGGTACTCCTCCACTCAAGACATGGAACCTAATCACCATCCCTCCCTTGAGTGTGGGCTAGACTTGCTGACTTGCTCCCAGCAAATAAAATATAGCAGAGGTAATGGAATATCACTTTGAGAGAAAGTTATTAAAAGACTACAGCTCCTGTCATGGGTGAGCTTTCCCATTCTTTTACTGTAGAAATTACTCACTCTGAGGGAAGTCAGCTGCCATGTGTGAGGACACCCAAGTAGCCTATGGAGAAGGCCATGGGGTGGGGAACTGATGCCTACTAGCAAGCACAAGAGTGAGCTTAGAATCAGATCCTCCCTAAACGAGCCTGGAGGGGACTGCAGGGGGAACCAGCAACTTGACTACATCCTAACAAGAGGTCCTGCACCAGGATGATACAGCTAAGCCCCTCCAGGATCCCTGCCCACAGAAACTGAGATAACAAACGCTTGCTGTGTTAAGCCACCGAAGTTAGCGTAATCTATAATGCAGAAAGTGATAATAATACATGGCGAGAAGGTGACATAACCCGAGACTCAGTTTCCTCATGCATAAAAGGAGGATGATGACAGGTTTGACAATCCTATGAGATAATAAATGTAAATCACTCAGCCCAGTGCTTGGCACATGCTCAGCAATTAGACCTGCTACCAACATCCGTGTGGGGTTAGTACCATGTCATGGTCAAAAGCAAAGACTTTGAGTTGACCAGACCCATAAAGAACTCTTAGAAGTCAATAATTAGAAAATAATTTTTTAAATGTGAAAAGATTTGAACACAGATTTCACCAAAGAAAACATACAAATGACAAATAAGCACATGAAAAGATGTTTGACATAAATAACTAGAGAAATGTACATTAAAGCCACAGTGAGATGCGACCACATACCTACTAGAATGGCCAATTTGTATTTTTAAAAAAATAGATAATACAAGTATGGTGAGACAATGGAGTAACAAAGACTCACATACATTGCTGCTGGGAAAGCACAATGACACCATCATCTAAACAAATAGTTTAACAATTTCTTAAAAAGTTAAACATATAGTTGCCACTCAGACCAATAATCCTACTCCCAAGAGAATGTATTTACCCAAGAGAAATTAAAATATATGTCCACACAAAGATCTATAAGTGACTGTTCAAAGCAGCTCTATCTGTAAAAGCCAAAAGACCGGACACCAAACGTCCATCAACTGATAAATGGATAAACAAAGTATAATACGTTCATACAATGGACTATTCCTTAGAAATAAAAAGGAATGAACTCCTGATACATGAAACAACATGGATGAATCCCAAAAGCATGATGCTAAGAGATATAAGGCAAGATCAAAAAGCTCCATATGGCATAATTACATTTATATGACATTCTAGAAAAGAGAAGACTATAAGGACAGAAATCAGATCAGTAGCCATCAAGAGGTGGGTATGGGAGAAGGGGCTTGACTACAAAGCACCACAGAGAATTTTTTAGAGTGATTAAAATATTTCATATTTTGATGAAGATGATGGTTATATGATTGTGTATAGTTGTCAAAATTCATCACACTGCATCCCCCAAAAAAAGCAAATTTTACTGTGAATAAATTATTATGCCTCAATAAACCTAAAAGAAAATGATCTGGGATATTGATAATGAGGGAAGCTACACACTGTAGGGGCAGAAGGTACACGGGGAATCTCTACCTTCCCCTCAATTTGGCTATGAATCTAAAAGCGTGCTAAAAATATAAAGTCTTGACTTAAAGAAATAAATGTATTAGAAATGCATCTCTTAATAAGATGAATGAGATATTATAGTGCTGTAATGAAAGAATATCTTGCTGAGAAAGAAAAAGAAAAAAATAAAGGAAAAATGAAGGGAAGGTGAGAAGAAAGAGTAAACAGAAGCAGGGAAAGAAGGAAAAAGAAAAAAAATAAAAGGAGGAGAAAGAAAAGAATCTTTTTTCACCTGTCACCAAAACCTGAAAACCTGTTCCTAGAAGCAGTTTGGCACAAGAATTTGTAATGGAACAGACCTTGTTAAAACCCCAGCTCTAAACTTTCTAGCTGTGTAACTGGGCAAGTTACTTAACCTGTCTGAGTAAACTCTGTAAAGTAAGGATATGACTACACTGACCTACTACTGTCACAATTTAATGAGCACAGTCTGTAATCTTCACAGTGACAGCTCCCCTCAGCACACCCCATTCCTCAACCCTGCAGCAGGGATCTTGTTAACATAAGTGCCCACACAGTGGTGACAGGAGTAAGAGTTTGAGAAGCAGGGTGGACAACACAATCTTACATCATTCAAGGATTAAAGTTGGGGGAACAATGAGGCAAAGAGTAGCCATGCCCTTTTTTTTTTTAATCCCTTCAACAGATTCAAAGGAAATCATGGTTCCAGTCACCTGTAGAAGGCTATGTGCCCAGAAATCTAAACATTTCATTGGAAAATAAATGGTTCTCAAGGAGTAGAGGCAACATGGGGACATCTTTGGCTTCCTGAAACTCTGCTCAACTATACACAAAGTATCTGGGAAGGGGCACAAGGTATGTTGCTGAGGCCGGGGGTCAGGCTGTTTAGTGCAGACCCAGACACAAACTTGGCTTTGATTTTCAAAACTGTTTTTTTGTGGGTGTATGTCGTAACACCCAGATGGGGAGCCTAGAAAAAGGAGAGGTCACTGGCTATGGTTACCACACAAAGAAAATGGGCCAGTGATGCACCACTTATTAGCTCCAGAATACACTCACCAGGAAAACACATCATTACCCTGATATCAGAAAGGATGAGAAACTCAGCTTCCAAAGAGAAAAGTCACAGACAAGCAACAAGGCCAGCTGAAAACCCAGGGTGTAAGAAACAGCCTGCACACAAAACAATACAACAGTGTACCTTAGAATCAGTATTCTTCAGAAACAAAGCTGGTGGAAATTCAGACCATAATTGAAGGTGACATTCAAGTCCATCGGAAAGAGGAAGACTTTTGAATAAAATAACTTTGAGGCAACTGGCTCATGACTTACCATACAAACAAAGCTGAATTCCTACTCTCACTCCTTGCACAAAAACCAATTCTAAGTGCATCAAGCAGAAGATAGATCAATTTGACTACCTATTATTTTTTCAGGATTTCAAAATGTTATAAACAAATTTAGAGACAAACTGAAAACTAAGAAAAAAATATTAAAATACATACAAAGACCTAAACTCTTTTAAAAGCACATCTAAAAACCATTAATAAAAAAAAAAAAAATACAGTCCAACAAAAAAAAAAAATGGGAAAAGGACATGAACAGAAAAGTTCCATGCCCCACCCAAAATAAATGCCAAAAATCCCATGAAACCAAGATTAACCTTACTCACAACTAAAGAAAAGCAAACCAAAACAAGATGCCCTCTTTAAAAGGACATCTGACACGTAAATGTTTAGATATCTAAAACTGGAAATTATTGAAAGGCCCATCAATATAGTTACATATATAACAGTACATAAATATAATTAAACGCTGTACTCCATTACAATTTAAATGCTGGTTTTACCCACACTGATAACACTGAAAGTAGTCTGTGACACTTGGTTGAGTAGACAAAAAAGATTTCAATCCGTTAGCAAGAGTCCATTTATCTAAAAGTGTGTGTTTTGATTTATTTGTGAATAAGTGTGCAGAGATATGTCCAGAAGAAAATTCACCAAAGTCATTGTCCCTGGGTGGAGGGGTTTCAGGTGGTTTTTACTTTATTTCCAAATTGCAGTATCCTTTTAATAACCTACAATGAACACATATTTCTATAATAAAGTTATTTTCACTTTGAAAAACATGAAAACATTTCAATGCAATATTCCAACAAAACAAAACACATCAACATGCAGTAAGGCAAATGGTCTATCAGACAGCAGTCCATGCCCTGTAGTTGCCCTTCTAGCCAGCACTGGCAACAGGTGGCAAACAGGTAGGTAAAACTCTCAGGTTTACAAAGGTGGAGCAGGTGCAGGATGGTACGGGTTCAAGAATAGGTTTGGAGGGGGAGAAAAACACAAATCAAAATCGGGTTCTACAACATTAGCTGTGTGGACTTTAGGCAAATTCCTTAATATCTCTGGCCTTCAGCTTCCTCCTTGCTGAACTAGGACAATTACTTCTACCTTCTATGTGATGCCTTCAGTTCACTGCTTGGTGTACAGTAAGTACTCAATAATGCCAGATGTTTCTATTATTATCTGGGACATTCACATTGCAGCCACTATGTTCTCCATGATCTGGTGTCACACAGCAGAATGGAGAGAAGGAGCAGCAAACCTTGGAAAATCCAAACACTGAGTCTCGGACAACATGCTTCTTGAGCCCCGTGAAACCCTTCCTGGAAGCAGCTGGTGAGGAGTAAGGCAAACCGCAAAGGGGAAGGAGAGGGCAAGGCGAGGGTCAACATAACCCCCGAGTTCACCTGCTTGTAATGGATGAGCCAACATGACTCACCCCTCTCCTCCACCCTTCTTCCTGGGTTGGCTGGGACCTCCCCCATAGACTTCGTATGTTAGGATCCTGGAAAGATGATGCAGATGCCAAGCCAGAAAGAACTTTACAGACTATATATTGCAGCATCCTTTTCATTCTGGAGGTGAGGGACCTGAGGACCAGGGAGAGAAGGGGACTCACAGGGAACCAGAGCAGCCAGCACCAGCATAGACTCTCCATCATGGTCCTCTGCTATGCTCACCCTTCCCTCCCCCTGGCTCCCTCACATGCTTTCATTTCCCCCATTCCTTTCCCCTGCCTTATTACCTGTCAGGCTCCTCAAGGGCCCTTCTCTCCTCTGGCAGCCCTAATTGTCCCTATTGGCTCTGTGGTGAGGGGAGAAACCAGACTAGGGCTATTCTGACTCAAAGAATGGCCTAGAGAAAAGATTGCTGTAGCCACCACTAAGTCAAAACTTGCACAGCCATTCCTCTGCTTCCAAATGAAATAGAGCCCAAACCCTGGTGTGAAACAAGAAAGAGAGAAGAAGACAAGAGCCTGAGTTCTTCTCAAACCTCCCTGGTGACACTGAAAGTTACCTTGACACTCTTAGGAAAGGAAGACCCTGGAAATGAGAGGTGCCGGTAGAATCGAGAAGAACCAGCAGACTCCATCTCCTAGGTGGTAAATACAACTGAGATGCGGGGCAGCCACAGGTGAGGAGAGACTTGGAGACAGGTGTGCAAGGCCATTTTCCCAGGTCACAGTCTCAACTCTTGGTAGTGGGCTGGGACTTACCTTGGGCAGGCTGACTGGAGTCCTGGGCTTGGTCCTTGGGTTTTTAATCAAGAGCCTCTGATCCAGAGGGAGCAGATGGTATTTCATGGCCTCGATGAGGAAGTCTTTACAGGTGTTGTTATTCTTTATCAAAGCTTCTTCTTCAACTGTCTAAAGGTAATAACCCACAGGTGATCCCGGGGCAGAGTTCAGCCCCATTTCCTAAGCCATCTCCCTGGGCTGAGACATTCCTGTGCTCCCACACTCATCCATTCCCACATCGCATTGTTTCAAACCCCAAGACCAAGGTCCAGAGTTCTGGCCTGGTGCCCACCTCCTGCATCTCAAGAGTGCAATGGAGTAAGTGATGAAGCTCTGGCATCAAATCCCAGCTCTACTACTTACCTCCTCTGATCCTCAGTTTCCTCATCTGTAAGATGCAAGGCAGGCATATTAAAGTACCCCACAACCTCACACATTGTATTTTCTTGTAAATGTAAATAATATAAAGACAATTTATTGTCCCTAAGGCTTCTTTCCACATGCCCCCTGATTGGAATGTATTAGGTTGGTGCAAAAGTAATTGCAGTTTTGCACTGCTGAACTTTGCTGTTTGATATTGGAATACATTCTTAGATAAATGTGGTTATGTTATACATCATTTTAGTGTGCATTTCTCGCTTTATATTTTCTTTGCTAATGACTAATTACTTGCTATTTATATTTATTTTAGACTATAGAAATGATGTTCGACAAAAACCAAATTTGAGTGATCTGAGATCAAAATGGGTTGTAAAACAGTGGAGACAACTCACAACATCAACAATGCATTTGGCCTAAGCACTGCTAATGAACGTACAGTGCAGTGATGGTTCAAGGAGTTTTACAAAGGAGACAGGAGTCTTGAAGATGAGGAGCACAGTGGCCAGCCATCGGAAGTTGACAACGACCAACTGGGAACCATCATCAAAGCTGATCCTCTTACATCTACATAAGAAGTTGCCGAAGATCTCAAAGCCGACCATTCTATGGTTGTTCGGCAAATTGGAAAGGTGACAAAGCTCGATAAGTGAGTGCTTCATGAGCCAACCAAAAATGAAAAAAAAAAAAAATCATTGCTTTGAAGTGTCGTCTTCTCTTATACTATACAGTAACAACGAACGTCCAATGAATTTCTCAATTGGATTGTGATGCGTGATGAAAAGTGGCTTTTATATAACAACTGGCAACAACCAGCTCAGTGGTTAGACCACAAAGAAACTCCAAAGCACTTCCCAAAGCCAAACTTGCACCAAAAACAGGTCATGGTCACTGTTTGGTAGTCTGCTGCCAGTCTGATCCACTACAGCTTTCTGAATCCTGGTGAAACCAGTACATCTGAGAAGTATGCTCAGCAAATCAATGAGATGCACCCAAAAATGCAATGCCTGCAGCCAGCATTGGTCAACAGAAAGGGCCCAATTCTTCTCCACAACAATACTCAATCACAACCACTCACCACACAACCAACACTTTCAAAGTTGAACAAATTGGGCTATGAAGTTTTGCCTCATCCTCCATATTCACCAACTGACTACCACTTCTTCAAGCATCTTGACAACTTTTTGCAGGGAAAACACTTCCACCACCAGCAGGAGGCAGAAAACGCTTTCCAAGAGTTCTTTGAATCCTGAAGCATGGATTTTTATGCTACAGGAATAAACAAACATTTCTCACTGGCAAAAATGTGTTGATGGTAATGGTTTCTATTTTGATTAATAAAGATGTTTTGTCCAGTCACAGGACTTTTTGCCCTCTGCTCCTGGGAACCTCAGGCAGCCACCCCTATGGGCACATGCCTAGGTGCTGTTCCTGCTCCACGCTCCCTCCCTCTGCCTTTTATTTCTCAGCTGCCAAGATCTTGGAAGGTTGACTATTTCCCAGCTAGTTCAGTCGTTCCTTATGTGAAGTTCAGAAGCCCCACCATTCTGGTTACCATCCTGTAGGTACTTTCTGATTTGGTCAGTCTTCCCCTTCAGATGACTTCTAGAATGAACTCTTGGTAAGATATGTAAGTAATGATCCAGTACAATTTTTGCAAGAATGAATCATGATTTTCATGACCAAGTATTAGAGAAGAGAGCCTTTTTCTTCTCAGTTTCTACCTGTTATGGCCTGAAGTTGGCTTCTACTTTTTCAAGAATATCACCAGGCATTAACAAACACAAAACTACTTCTCAGAGCAGCTTCATAGAAATTGATTTTTCAAAATTAAATAAGCATCTGGTGGACTGAAAATGTTTTCTACCTGGTATCTTAAAGACATTTTGACTACTGCAAAAGAAATCAGTCCCTTCGTGTGTCTCCTTGTGGATGTCATCATATGCACTGGGTTGTGTAGAGCACAGGCTCGGGGGGAGGCAGACGTGGATTTTCACCTCGCCTCTTCCACTTACTGCTTGTGACCTTGGACTTTGCCTATTAGGAAAACCAGCTTTGAAGCTCAGCAAAGAAGGGAAATCCATTGAGAACAGTCTGTAAAGAGATCAAGCCCTAAGCCTTTGGAGTGGGAGCACTGACTCCAAGATCTTAGACTACCAGAGAACTAACCCTAGGGAGTATCAAATAGTCATGCAAAGGAAACCAATTGAACACAAGCCCCAGCATCACCCAACCACCAGTAGCACCCTGTGCAGGATGCCTCATCTAAACAACAAACAAAACAAAAATACAAGCCCAATCGTCAGCAGACAGGATTACCACCTCATTCAGCCTTGCCCATCAGAGGAAAAATAAACAAACAAACAAAAACTCAGGACAAATCTCACCCTATATGAAGCTTACTCAAACTACTGGACCAACCTTAGGAGGACAGAAACCAAAAGGAACAAAGAATTCAACCTTGCAGCCTGGGAAAAGGAGACCTCAAACACAATAAGTTTAAAAAAAATGAAAAGGCAGAGAAATACTACACAAAAGAAGGAACGAACTAGAAACACAGAAGTCCAAATAAATGAAGAGGAAATACGCAAACTACCTGAAAAAGAATTCAGAATAATGATAGTAAAGATGATCAAAAACCTTGAAAACAAAATGGAAAAAAAAATGCAAGATTCAATTTACAAAGACCTAGAAGAATTAAAGAATAAACATACCAAGACAGACAACACAATTACTGAAGTTAAAAATACTCTAGAAGGAATCAATCGCAGAATATCTGAAGCAGAAGAACAAGTCAGTGAGCTGTAGATAAAATGGCAGAAATAACTTCTGAAGAGCAGAATAAAGTAAAAAGAATGAAAAGAACCGAGAATAGTCTCAGAGACCTCTGGGACAGTATCAAACACACCAACATTCGAGTTATAGGGGTCGGAGAAGAAAAAAAAAAAAACCAGAAAAGGTATGAGAAAATTTTGAAAATTTTCCCAACATGGAAAAGGAAATAGTCAATCAAGTCCAAGAGGCACAAAGAGTCCCATTCAGGAGAAAGGGACTATAAAGTTTCCCATAAAGGAGAAACATGCCAAGACACATACTAATCAAACTAACAAAAACTAAACACAAAGAAAGAATATTAAAAGCAGCAAAGGAAAAGCAACAAGCAACATAAAGGGAAACCCCATACACTTAACAGAAACCCTATACACTTTCAGTAGAAACTCTGCAGGCCCGAAGGGAATGGCAGGATATATTTAAAGTGCTGAAAGAGAAAAATCTACAACCAAGATTGCTGTACCTGGCAAGGATCTCATTCAAAATTGATAGAGAAATAAAAAGCTTTTCAGACAAGCAAACATCAAGAGAATTCAGTACCACCAAACCAGCTTTACAACAAATGTTAAAGGACCTTATATAGTCAAGAAATACAAGAGAAGAAAAAAGATCTACAAAATCAACCCCAAACAATTAAGAAAATGGCAATAGGAACATGTATATCAATAATTACTTTAAATGTAAATGGATTAAATGTTCCAACCAAAAGACACAGACTGGCTGAATGGATACAAAAACAAGACCGATATATATGCTGTCTACAAGAAACCCACTTCAGACCTAAAGACACATATAGACTGAAAGTGAGAGGATGGAAAAATACATTCCATGCAAATGGGAAGCAAAAGAAAGCTGGAGTAGTAATCCTCATATCAGACAAAATAGACCTTAAAATAATGAAGATTACAAGAGATAAGGAAGGACACTACATAATGATCAAGGGATAAATCCAAGAGGAAGACACTGGCAGTAACACAATAATAGTAGGAGACTCTGAACACCCCAGTCACACCAATGGACAGATCATCAAAACAGAAAATTAATAAGGAAACTGCTGCTGCTAAGTCACTTCAGTCGTGTCCGACTCTGTGCAACCCCATAGACAGCAGCCCACCAGGCTCCCCCATCCCTGGGATTCTCCAGGCAAGAACACTGGAGTGGGTTGCCATTTCCTTCTCCAATGCATGAAAGCGAAAAGTGAAAATGAAGTCGCTCAGTCACGTCCGACTCTTAGCGACCCCATGGACTACAGCCTACCAGGCTCCCTGTCCGTGGAATTTTCCAGGCAAGAGTACCAGAGTGGGGTGCCATTGCCTTCTCTGTAATAAGGAAAGACAAGTCTTAAATGATACATTGGAGGAGATGGATCTCACTGATATTTTCAGGACATTCCATCCAAACGCAGAAGAATACTTCTTCTCAAGTGCACATGGAACATTCTTCAGGATAGACCACATCTTGGGTCACAAATCAAACCTCAGTAAATTTAAGAAAATTGAAATTGTACCAGGCATCTTCTCTGACCACAATGCTATGAGACTAGAAATCAATTACCTGAAAAAAAAACTGTAAGAAACACAAACATGGAGATTAAACAACACATTTCTAAATAACCAACAGGTTACTGAAGAAATAAAAAGGGAAATCAAAAAACTTCTAGAAACAAATGACAATGAAAACACAATTCAAAACCTATGGGATGCAGCAAAAGCAGTTATATGGCAAAAAAAAATGAATAATCTGGAAGAAATCAACAGATTCATAGAAAAGTTCAATCTTCCAAGACTGAACACGGAAGAAATAGAAATTATGAACAACCCAATTACAAGCACTGAAATTGAATCTGCGATGAAAAATCCCCCCAAAAACAAAACCCCAAGACCAAATGGCTTCACAGGAGAATTCTACCAAACATTTAGAGAAGAGCTAATGCCTATCCTTCTAAAACTCCTTCAAAAAATTGCAGAGGAAGGAACACTTCCAAACTCATTCTATGAGGCCACCATCACCCTGATACCAAAACCGGACAAAGACAACACACAAAAAAGAAAACAACAGGCCAATATCACCGATGAACATAGATGCAAACATCCTCAACAAAATTTTAGCAAACAGAATTCAGCAACACATCAAAAAGCTCATATACCATGATCAAGTTGGGTTTATTCCAGGAATGCAAGAATTCTTCAATATATGCAAATCAATCAATGTGATACACCATATTAACAAACTGAATGATAAAAAACATTTGATAATCTCAATAGATGCAGAAAAAGCCTTTGACAAAATTCAGCACCCATTTATGATTAAAACTCTTCAAAAAATGGGAATAGAAGGAACCTACCTCAACATAGTAAAGGCCATATATGATAAGCCTATAGCAAACATTATTCTCAATGGTGAAAAACTGAAAGCATTCCCCCTAAGATCAGGAACAACACAAGGGTGTCCACTTTCACCACTATTATTCAACAGAGTTCTGGAAGTCCTAGCTACAGCAATCAGAGAAGAAAAAGAAATAAAAGGAATCCAAATTGGAAAAAAAGAAGTAAAATTCTCACTGTTTGCAGATGACATGATACTGTACACAGAAAACCCTAAAGATACTACCAGAAAATTACTAGAACTAATCAGTGAATTTAGCAAAGTTGTGGGATACAAAATCAATACACAGAAATCACTTGCATTTCTATATACTAACAATGAAAAATCAGAAAGAGAAATTAAGGAATCAATCCATTCACCATTGCAACAAAAAGAATTAAATATCTGGGAATAAACTTACTGAAGGAGACAAAAGAACTTTACTTAGAAAATGATGACACTAATGAAAGAAATCAAAGATGACATAAACAGATGGAGAGATAGTCCATGTTCTTGGGTAAGAAGAATCAATATTGTGAAAATGACTATACTACCAAATGCAATCTACAGATTCAATGTGATCCCTATCAACTTACCAATGGCATTTTTCACAGAACTAGAAGAAAAAATTTCACAATCCATATGGAAACACAAAAGACCCCAAATAGCCAAAGCAGTCTTGGAAAAGAATGGAGCCAGAGGAATCAATCTTCCTGACTTCAAATTATACTACAAAGCTACAGTCATCAAGACAGTATGGTACTGGCACAAAAACAGAACTATAGACCAATGGAACAAGATAGAAAGCCCAGAAATAAACCCATGCACCTATGGGTACCTTGTTTTTGACCAAGGAGGCAAGAATGTACAATGGGGCAAAGACAGCCTCTTCAGTAAATGGTGTTGGGAAAACTGAACAGCTACTTGTAAAAGAATGAAATTAGAACACTTCCTAACACCATACACAAAGATAAACTCAAAATGGATTAAGACCAAAATGTAAGACCAGAAACTATAAAACTCTTAAAGGAAAACAAAGGCAGAACACTTGATGACATAAATCAAAACAAGATCCTCTATGACCCACCTCCTAGAGTAATGGAAATAAAAACAAAAGTAAACAAGTGGGACCTGATTAAACGGAAAAGCTTTTGCACAGCAAAGGAAACTCAGCAAGGTGAAAAGACAACCTTCAGAATGGGAGAAAATAATAGCAAATTAAACAACTGACAAAAGATTAATTTCCAAACTATACAAGCAATTCACACAACTCAATGCCAGAAAAACAACCAACCCAATCAAAAAGTGGGAAAAAGACATAAATAGATATTTCTCCAAGGAAGACAAACAGACGGCTAACAAACACATGAAAAGAGGCTCAACATCGCTCATTATTAGAGAAATGCAAACCAAAACTACAATGAGATATCACCTCACACTGGTCAGAATGGCCATCATCAAAAAGTCTACAAACAATAAATGCTGGAGAGTGTGTGGAGAAAAGGGAACACTCCTGCACTGTTAGTGGGAATGAAAATTGATACAGCCACTATGGAAGACGGTATGGAGATTCCTTTAAAAACTAGGAATAAAACCACCATATGACCCAGCAATCCTACTCCTAGGCATATACCCTGAGGAAACCAAAATTGAAAATTGCATCCCATTGTTCATTGCGGCATTATTTACAATAGCTAGAACATGGAAGCAACCTAGATGTCCATTGACATATGAATGGATAAAAAAGCTGTGATATATATACACAATGGAATATTAATAAGCCATAAAAAGAAACACATTTGAGTCAGTTCTGATGAGGTGGATGAACCTAGAACCTATTATACAGAGTGAAGTGAGTAAGAAAGAGAAAGACAATCATATTCTAATGTATATATATGGAATCTAGAAAAATGGTACTTAAGAATTTATTTACAGGGCAGCAATGGAGAAATAGACATAGAAAATAGACCTATGGACATGAGGAGAGGGGAGGAGAGGGTGAGATATATGGAAAGAGTAACATGGAAATTTACATTGCTATATGTAAAATAGAGAGCCAATGGGAATTTGCTGTATGGCTCAGGAAACTCAAACAGGGGCTCTGTATCAACCTAGAGGGGTGGGAATGGGCGGGAGATGGGAGGGAGGTTCAAAAGGGAGGGATATACATATACCTATGGCTGATTCGTGTTGAGGTTTGACAGAAAACAACAAAATTCTGTAAAGCAATTATCCTTCAATAAAACAATAAATTAAAAAGAAAAAAAAAAAAGATGTGTTTAAGCCTAGTTACAGTGATTTAAAATTCACAGTCCTAAACTACAATTATGTTTGTATCAACCTAAACTTTATAATGTTTAAGGCAAATGGTCAGGCATTTGAGAGGAGAGGGAGGGAAACAGGAAGACAGTGGGACCCAACAGCCAGCTCTTACAGGCACTGGGAGTAATAAGGTGGTGTTCATGAAGAATTCATGCCCCTTTTCCTACTATACAAGCCTCAGGGAGAAGCAGCCAGGGAGGCACTCTATAACATATCAGAGCAGAAAGAATGTCTTGCACTGAAGTCCCACCAACTGACCTCCACTTGGACCCCAACTAAGCTGGGGTTGTGACTTCTTCATGCTTTTTTCTAGAGCCAAGGACTTAAGCCTAAATATTTCATGCACAAAGCTAAGCATGAACCATGTTGGTATCCCAACTCTCAAATCTCTGCCCTTGGGTATAGGTCAGATTGCTACATGACATGTTTGTAAGGGGTAGTGTGATCCTTGAAGGCTACTTCATGTTTTCTTTGCTGGAGTGTTTGGGAGCTATCGGCAAAGGTCAGTTCCTTTCAGCAGCTGACAGTGATTGAACGTCTCCTGGTTCAGCAGCTCAGTGCTGAACCTCAGGGGAGAAAATGATGACCAAAACAAGGGTTCTGACCATGAGCCCTCAGGTCTGGTCAGAGAATGAGAAGGGCCTTTCCATCTCAACTCTCTCAGCCCTGGAGTGGTCATGCACAGGCCTGACTGAGCCTCTCCTGGGTCCTTACCTGTAACTAGGAATGGGAATGTGGCCAGGGCCATCATCTGCAGAGCGGTGTCAGAAATGCCAGGAAAAGGAGGGTCAGTGAAAACACCTCTGTTACCTCTGGATGCCTCCTTCCCCACAGACAATCCCCAGGAACACTCCCTTTTCTGGGAAGGTTTTTTTTTGTCCCACTGAGGGCCTAAGGCGAATTGGGACAAATCATAAACATTTAGGGTCAGTTAAAAAAATTTTTAAGGGTGGGAGAGGAAAGCTTGGGAAGAAGGAAAAATGCATGAGTAGCTACTTCTCCCAAAGCACTCATTCAGAGAGTACTTATGTGTACAGAGTTTCAATCTGGGATGATGAAAAAGTTTTAGAAATGGGTATGGTGATGGTTGTAGAGTACAATGAATGCAATTAATGCCACTATACTATACCCTTCAAATGGTTAAAAGGATGAAGTTTATATCATACATATTTTATGACAAGAACAAATTTTTAAATAAGATATACCATGTTATACACTTGGCACAATATTTTTAAATACTTAATGAAAACCTAATAAATGTTAGCTATTTTTAAAAAACCAACCAACAACAACCAAAAAAAAACACCTCCCCTAGGAATCAATATTGGTACAAGTCTGCCCAGAGCTTTCCTTTCTCTCTTCCTCCATCAGTCATCCTCAGTGGTTAGAACTGTTTGACGTTTCAAGGTCAAATGAGTGTTAATGAAATATCTCCTTCCGAAGGTGCTGTGAAAAAAAAAACCTTAAATAAACAGTCCCACATCACAGATCTCACGCTCATTGTCTCTGTCTTCCTTCTTCTCCAGACCTAAACCTGACCTTGCCCTAATAACCCAGGAACTATTTCCTAAAGTCTTCATTAAGTTTCCCTTGCAGGCACCAGATGGAGGTGGTGAGTACGGGTTCTCTAAGGCCCTTTAGCTTTCTCCAGAACCCAATGCCACGGGCTGCCCTTGGTCCCTGTGCAGGTGAGACTGTGCTGGAGGCCAAGCATCCACCTCTACAGGTGGCTGGGCCCACTCCGTGGGAGGCTTGGTTCCAACACTGGGAGCTGGGGTGGGTTTGGTTCCTCTGCTGAGGGGGCCTCTCCTACAGGAAGAATGTGTGACCACCAGGTGGCAGTGGTACCATCCACAGTGTAAAACGCAGGGCACGTCTGAAGGTTATTGAGTATACACTCTGGCCCCTGGGCTTCCCTGGTGGCCAAGAAAGTAAAGAATCTGCCTGCAATACAAGAGACCCGGGTTCAATCCCTGTGTTGGGAAGACCCCTGAAGAAGGAAATGGCAACCCACTCCAGTATTCACGCCTAGAGTATTCCACAGACAGAGGAAGCTGGCGAGCTACAGTCCACGGGACTGCAAAGAGTCGGACATGACTGAGTGATTGGCTTAACACCCTGAGAAGAGGGCTGAGGTTCAGACATACAGAGAACATTCCACTGACCTCTGAGGCCTGTGGTCAACACTGTCACAAACTGAGGACTTTACAAGGGCTGGTAAGGATACTGTCTCCCACTAGTGCCAACAGCAGCAGTGGTGTGACGAGAGTAGTAGTATCACTGAACGCTGGATATTCGGCTTTACGTGATTTATCTCATTTGATCCTCAAATGATCCTATAAGGGCAGGGGCTCTTTTCACCAGATGAGAAGGCAGAGGCTTAAAAAGGTTAAGGATTTACCTGGCGTCTTATGGTCAAGTGACAGAGCTCTGCCGCTGGATACTGAGCCTCCTCTTATCCTTGCTTTACGCCTGCCATTCCTCCCAGAGACTTCCTGAGAACGGCTGAGCTGGCCTTCTGCCTTGGCACTTGTTGTTTATCTATTAAGTTTTATCTTCTGCCTATTTGGAAAACATCTAATGCCACTTATGCTACAAAGTCAGTTGTGTAATGCACAAACAGAACAGAGAGTATTAAAGGTGGCGCCTGCTTAGGGAATGTGGGGTGCTCTGGAGCCAGACAGACATGGATTTGAATCCTGACCCTGCCACCTACCTATTAGCTGGAGACTCCGCATAAATCCCAACCTCCATAAGCCTCAAAGCCCACATTTGTAAAAAGAGGGTTATAACCTCTGCTCACAGGGTTGTTATAGGATTAAATGAAAAAACATGTGGCGCCGTGTTTCAGAGGAAGCACTGTGTGCTCACTCAGTCATGTCCGATTCTCTGCGACCCCACGGAATGGGCCCACCAGGCTCCTCTGTCCATGAGGATTCTCCAGGCCAGAATACTGGAGTAGGTAGCCATGCCCTCCCCCAGGGGATCTACCTGACCCAGGGATCGAACCCATATCTCCTGTGTCTCCTACAGTGGCAGGCGGATTCTTTACCACTGAGCCACCTGGCAAGCCCATATATGCAGTATGTAATCCAGGCAGCTGTGAAGAGCTGGCTTTTATGTCCTGAATTAGGCCCCAAGTTGCCTAACATGAAGCAAAAAGGGAACATAGAAACATGAACATAGAAATGCCCCTCCTAGCTGAAGTCCTGTACAACAGCAGCAGCTAATTTCTGTTGAACACATGTTGTCCCTGGGCTCCATGCTAAACACCTGAACTACATACAACTCCTTGGTCCACATAACAACCCCACTGGGCTGTAGTACAATTTCCCTGCTAGAGAAAAAGAAACTGAGACTCAAAGCTAAGAAGTGGGAGAGGAGGAACTAAACCTAAGTGTCTCATTCTCAAACCTATGCTCTTAAACCTTACACTAACACATCCTCACACTGAGGATCAGTGGCTCAGTGCCCTCACTCCACACCAAAGACCCATGAAACTCCTCACCATTCCATACAACCAGTGTTGCCCACTGCTACTCCTAGAGGCCGGGCTGACCAGGGAAGCACTTGATTCTTCACCCAGCACTCACCTGGACGAGGTAATCCCTCGGCAAGAGAGGGAGACGGACATGTTCCATCAGTTTTGCCATGTGCTCTAAACGGGTCTCTTTCTCATAATTGATCCATGAAATCACAGCTTCAAATACCTGTAAGGAAAACCGAAATAGGGAACTTTAGCAAAGAGATAATAACTTTAAAATAGCTTTCAAACAATTTCTTCAACCTTAAAAAAGAAAGAAAAGTTACAAGTCATCCACAAAGGCATTTAATCTAAGGTCTAATATTGAAAATATTAATAAAAACAGAATATATTTACTACCTGATGTCATGTCAGAGAGTGCTCTCTGCCTCCCTCATACACACACACATACACACGCACACAAATGTACACTAAGAAAAACCTGCTGCCCCAAACATAGAATCATCGAGGTTCACTGCAAAATAAAAATCAATTCCAACAGTTACCCCAGGGTAGAAATGCAGAGCAATAACTCTGAATCAAATTTTACAAAGACTTTCCAAGAGGACCAGAAGCCTTGGGGGCAATGTCTTCATCACAAAAATCCCTCTCTTCATCTATTTCCCATGTTCGTTTAATGCAGAACAAAAACTATAAAGATGTCCCCCACAAAAGTTGGTAATAATGGTGAATTTGAAACTGAATGACAGAGAATGGCAAAAATTTCTCCTTGGATTGAACCTTTCCTTTGAGGAGAGATTTCATTTCTATACAAATCAAAACAGGTCTTGGAACCAAAAAGGGGAATCTATGGTTTGAATGTTCGCCTTACTCAAGGTTAAGTTCAGATTCAAAGCCTGCACCACCATACACACAGACAGGCATAAACGTCAGCATTGGTAACACAGCGGGGAAACCACCACTGTTTATGGAAGCTTAATTAACATGGCTTTTTAAGAGGGGAAGGCAGAATTTGGCAATAGCAATCAAAAATTCAAATGTGCATATCTTTGACCTAGAAATAGAACTTCCAGAGCTCTAGTCAACAAAAATATTTACACAAGTGGTACAAGAATATGTGTTTCAAGATGTTTGCTGCAGGATTTTTCTAAGAGGATACAGAAACTATCTGAAGTCCACCAGTGGAGAAATTATTAAACTAGTTTTGACACGGGATATTTTCAGCTGTTAAAAACAATAATAACAGCAACTAATAATAAGACAAAACGCTTTCTTGTGCCAGAAAGCAAGAAAGTGCTCAAAGATCAAGGGGACACAACAGACAGACCACAGCGAGCTAGATGGGGCTTTTTCATTGCCAACATTTGGGACAATTCAAACATCTAACAGGATAATGAAGAAATAATTCAGTGCTGACTGGGAAGGGGCCAAAGAAACTTTTGGTGACAATGGATAGGTTCTATATCTTAATAGAGAGGGAGCTATATAGGCAAGTGCATTTGTCAAAACTAATCAAATCTTACACTTAATATCTATACATCTCACCGTGTGTAAATCATGCTGCTGCTGCTGCTAAGTCACTTCAGTCGTGTCCGACTCTGTGCGACCCCATAGACGGCAGCCCGCTAGGCTGCCCCGTCCCTGGGATTCTCCAGGCAAGAACACTGGAGTGGGTTGCCATTTCCTTCTCCAATGCATGAAAGTGAAAAGTGAAAATGAAGTCACTCAGTCGTGTCTGACTCTTCGCGACCCTATGGTCTGCAGCCCACCAGGCTCCTCCGTCCATGGGATTTTCGAGGCAAGAGTACTGGAGTGGGGTGCCATTGCCTTCTCCGGTGTAAATCATACCTCATTTAAAATATATTTAGTTAAAAGAAAAAGATAGCAATGAATCAAAACCCAAAGAATAAAAAGAATCCATACTTTAAAAAGTATGGGAAGGCTGCTCGTCACAGAAAAGTGCCAGCTACCACCAGTATAATAACTGATTCAGTCAGTGTCGACCATAGATGCTGAAAACACTGGGTGAAAAACTGTTGGGAACAAGATATTTACAGTTCTCCAAGTGTTATCTGACAGAATACTTATTAATTACATAGGGAGAGTGGGGGAGATTCAGATTGGTTGATCTGACAGATACCACCTTTAACTAGTGGTCAAAGTTAACACCACTAGTAAACAGGCCAAATTTATATTACACTCCTGAATGTGACTTAATGAGAGGGAAATAGCATTCCCTATGCAGTAGTCTTTCTAAAACGTTAAACCTGAACCTTATAGCAAAGAAACAGACAACTCCATGTGTGGGACACTCTTCAACATAAGTGTCCTGGATTCTTCAAAACTGTTAGCATTGGGGACTTCCCTGGCCATCCAGGGGACACAGGTTCAATCCCTCGCATAGGAAGACTTCACATGCTGAGGGGCAACGAAGCCAGTGGTCTGTCGCACAACTACAGAGCCCACGTGCCCAGAGCCTGTGGTCCACAAGAGAAGCCACCACAATGGGCAGCCCAAGAACCACAACCAGAGAGCAGCCCCCACTTGCCACAGCTAGAGAAAGCCCAAGTGCAGCAACAAAGACCTAGCACAGTCAAAGATAAACAAACAAACAAAATTTTAATTGCCGTTTAAAAAAGCTGTTAGCATTATGAAAGACACTAAAAATGGAATGGAAGCAGAAGAACCCCTGGAGAAGGAAATGGCAACTCACTCCAGTATTCTTGCCGGGGAAATCCCATGGACAGAGGAGCCTGACGGACTACAGTCCGTGGGGTCTCAAAGAGTCGGTCATGACACCATGCACGCTTAATCTTTTTCTTCAGAGACATAGAACTAAATGCAAAGCATGATCCTTATTTGGTCATGGATTAAAAAGAAACAACCATCAAAGACTTTTTTTGAGACTGTTAGGAAATTTGAATGCTGACTGTATATTAGAAAATATTACTGTGTCAGTGTTACATTTGTTTGGTATGATAATGGTTTTACGGCTCAGAAAGAGAATTTCCTTGTTCTTGGGAAGGGCAAGCTAAAATACTTAAGGGTAAAGTGTCGTGATGTCTACAGTTTACTGTCAAAAATAAAAGTTAAATATTCAACAAAATAAAAGATTATAGAGAGAAAGAGAGAAAGCAAATGAAGCACAATGTTAACAAATGGTGAATCTAGGTAAGGAATATATGAATGTTCATTCTTTTCCAACTTTACCATAGGTTTGAAATTTTTCAAAATAAAAAGTGGAAGGCAGAAGAAAAGAAATCCTAAGGGAAAAGGTAAATACTACAGAAAAATTTACAATTTCAAAATTCACAAGTTGAAATGAAAGCTGTATCTCCCAGTGTGGGTTAAAACCCTCCAATTTTTCTTATTCTAACTGTGTATTTGTGCGTATTGATATGTTACTAATGCTTTGGCCCTATTTCCTAAACATGTACTTAAGTCAGGCTGAGAATACTCGGATTGGATGAGATATCAGAAAGGAATCCATCAGAAAGAGAAGAGAAGGAAGAGAGGAGAGTGGAATGGAACAGAAGGGAAGGAGCAGTATACATGTGTAGTTTGCTCCCATTTCTATATAAAATAACCTACATGTGTACAAACATAGACACACACGTCATGGAAATCCTCCTAGTCTAGTTCATTTCTAAAAAGTATTAACTCACGGAGCTATGTGTCTCAACCTTATTGCATTATTTTGTAAATACTTGTGTGTTTCTTCAATTAGCCCTTAAGATTCATGAGAACAGGGATCTTGTCTTACTTGTTGGCACATAATATACATTCAAATGTATTTAAAGAATGAATGGACAAAAGAGTTCAGAATGAGCTTGTAAGCAGGCTGGAGCAGGCAGCAGGATTAGGGAAGCAGAGCCAGGCCCTAGAACCAAAGGATGCCAGAGACGCCTGACTTTGCTGGGTTAGGTGACGGACAGCCACACCTGCTCTGCACCTAGGTTGCTCACACTGCCTTCCTCTTCCCTTTACTGGACTGTGATTCCTGCAGGGTGAGAAGGGTATCAGCTCTATCTCTGCACTTCCTGCCACCAAGCACAGTGCCAGGCCCAGAGCACACGGCTGGATGAGAACGCTTTCCTAAAGAATGAACAACAGGGCCTTGAGTAGGTGGGATTCGCTGGTCACACCCTTCCCTGCCAATCAGCATAGTCTTTGTTATAGAAGCTGCAATGCAGGCTGAGTCTAATGAAGTCGATATTTAACCTTATCTTTATTTTTGGCTTGACTTGTCTAACTGGTTCCGCTCAGTTGCACTGTTTACCTACTCAGCTGTGAAAGCCATAGCACTTGGCAGCAACGGTGACCTTCTCCACAGCTAGAGGAGGTCGCATATTTTTTTCATTTAGATGTCATGCTTAGAAAATAAGCAAATGAACTTCCAACTAGCCTATGGGCCTACGATCGTTCCCAACAGCCCCTGCTGTCAAAAGAGTGGCCAAGGCAAAGGGGCAACAAGTAGAAACAGCAGCAGCTCGTGCCCAGCACCACACTCTCCAGGGATACCATAACCACAGACTCTCCTGACAGCCAGTGAGTATACACTCCAGCCCCGTACTGAGTGACTCACCCAAGTCCAGAGCCAGAAAGCAGCAGAGCTAGGTCCACATACTCCCATCTCTAATGCTCAGACTCTTTGCCGTTATTCTCAGTAGCTACCCAGTTGGCAAACCTCAGCCCACAGGCCACATGCACCTGTTTTTGTAAATAAAATTTTCTTGGAACACAGCCACGCTCACTCATTACAAATCATCTACGGCTGCTTTCACACTTTAATAGCAGAGCTGAATTGAGACGCTGTGGCCCACGAAACCTAAAATATTTACTCTCTGGCCCTTTAAAGGAAAACTGCATAAACCCTTGGTCTGTTAGATCTAAGCAGCAACCCTGTGGTTTCAATCATGGAACAGGGTAATGTCTACTCAGATGAAAAAAAAATTTTTTTTTTGTGGACCCCATGATGAAATAACCAGTTGCCCCCAAGGCACACTTAGTGTTTCACTTTTAGACAAAGAAAGTGAAAGTCACTCAGTCGTGTCCGACTCTTTGCAACCCCAGGGACTATACGGTCCATGGAACTCTCCAGGCCAGAATACTGGAGTGGGTAGCCTTTCCCTTTTCTAGGGGATCTTCCCTATCCAGGGATTGAGCCCAGGTCTCCCGCATTGCAGGCGGATTCTTTACCAGCTGAACCACAAGGGAAGTCCATAGTATCATTTCCTCACTGCTTCATGTTTCAGAACCAATTTTTTGAGTGCTACAAGGTTGCTACATGGAAAGGAGATGGAGAAAATCGGATTTTATAGTCCTCAGCTCACACCTCCGATGTAAGCACAAGCCTTGGTCAGAAAACACTAGATGACCCAATCCTTCCACTCTGCCCCCTAAGTTATAGAGGGAGCCAAGACAGACATACCTGCATACTGAGCAAAGAGGGTAGCCCTGGGGCACTCTGCCCTGCTTGATTCATGCTGATGTACAGCAGAGACCAACACAATGTTGTAAAGCAATTATCCTCCAATTAAAAATAAATAAAAGAAAAATAACGTGTTCTGAGAATGAAGAGGGGGACTCAGATTAAAATAGGGCAGGGCAGTGACTTGGCAAGGGGAAAGGTCCAGTTAAGGGTGATTCTCAGCCAAACACGGGATGGGGAAATAAGCTACCTTTGAGAACATCAGGGGAAAACCTAGATTCTTTGGACCTGATTTGCTACTCAAGATTGAGAAGGACTAATTTCAGCAATAACAGCAGGCACAGTGCTGAGCATTTTACATGTATGACCTCATTTAGTCCACCCTAGACTCTGTGACGGAGAAGGCAATGGCACCCTACTCCAGTACTCTTGCCTGGAAAATCCCATGGATGGAGGGGCCTGGTAGCCTGCAGTCATGGGGTCGCTAGGAGTCGGACACGACTGAGTGACTTCACTTTCACTTTTCTCTTTCCTGCATTGGAGAAGCAAATGGCAACCCACTCCAGTGTTATTGCCTGGAGAATCCCAGGGACAGGGGAGCCTGGTGGGTTGCCGTCTCTGGGGTCGCACAGAGTTGGACACAACTGAAGCGACTTAGCAGCAGCAGCAGCAGCAGACTCTGCGAAGGAGGTACCACTGCTCACATTTTATAGATGAGAAAACAGCCTCAGAGAGGCTGGCAACCTGTGCAAGACCCTTCTGCCAGGAAGCAGTGGATCTGAGACATGGACTCACCTCTAATGCCAAAAATTCAGGTTTAACATTATCCAATATAGCATCTCAGAGGCACAATGATTTGAAAAACCTGGGCACACTGTTGAGCTGGAAAACTCTTGGATTTCTAAATCCAAAATCCTAACTGCACCCTCCGTGTCATCCTAGAACATCCCCTGGTACATTTTTCTTTCCTAGGGACTGAGCCAATAGCATTTGCCAAATGCACTGCCATGATTTTAAATCAAGAAGACAGCACTTCCAATGTGAAACACACACACACACACACACAGAGAATATGACTCAGCCATAAAAAAGAGTGAAATTTGAGACAACATGGATGGATCTAGGGGATATTATGCTTAGTGAAATGTCAGAGAATGACAAATACCATATCATCTCACTTATATATGGAATCTAAAAAACAACAAAACAAATGAACAAACAAGACAAAACGAAAACAGATTCACAGACAGAGAATAAGCAGATGGTTGTCAGACAGAAGGAGGGTGGAGGGATGGGTAAAACAGGTGAAGGGTATTAAGAGGTGCAAACTTCCAGCTATAAAATAAGTCACGGGGATGCAATATACAGCATAAACAATACAGTCAATAATATTGTAATAAGTGTGTGGGGACAGACAGGTACTAGATTTAACATGATCATTTCATCATGTATTTCAGTGTCAAATTGCTATGATGTACACTTAAAACTAACAAAATATTGTATGTTAACTATATTTTAATAAAAACGTTTTAAACTTAAATAAGATTACTTTTTTAAAAAAGACAAGACAGCATATCCAGACACAAGAGTGATCCTGTCACACTTCTGTGCTCTTTCTCAAATCAAAACTTAACAAGAGGTGTGTTAACTATATTCCCATTCTTGGCCACACACAGCATGGGACACAGCTGGGAGCAGTGATGGATTGGAGCTGGTCCCAATTCAGTGTCTAGTGACATTACCTTGGTGGAAATATTTACACCATGGAAATTAGCAAAGGGATCAGCAAACAAATCAAAGCTCTTGGAATTTTTTATTGGAGAGCCAACTGCTAAACATTTACCAGCATATCACTGGTCTGAAGGCTCCCCAGACTCTAGGAAAACCTCATCTAGTTGCCCTCGTCTCTCAGATAATATCATCATCTTAAGGTTTGACACTGAATAAGCTCTTTCTTATAGTTGTTTCATTTCAGACCCACAAGAGTCCTGTGAAACAGCTAGAGACACTCACAAAAAGAGAACTTGAGGTAAGACAGTGAGAAAGTGGTCTACCCAGTCATGATGTCCGGGCAGCAATCACAACTACTGCTTTCAGTCTGCACTTTCACAGCACCCTGTGCTCACGGTCTGTAGCCGCATATTTATTTGCATGTGTGTCTGACAATATCCGGAGAAGGCAATGGCACCCCACTCCAGTACTCTTGCCTGGAAAATCCCATGGACGGAGGAGCCTGGTAGGCTGCAGTCCATGGGGTCGCTAAGAGTCGGACACGACTGAGCGACTTCACTTTCACTTTTCTCTTTCATGCGTTGGAGAAGGAAATGGCAACCCACTCCAGTGTTCTTGCCTGGAGAATCCCAGGGACGGCGGAGCCTGGTGGGCTGCTGTCTATGGGGTCGCACAGAGTTGGACACGACTGAAGTGACTTAGCTTAGCTTAGCTTAGCTTGACAATATCTGTCTCCCTACATGTAATTGTAAGTTCCATGAGGCTAGGAATCTTGTGTTTATCTGTTCATCAATGTCTCTCCTATGGCTAACGTAGTATTTGTCACACAGAAAGCACTCTTGAGTGAATGAATAGGTTAATCAAAGCAGGAATGACTAGGCACGTGGTTCTTTCTCTTCCTCCAACAGCACACCGCCAGAAATCTGAATTCATATAAACAAAAACAATGACAAAACTATAACAATAACAGCACCTTGCCTGGAAATTGTCCTTCAGATTTCTACTACTGTCTACAGCCAGCAAAAACACTTCCACTATGATTCACTGTACAAAGGATAAGGGAAAGGACTGAAGCACAATGGTTTGACACAAAGGCCTCCAAGCTGACAGACTACTTCAGTTGTACTAATCCTACAAAGGACGGTAACATGACCCAAGGAGGGACAACAACTTCTAGCCAACATGGCATACTGAGCTGACTCAGAAGGAATCTTCCCCTATATAAACACATGAAAAAATGGTATAAAACCAAAAAATAGATTTGAGCCATACTCAGAAGCAAGAGGTAAATGCTGAGTGCTTTAAATAACAAAGGATTTAAGTCTGGGAGCTGAATGAAAGCTGAGACCAAAATGGCTCACAGGCTTGCAGAATTCCGATATGGGCTTTAATGGTTCAGGACAAGTATCCCATCAGGTTGAATGTGTAGGCCACAGGCTCCTTGAGGACAGTGTAGCCTCAGCTGTAAAACCAGGAATAGATGAACTCCAACCATCTGCTATGGGAAGGTAGAAGGAAGTTCACCATCTCCTATGGCCTGGGGAGTGAAAACTTCATCTTCAAGAAACCAGAACCCAAGGTTCATGTCACATACAGATGCAGGGGTTGAATTAATACTACCCAGGTGGTACAGGGGGTACTCAAGACAAAAATACAAAATCTATTTCCAAACCAGTAAACTTGTTCTAGAAAGGGCACCTTCACAGCCCAGGATAACCCAGACTCCCAAGGATATAGCATCCTCTGAAGATGGTCTCACCATCAAAAAATACAGATCACTAATAAAATGAAAAGGAAAATCGACAGATGCAATCATCAAAAATTATTTGGGGCAACCAAAGAAAGGTGGCTTCCTTAACGTGTTCCTCAAAATACTAGAAGCCAGAGACATTCTATAGTAAAGAGGTTCTAGGACCCAAAAGAGCCTGGGGAGCACATCATATACAACTACAAATCCCTTTTAGAGATTCATGATCCTCATAATATATAAACGCTCAGACAAGTCCCACAGTTTCTTAACCTGGTTCCTTTGTTTTAGCCACTGTCTCCCAAGTGCATCTCATCTGAACACTTTTTTTTTTACCTAAAACTGTCTCATACCATTATGGTTTTATAGCATGCAGTTGGGTAAATACTGGCCTAAAGAAGAAAGCCCTCACTTCCTAACCTTCTCCACAACTCCTACTCCCCTCCCAGCCTTATCTTCCAGCTCCCCCACCAAAAATCCTTGATTGGCATTACACAAATTATTCTCCCCTCAGTAAGTTATTTCAAACTTCTATGCCTATATTCCTACAGTTCCTTCAGCCTGAATGGATTTCCAAAAACCCAACTTTTCATTCTCCAAGTTTTAGTTCAGATATTCCCTTTCCTATAAGGCCTTTCCTACCCCCAAAATCTGGAATAAAATACTCTAGGGTGCTTTCCTTGAACTTAGATTACAGCCAGCTACTTTTCTCAGCCACATTACCAGTCTGTCTGCCCCCCAGATTGTAAGCTCTTTCCCCTTTTTTTGGCCATGCCTCGCAGCTTACAGGAACCCACCAGGGACTGAACCTGGGCCACAGCAGTGAAAGCTCAGAATGCTAACCACGGGCAACCAGGGAACTCCCCCAAAGTTCTTGAATGGTAATAACTAAGGGTCTCCCCATCAGGGTGGAGGTTCCTTAATAAAAAGCAGGGCAGCAGACATAGTCAGCTTCAAATCATAGAACCATCTACTGTAAATAAGCCTCAGTTTCCTCCTCTGCAAAATGGCCTTGCGAGTTGTAAGAATTAGAATGATGTGCAAAACAGTACTCTGGGCAAAAGAAGTCAGGCACAAAAGCATGCAAGATTCCATTTATACCAAGCTTAAAAGCTGATAAAACTGATCTATAAGAAGTCAAATAGTAGTTTGGCTTCTTGAAGTGGAGGTAGCGACTGGAAGGAAGACCTGGAGTTCTGTTTCTTGATCCGGATGCTGGCTTTGTAAAAGTTGAGCCGTGCACTTTTCATTTGCTCATTTCTCTGAGCTTACTGCAACATAAACACCTTTTTTAAAACAGTGTGTGAAATAATCATAGTGAGTAGTTAAGGTGGGTTTTTGGTCGTAGTGTGGTAGAATTCCAGTCACAGGTGCTTAGTGAACTGCGCTCTCAGAGGCGAAAAGTTAAAAAGAGTATCACTGACTCAGGGGTCCAGGCCAGATCATTGTTTGCAGGCTGAGAATTTGGCAGGTCTAATGCTGACCTCAGAGTGTGGTAGGGCTGCCAAGAGCCCAGCCTAAGCACAGGATATACTTGCTTGGTCCCTGGATGGTGCCTTGGCAGCAAGCACTCAAGCTCAGCCTACTGGCCAGGGAGCTCCTGCCTGTACCCCAGACCCATCCCTGGAGAGGCCAGGAATTCAGACAGGAGGGCCCACAACACTAAAGATCCCAGGAGACAAGGTCCAATTCTTTCCAGGAAATACAATATCAGAATTTGGCCCCTGATGATAGTTTTAGGAGATAATAGTACATAAAATGTGATCATGCAGAAAGAAACAAATCTGTACTTCTCTTTCTAACACATACTTGACACTAATCTAATTTTTTGAAGAGATCCAACCAATTTCTTGCTGACCTATACCTGAAATGTGGGTCAGTTCTCTGTTAGTTCTCACTCTGAAAAGCCTCAACAGAGTTTCATAAGGAGTGGAAATCTTGAGAAGTAGAAACATATTTACCAGCAGAAAAAGCAAAGATTCAGAAAAGTCTAGTATCCAGAAATTCAGTGGTCAAACTGCAGTAGAACTTAGTCATATCCCTTCTCCTCACAGTATGCGTGTCCCAGAAGCTTGCTTACCCTGCCCCTGGGTCAACAAGGCTGCATGTGGTGAGAGCTGAACTTTGTGTCTCAAAGGGGATGCAAGAAACAGGCTATCTGCTCACAGGATTAGCTCTAGCCCCTGAGACACCTCCCATAGGAGAGACTCAGGTGACTAGGAGGGGCTTCCTTCTCTGCGTCATTCCTCTGCCTGAGCAAGGATGGGGGCAGGGACATGATCACAAAGAACTACTGATTCTGTGATCCCTACCACATCCATTTGTCCTCTCTCAAATAACAGGAATTTTAAAACAAAAACTACAAGGAGGAAAAACAGGAGAGAAAATGGCAAAGATCCATGCCCCTGTCTGACCTCTAGTTCCCACATTTGTCCTTATTCTCTGGAAAAATATTAAAATTGTCCCCATAATCTCAGCTGGCTCAGGGCAGAGTCCAACCACAGTCTGCCTTGTCACTTGTTCAGGAAATGTCTGCTGAGCACCTCCTAGCGTCTCCCAGGGCTCTGCGTCAGGACTGTGTGTGACACACGGATGGCTAAGGTACCCTCATAGCCCTCAAGGAGCTTGAACATAGTAGAAGAGATGAGGCATGGGCAAAAGCAAGTGCTTATGAGGAAAAACAGCATCTGAGTTCTGGGAGAGGCCCAGATGGTGCTGGGGATGATGGACCAAAAGATAGCTACCAGCCTAGCTCCTGCCAGGCACAGGTCATGCCAACCACCCAGACCAACACAGGGCCTGGGAACAGCTTCCCCTTGAGAAAGGCCCCAATCAATGGGTACATGTATCATCTTATTTCATCCCTAGAACAACACCATAAGATAGATACTATACTATCATCCGGAGAAAGCAATGGCACCCCAATCCAGCACTCCTGCCTGGAAAATCCCATGGACAGAGAAGCCTGGTGGGCCGCAGTCCATGGGGTTGCTAAGAGTCGGACACCATTGAGCGACTTCACTTTCACTTTTCACTTTCATGCATTGGAGAAGGAAATGGCAACCCACTCCAGTGTTCTTGCCTGGAGAATCCCAGGGACGGGGGAGCCTGGTGGGCTGCTGTCTATGGGGTCGCGCAGAGTCAGACACGACTGAAGCGACTTAGCAGCAGCAGCAGCAGCATACTATCATCAACCCCCCTTTCACAGATGAAAAAACTGAGATTTAGAAGGGCATTTCTATTCATTCATTCAACAAACATTTTTTGTATCTACCAAGGACCTGATGGGGAGAAGGCAATGGCACCCCACTCCAGTACTCTTGCCTGGAAAATCCCATGGACGGAGGAGCCTGGTACCTGGTAGGCTGCAGTCCATGGGGTCGCTAAGAGTCAGACACAACTGAGCGACTTCACTTTCACTTTTCACTTTCATGCATTGGAGAAGGAAATGGCAACCCACTCCAGTATTCTTGCTGGGAGAATCCCCATGGACAGAGGAGCCGGCAGTTTGTGGGGTTGGAAAGAGTCAGACACGAATGATCTACTAAGCCCACAGCACACAAGGACCTGATGCCACTCTAGCAGTAACCATAGGACAGACAAAATTCCTGATTATTATGGTGTGTGCATTCTGGTAGGAGATAAGTAACTTGTTCAAGGTTGCTCAGCTTGTTAAAGTACTGGAGCCAGGATCGAATTCAGTTATTCTGGCTGCAGAACCTATACTTTCAAACTTCCAGCAAACAAGCTGTCTGGGCCCAGCCACAGACACTGAAAATCATCATTAATAGTAAAATACCACATTTCCTCTATTTCAAGATGCATAGTTGTAAGACACATCTGAAACCTGGCTGCATTTTATAATATATGTTGAAAGAAACTTGCAGGCTGCAAGTAGAGAAGTAAGCCATAATATAACTGATACTGCTGTTCAGGTTTGAATTTTGCTGAATACAGGTTATTTGACTGCCGATGCAACTGAATTTTCTGCAAATGCTAACATTAAATGCAGCTGGATTTTAACTTAACTGACGATCCCTAATACTGCTTTGAATACACTCAAAAAAATTTCGCTATAACACAATATTGCAAGAAAAAGCCATTGTGCATGCAAGCAATTATGCCTATCACACAATGTGATTAAAAGGAGTAGAAATCACCAAATCTCCTGGAACAGATTACAGAATCTTCAAAGCTTAAAAGGCTAGCATTCAAATGACAAACACCTAACTGTCAAAGCTTCCAGCTATTAAATTTCCAGAAATAAGCAATCAATTAAGGAGGAAAAAACTTATGGGTTTTGCCAAAGAGAAAATATAGGCAAAATCCACTATTAATTAATAAGCCTCAAAATTACATGGCCAACCTTAAACATACCATGAGTAACATATTTTCTGAAAAGCATAACTCTGAAGTTACACATAATTTCTGAGACCCAAAAATGATACACAAAATCAATAATGTGAAAAACACATACACTCCAAACTGATTCTACAGAAAGGGCAACTCATATGTAAGCATACGAATAAATGAAAGCTACTACAGGCAAGTTTTAAGTGTATATATCAATTGCCATGTTTCTGTTTCTGAAAAGATGCAGTTAACACCATGGTTTATTTTACCATTCAGTTCAGTTCAGTCGTTCAGTCGTGTCCGACTCTTGCGACCCCATGAATTGCAGTACACCATGCCTTCCTGTCCATCACCAACTCCTGGACTTCACTCAAACTCACGTCCATCGAGTGGGTGATGCCATCCAGCCATCTCATCCTCTGTCATCCCCTTCTCCTCCTGTCCCCAATCCCTCTCAGCATCAGAGTCTTTTCCAATGAGTCAACTCTTCCCATGAGGTGGCCACAGTATTGGAGTTTCAGCCTTAGCATCAGTCCTTCCAAAGAACACCCAGGACTGATCTCCTTTAGAATGGACTGGTTGGATCTCCTTGCAGTCCAAGAGACTCTCAAGAGTCTTCTCCAACACCACAGTGCAAAAGCATCAATTCTTCGGCACTCAGCTTTCTTCACAGTCCAACTTTCACATCCATACATGACCACTGGAAAAACCATAGCCTTGACTAGACAGACCTTTGTTGGCAACGTAATGTCTCTGCTTTTGAATATGCTATCTAGGTTGGTCATAACTTTCCTTCCAAGGAGTAAGCGTCTTTTAATTTCATGGCTGCAGTCACCATCTGCAGTGATTTTGGAGCCCCAAAAAATAAAGTCTGACACTGTTTCCACTGTTTCCCCATCTATTTCCCATGAAGTAAT
>NW_011494775.1:1325942-1331819 GCF_000754665.1 Bison bison bison | reverse complement strand
TCCCATGAAGTAATGGGACCAGATGCCATGATCTTCGTTTTCTGAATGTTGAGCTTTAAGCCAACTTTTTCACTCTCCTCTTTCACTTTCATCAAGAGGCTTTTTAGTTCCTCTTCACTTCCTGCCATAAGGGTGGTGTCATCTGCATATCTGAGGTTATTGATATTTCTCCCGGCAATCTTGATTCCAGCTTCTGCTTCTTCCAGCCCAGCATTTCTCATGATGTACTCTGCATATAAGTTAAATAAGCAGGGTGACAATCTACAGCCTGGACGTACTCCCTTTCCTATTTGGAACCAGTCTGTTGTTCCATGTCCAGTTCTAACTGTTGCTTCATGACCTACATATAGGTTTCTCAAGAGGCAGGTCAGGTGGTCTGGTATTCCCATCTCTTTCAGAATTTTCCACAGTTTATTGTGATCCACACAGTCAAAGGCTTTGGCATAGTCAATAAAGCAGAAATAGATGGTTTTCTGGAACTCTCTTGCTTTTTCAATGATCCAGCAGATGTTGGCAATTTGATCTCTGGTTCCTCTGCCTTTCTAAAGCCAGCTTGAACATCTGGAAGTTCACGGTTCACATACTGCTGAAGCATGGCTTGGAGAATTTTGAGCATTACTTTACTAGCGTGTGAGATGAGTACAATTGTGCGGTAGTTTGAGCATTCTATGGCATTGCTTTTCTTTGGGATTGGAATGAAAACTGACCTTTTCCAGTCCTGTGGCCACTGCTGAGTTTTCCAAATTTGCTGGCATATTGAGTCAAAATCGATAGCACTGCCATTTATCAATGGTACCTCCAAATAGAGAACTATGATAATTACAGTGATAGCTGCCATTTATTGAGCACCTACCAAAACTGTATTTTCATTTTTTAATCCATTATCTCTAATCCTCAAGACAATTCTATAAGGGAGGCACTCGTAGTATTTCAGTTTTACAGGTAAGTAAATTATGGTTCATAGAAACTAGTGACTTCTCAAGGTCATACAACCAGTAAGCCCAGTGTGGAACCAGTTCTGCCCACGTCCAAAACCCAAGTAGTTTCCAGGGCACTACAATGCCACCCCCCTACCAACAACCATCTCCACGTCTGTCCTGGCACAACAAGCATAGATAAGCCCTCACTTGAAGAAAATTTACTATGACCTCAGAACAGGATGGGCCACCATGAATTTAAGATAGGAGGGTCTCCCTCTCAATTCAACACCCCTAAATTGATTCAAATCCTGCTGCTTATATGTCTGCTTTCATTTTCTCAAGCTACACTTGACATATGCTTGAGCAGGCCCTAAACTGGCCAACAGACCAACATTCATACACCGGTTAACTGGTTCATTCCTTCAAATTGTGCCGAGTTGGTAGCACAGTCCAGAGAAGACAGTACGGAGGCTTGGCAAGAAGTGAGGAAGGCCTCTCCATTTCTGAGGCTGGGGCAGTAAGAAGCCTGCAGAGGTGCTGTTCACATCAGCCAGCAGAAGCACAGATGTCCCTAAACCTAAAGGAGAGCTCAGCTTGTGGCAAGCACCTTCTGAGGATCCCTCTGAAGTCCAGGACTGCCCATAGTTCCAACCAACAACTGCTTTTCTTCTTGATCAAACTTTTGCAGGATGACAGGCAGGGCCTTGTGAATTTCACCGCATTCTCTGGACAGGTACCTTTGGATGCAGTCTAATATCCAACATAAAATCCTCCTCAAGGGCTTTTCTTTGAATACTCCCTCAGGAAAGGGCCTAAAGCTTGAACACTAAGGGTGGACCAGGACAATACAATATTGCAAAGTAAAAAAATAATAATAAAAATTTTAAAAAAATAAGATAAAATAAAACTAAAAAAAAAAAACAAACCCATTCTGCTAAAAAAAAAAAAAAAAGAAAGAAAGAAACATTTACTGAGCATCTCTGAGGACTGAGATGAGTAAGCAGGGTGTGTGTGTGTGTGTGTGTGTGTGTTCAGTCACTTCAGTAGTGTCTAACTCTTCGTGATGCTATGGACTGTAGCCAACCAGGCTCCTCTGTCCATGGGATTTTCCTGGCAAGAATACTGGAGTGGGTTGTCATTTCCTCCTCCAGGGGATCTTCCAGAACCAGGGATCAGACCCATGTCTCCTGCACTGTAGGCAGATTCTTTACCACTGAGCCACTGAAATCCCAAATAAGGTGTGGTCTGTACTATCTGGGAACTCACAGTGAGTGAAGGAGGTAAGACTGGCTAAGAACTAATTACAGTAAAAAGGAGAACAAGGTAAGTGTTTTCCTGGAACACAGAGGAGAAAATAATTAATTTCGGATGCCCAGTCAACAGTCAATTCAGTTAACATTGACTAGGCACCCACAAGATAACAGGTACTATAATAGGCATTTTACATACCTTACTTCTTTCAATCCCCACAACCACCCTGTGGAACATGTTCTATTACTTCCTACATTTCACAAATGAGGAAAGAGGTGGAGAAGCAAAGTCTCTTGCCCAACATCAAATCACTGATTTGTAAATACAAGAGATAAGATTTGGATCCCAGTGGCCAACACTCAAGTTTGTGTTATTTCCAGTATAGTAGACTATACCTCCTGGAGTAAAGAAATTCTTCCTGGTAGAAAAAGAATCTGAACTGTTTGGGAATTCAACTAGATGAAGAGCAAAGTAGAGAATATTCCTAGCATAATGGTTTACCAGGTGGCAGAGTGGTAAAGGATCCACCTGCCAATGTAGAAGAAACACGAGATGCAGGTTCTATCCCTGGGTTGGGAAGATCGCCTGGCAGAGGAAATGGCAACCCACTCCAGTATTCTTGCCTGAAAAAGTCCATAGACAGAGGAGCCAGGCAGGCTATAGTCCATGGGGTCGAGAAGAGTGGGCACGACTAAGGGGCAATCCCCGTTGAATGGACAGGGTCAGAGATAAGGAAGGCTGGAAGGCAGGACACATCAGCAGTCACAGGTCAGCTAAGCAGGGGCAGAAGTCATGCTTCCAGCACAAATGAAGAGGTGTGTGGTCAGTGAGTTAGAGGACTGGGTGTCAGGAGACCTTGGTTCTACTCTTGGCTTGGCTACCGCAAAACTGTGTGATTTCAGCAGTTCCTAACCCCTCTGTGGGGCTCGGTTTCCTCAGTAAAAATTCCAATATCCAACCAGTCCATTCTGAAGGAGATTAGCCCTGGGATTTCTTTGGAAGGAATGATACTAAAGCTGAAACTCCAGTACTTTGGCCACCTCATGCGAAAAGTTGACTCATTGGAAAAGACTCTGATGCTGGGAGGGATTGGGGGCAGGAGGAGAAGGGGACGACAGAGGATGAGATGGATGGATGGCATCACTGACTCGATGGACGTGAGTCTCAGTGAACTCCAGGGGTTGGTGATGGACAGGGAGGCCTGGCGTGCTTCGATTCATGGGGTCGCAAAGAGTCGGACACGACTGAGTGACTAATCTGATCTGATGTGATTGGAATTAGATGTTCCCCAAAGGTTGGCTGGGGCCTAAATACTGGATATTCACAAGAGGCCGTGTGGGACAGTGGTTAAGATCAAGTGACATGCAGACCAACTGAGTGAACAGACAGTTAATGCCTCTGAGTCTGTTTCCTTATCTGTAATGTGAGGACAACAGTGATGCCTGCCTCACAGGGCTGAGGTGAAGGCTGAACGAGCTGAAGAACATCAGGCACTTAGCATAGGGCTTGGCAAACTGTAAAGGTTTAAGAAATGGAAGCCATTTTGAAGCCATCATCATCATCACCATTACATCTTCTTTAAAGGGTCCATAAAGCATATATAGTGATCATGGGCCAGAAAGTCTTTTTTAAGGGACAAAAAATATATAAACCTTTTTTTTTTTTAAGTTGGAAAAGAGATCTCACTGAATCACAAGTCCTTCCCACAACCGCCTCATGAGAGAGGCTTCTGTTTCAAAGAGCGCCATGCCATACCTTCTCTTCTGAAGAAACGGTCAGCTTGTCACTGGATATCAAGCTGCACACCTGGTCCAGACTTAGGCTAAGAAATTCTTCCCCTAGCATCACCTCTGGAAAGTGCTGCTCTGTTCCAAAAAAAAAAAAAGCATAAGTTCAGAAAACAAAGTTATAACACGCTCCTGCCTATCCAGGAACCAAGGCCATGACAATCTGTGGGATTCAGAGCAGAGTCCTGGGAGCTCTGGGGGAGGCGGAAGGGAGAGAGAAAGGTAGACATCCTGGCTGGAGGGAAACCAGCCTTTTAATTCAGCAGTGAAGGCATCCCCCTGTGTAACCCTCTGTCCTGAACATCATCACAGAGGAAAATTGGTCACTGAGTTGTGAGGTTGTATTCTTTCCATGCTCCATGAGATTAATAATGGTGCTGCAGAGAAACCTCGCAGGGGCCTGCCTATTTAATTGGGCTCATTTCCCCTCAAGGCACAGGCTGGCAGAGCTGCAGACAGTGCCCCCTGCCGCTCAGGCAAACAAAAGTGGGTCAGAACTGCTGCATGGCCAAAGTTTCTGGGGGTTCTGGTAGGAAGTCAGCACTAGAAGCTTGGCAGAAGGCTTCATCCCTTCCTGCCCAAGTCAAGCCTGTTATCTCTGGTTCACAAGAAGGCTCAACTAAGCTTCTGTCTGGGTGTGGCGGCAACACAGCTGCCAAGACCACTGCTGGGAATGGTCCACAGTGGCCAGGCCTTCCAAGGCTGTAATATAGAGAGGAGTTTGGGACAATGAGAATGAGATAAAACTCAAAGCCCCAAGGGCCACATGAGGGAAATGCCAAGGACAATTCTGACCCTGACATTCTCCCAGGCCACCATCCTGCTATTACAGAGGCAGTGAGAGATACCAGGGAAACAGCAGGCACTTCCGAAAGAAGGAATCTAGATTCAAGTCCCGGCTGTGTCACTTAAGAGCTGTGTCCTGTGGCACCACTATCCTCATGTGTACAATGGAGATAAAAACCATGTCTCCCTCCCTCCCATGCTCTGATGAGAAAGGAATTGAGAACATGTTTTGCAAGCTGCTTCAAGGTGAACCAGCCCAAGGGCTGACAACTCCGGGTGCAAGAGTCTCTGGAGGTTACAGGGTCCTCTGTCATTTGCCCCAGACTTTGCTCCTTCCTCAGTTCTCACAACCCTGCACCATCACCCCAGGAGCACCTGAGCTCTTTGCCCTCCAGACCTTTGGTGGTCCTGCTCTAGGTGGTCCTGCTCTAGCCTGAGAGCTTCTTGGATAATTCCAGAAGCCCCACCCACACCCCCACCAACTTGGTCTGGCTTGCCCCTGGAGTGAGATTCCGAGTGCCTCCATGCCTGGGAGGCCATGCTGAAACATCAACTCTGCCACAGCTGCACAGGGAAAATGAAAATCAAAGCATGCTAATCACACTCATCAACTTCTTAAAAACCAAACAAAGAACTTAAGGTTTAAGCCATTTCTTGTAAAAATCATTTTGAACTTTATATGTTGAAAGAATTTCAGATCCAAACAATTCCCATATACCCTTCATCCAGAGTCCCTAAATGTCAATATTTTACTCTCAAAGTCTGAGTTATAAATAATCTTTTCCATGTCTCATTGGGCAAAAAAGGCTCCCCACTTGCTCTCCACTAGCTTAATAATATAACTGAAGCCACAGTTAAAGCTTGCCCATCCTGAGGCTCAGGGATGTTTGTACATAACAACACAAAGTTAAAAGTCAGATCCGTTACAGATGGAAGCAATTGTCACAACATAAGAAGTTGGTCTTTCTTCTCTACACATCAATAGAAAAAAAATCTTTTGTTAAAGTGTAGATTTTAAGTATGAGATTCAACTATCTAACTTTCAGAATATTTAAGACTGTAGTTATTTTTTTAAGTATCCATTCTTAAAGATTTTTACATAAAAGTGAACATCCCATTTCTTTGGATGATGG
>NW_011494775.1:1322049-1325842 GCF_000754665.1 Bison bison bison | reverse complement strand
TCATTCTTGGCCTGGAGGCTTGGAAAGTAACAGGATTCTCCTTATACACTCTTCTGGCCCAAGAAGTCTTTGGACCTGTCGCCAGATGCATTGACAACATACAAAAAATAGCAGAGAGAAAAACTGACCAAGTGTAGGGCAGGGAGTTCCTGCGGACCAGCCATGGCTGAGCTCAGCAGGGGAGGCAGGCCAGCCAACGCCAACATCTCTGTGTCCCAGAGCCATACCATAGAAAAAAAAAACAAAAAAACTAACATTCAGAAGAGGGAAAAGAATAAGAGGAGGTGTAAGAGGAGGTGAGGAAGTAAAATTCTGAGGTTTAAGAAATTCTTCATCAGAGCTCAGAAAGCCAAGAGATAAACTTGGGTTTTGAAAAGGAAGAAAATGGAAGTGCAATGATGCATATCCTACACGACTTGGTGGACAAACAAGAAGTACTCAAAGATAAAGCAAGGCAAAAAGTAGTCAGCCCTCCGCACTTCCGTATCTCTCACACCCTGGGGCATCGCAGCATGGGAGTCTGGGTCCCATCTCTCTGAAGTTGGCTGCTTCTTTGCCCATCTGGAACCTCCCACTGAAATCCCTTCAGAAATCCTCCCAGGAAGCAGCGTCTGGTGGGTAGGAGACAACAAGGGAGGTGTTGGACAGGAGCTTCTCTCACTCGGGGCTGGCACACCCAGAGACCAAGGAGACTTGCCAGGCATGATCAGGACACAAAGAAGGGCCCAGAAACTCCTTCCCTTCTCCCTTCAGCCTGGGACACAGGGCTGAGCCCCAGAGGAAAACCCTTTCTGTTAGCAACACTCAAGACACAACAGGGTAGAAAAAACAGGAACAGGCTCCTCTGGCTAACTCAGTTTCCTGGGAAACAGGAGTTGCCCAGAAGACTCTCTACTCAGGTCAGCGCTCTTCTCAGGCACTTCCTAGAAAGAACCCACTCTGTTCCCGCAAGATACACCTTGAGAATCAGCTTCTGCCTTTAACACTTGTTTGGAAATTTTTTAAATTTCTTTTGCTTTCCTGTTAGTGTATTAAGGGAGAATGTAGTGACTAATTGGCTAACAGTCAGAAGACCTGGGTTTACCTAGCTCCACCTCTTACAGTCCCTTTTCAGGCTCTGACTTCATTAATCATAAAAGGGGACCATAAAGCCTGACCTCGATCTCCAGGTTGCTCTGAAGTTCAAAAATGGTAACATATATTAGCCTACTTTGAGATCTATAAGAAACTCTTTAGAAATGAAGGAGAAACAGCACGTGCACGTGTACCCGCATGACGAAGCCCAGTTCTGCAGGCAGCACTGCTCTCAACGGAGAAGCCATTTCCACAGCATCAGTCATCCTTTGAGACTGCAGGACCTGCCAGTGAGGCTGTGGCCTCAAAGGTCTCAGAATCCCACTTTAATTCCACTGAGTTCCACAAACTTTCTAGTGATATAAGTATTGAATTTCCTAAGGGTGGAGTTTTCTCATCCATTAAATGGAGCTAATAATAGCACTTAACTCATAAAGGTGTGATGGGCATTAGATAAAATATATGCACAATAATTCCCATTTCCTGAGACCACTGCAAGTGCTCAATAACTGTTCATACGTTATGGGCCAAAAGCAGTGTTTCTTCAAAAGGGAAGAAAATAGAGCTGATGTCTACAAGGAGACAACTGGCTTACAAAAGGGCAACACAAGACACCAGTGACTTCAACCCGAAGTCCACAGGGCCATGCCAGGAAACACACTCCACATTCAATAAAAGAAGGCCAATTCAGAGCATATCTAGAAAACAGCAACAGCTCAGTCTAGCTAGGGCCTAGGCTGTATCTTCATTCATCTAACAAATACATACAGAGCCTCCACCAAGTATGGGGAACTGTGCCAGGCTCCCGGGGAGGTAGAGAGGCAGGCAAGGCTCAATCTTGGGGGACAGGTGGAATGTGCAAGGGCATAGCATCTTTGAACCACAGGCAAGCCCCGTGAAAGGGATTCTCCAAAATAAACTTTCATCTTATCTAAACTTATCTAAACTTTTCTTATCTTCTTGCTTTTTTCCCCTTTAGGGAGGAGTGTAAACAAACAAACAAACAAACAAAAAAAGTTAATTAGTATCTGGTTAGGAGTTCCAATTAACCAGGCTTTACTACAAGTAGCAAACACTGTCTAAGATGTAAGTTTTAGAGACACTGCATTGGGAAAGATCCTCAGTGTTCTCCCTACTTGCTGCAAGTAATAATAATTTTTTTTCTCCAGCAAAAAAAAAAGTCCAAATTTTGATTAATGAAACATAACGGAACTGTTCCTGCCTATTTGGATGAGAAATTATAGAGAAGATGAGGGGCACCAGACAATTGTAAATCCTTTCCCCACCAAGCGACATAAATATATCTTCCCAGTGTGGAAAGGATAAGGAAACTGGGTGGCACATTCCCAGGAAAGGGGGACTAGCTGGGTCTTTTTAAAGAAGCAGGCCTGGACAAAGTTAAGGGCTTTTCCTAAAAACGGCTAACATACTAGGTATTTTACATATATTATGTCACTTATATCTTCCAAAAGCCCAGCTGAAGCGAATATCAATATCTCCACTTTACAGATGAAGAAATGGAAGCCCAGAAAGCCTAAGTCATGATCTCAGTATCACATGGCAGTAAGTGGTAGAGCCTGGTATTGAACTAATGCTATCTATATAGCCCTCCAGCTTTCTTTTGACTAGTGTTGGCATGATGTTGTTTTCTCCATCTTTACTTGTCACTGACTATGAATCTTCATAATTAAAGTGGGTTTCTTGTACACACACAAAAAAATAAACTAATGCTATCTATACATAATAACAAATATTCTGATAAGAATCTTAGTTTCCAAAATAATAAAAGCCTGTCCTAAGCAGGCTATTTTGGTAAAATCAATATAGACATCAGAACATCCTAAGAATCCCTTAGGGATACTGCAGAGAGAGAAAGAAAATATGAATCTAACTATATTTCTTTTAAAAAAAACAATCTTAGAATAGTAGTGTTTCAAACATTTTGGCATCAGAGCCGGGTTCAAATTTCAGACCCTTGGATAGAAATCTTTCCCTAACCCACCTATCAGGCTAGATGACGTGATATTCTTCTGTGTTCCCAAAGTCACCAAGATAAGAAATTAAAATCACAGTGCTCATCAACCCACCTGAGGTCCTTCTCTCATACTGGGACGATGACCCCCATGAGGGGAGGCTCTGTCTCATTTGAGTCTGTCTTGCTTGAATGTGAATCCTCAGTGTCTGCAGATATCAAGCTCTGAAAATACCATGCTTCCCTTCCCATGCTTCTTCAAGACTTCCTAGGCCTCAGGCAACCTCTCAAGCAAGTCCCAAGTCCATTCCTCCCTCTTGATGGTGTGAAATAAACCTAAAGCTTTGATCAGGTTTATCTAAACTACAAGCCCAGAACAAATGGAAGTGATAACTCATCTATGACTTCTTTGACCTGCAGAGATGAGATGAACCCAGTTATTCCGGGGCCAGCGGCCCAGCAAACAGGTATGAGTGAGTGCCTCTGAATGGAACCACTTATCAGGCCCCAGGATTTGCTAATGAAAGGTGGACACACAAACAGAATCAAAACATTTTAGTAGGGTTTTAAAAAAACAGAGCTACTTTAAATCTCTCTCCCCTCCCCTCTATTACTCTATTTTTGGAGAGCAGAGGTAAGCTTTCTTGATCAGTTCTTGGCTTTCAGGGCCCATAGTTTCCTTGCTCCAGGGAGAAAGCTCAGCTGCCACAGAGAATAACACAGATTTACCTGACTACTTCCCACAAG
>NW_011494775.1:1306369-1321949 GCF_000754665.1 Bison bison bison | reverse complement strand
ACAAGGGTTACAACCACCAGCCCTCAGACTCTAATTTTCACTGCCTCCATTCTCCCTGTGATGGTGGGATAAGAGCTCTCTTGCCATGCTGACTTAATTCCAGAAGTGTATGTACTGTACCTCCCCTTGCTATCATACACACAGAGCAAAGGGCTGTATCAAAACTGCCCAGTTATCAGTGTTGTTGATTCAACAACAGAGTTCCCTGTTCTCCAGAGAATGGAAGGAACAGGGAAGTCTCCTAAAATTCCCAGGAGAACAACTAACAATAAAAACTACCACACTAATGCTTCATTTGCCACCTTCAAGGCAGAAGCAGAAAATCAAGGGGAGGCAGAAGTGAGGCAGCGGCCATGGGCAGAGAGGCTGAACTGGCCTGTGGAGTTGTGAAAACAGTGGGATCAGAGCACAGGCCCTGGAGTCAGGCAGCCTCTTCGTGAATCCTGGCATTGCCACTCACAAACTGTGATCTGGAGCAAGTTACTAAACTTCTCCAAGGTTTCGTTTCTTCATCTGTAAGTTAAGAAAGTAATAACTACCTCTTACAGTTTTGAACTGTGTAGCACCTTGCCTGGTACCTTGCAAGTGTTCAGAAATGGCAGAAACTTCCACCGTGACCATCACCATCATCATTATCTTATGATGCCAAGCTGGAGGCAGCAATTTCACCAGATAACCCTCACTAAGTCAGAGGGTTGTGTTTTTTCAAGTGCTCTGTCGAAGTTTTTTGCTGTCTTTAGTTTAATCACTTCATTCCATGGTCTTAAATGCCTCAATCAATCGAAAAAAGGCCATTTCTCTCCACAAACATGTGAAATTCAATGGTTTTTCCATTCCATGGCTGGGTGGTTTCAGCTCAGCTTTGGCATGCTGATGTAAACACATTGTTCAAAGAATTTTAATTGCCATTTCATTAATAGGGTCCCATTAATATCCCTCTCAACTAGCTCTGCTCATGGCCCAGGCATGGTCATCCAATTACCAAACAACAAAATCCCCATAAACCTTGGCCCATGCCTCTGAAGTTAAAGATTAAGCAGTCCCTGCAAACAATAACAGTGAGATATAAGAAACAGGCTATGCAAAATATGAGGGTCCTTTTCCCAATTATCTCGTACTCAGAAGAACTATGACATCAGCAGCTGGGGGCAAGGGTCTTCCCCGGCCCAGTCAGCTTTTAACTACGGGACTCACCCTTCCCCAGCCCAGCATAACTTACATCACAGCAAAAATATGGGGGCATAACCCTAAGGGGGAAACTGGACCCAGAGGAAGCAGAAAGGACTACCACAGGAAGAAGAGACAGGCCCATTACAAACAGGAAATCAACCACGCAGTTAGGTGGAAAGAGCTGGTACTCCAGCCCCCAGAGTCACGCTGTGCTCTCCTTCGCCCCGGGGGGCTGAAGACTAATCAGAAGGCAGTTGTCAACCTTAAAAATAGTTACTCTTTCTAGACAGCAATTTGGCAGTATCTTTTAATGTGTACTGTCTACGAGCTACTTTGTGCTATATACTAAGACGGCACTCTACAAGCACAATTTCACGGTTACTTACATACCAGCGAGTATACTCCAAAACATTACGTACAAGAATTACTGTTAAAGCATTTGATGTAAAAGAAAAAAAAAAAAAAAAACTAGTAACATTAATGTTCATTAAGAGAGGACTGGTTAACTAAATTATAGTTCATTATAGTTCATCCCTATGATGCAGCAGACAAAAAGAGTAAGAACAGCCATACACAAAAGTCTGGAAAGAACTTCAAGATATTGCACTAGGTTAAAAAAAAAAAGCATAATGAGTACAAAAGTCTTCTATTTGTGTAAGTTAAAAAGTGTAATATATACATATCTTGTAGGGATATCCAAGACAGTTCCCTGCTCCCTTGAGAGGACCTGAGAGATCAACTGTGTATTTCATACCTTTGATCTTGTTTGAAATTTTTATCATGGATACAAGTTGCTTTTATTGAATATATTCTCTAAAGTTTTAAAAATAGTGGTATAGAAATATGCCTGCTAACATGGAAAGATGTTCAGAATATACTGCTAAGATTTTTTGGGCTGGAAAATATATATGTGGAATGAGAGACAGGGGAAGCTGTACACTAGGGTGCTGCCCATGACGCCCTCTGGATAGGATTGTGGGGCCTTTCCTGCAATAATCACAGATGGTTGTATATTAAGATAGCAACAATAATAAGCACAGAAAGTTCATCTTAGAAAAGGAGCACGAACAGAATTCAGAGGCAGTTTGGGGTTGTGGACAGGCGAAGGCAGAGGCCAGCTGGCCAGAGATAGGGAAGAAGTGGAAGGCAGACATACCCAGCTGTGCATATGTATACAGAGGAGCCACCATCAGAAGCTCCAGAAATGGTCCTTCTCCCGCAAAGCGCATGCAGTCTTCAGCAGGGATCGTGGTGTTGACCCGAGGAGTCCCGTCTCTCCACCAGGTCCCGTGGGGCTCTGAGGCTCTCTTGCCACAGACGGCATGAACAGCTGGGAGGATCCAGGGCATGGCCCTATGGTGGCACCTACTTCTGCAGGAGGCTCTCCTACCTGTCCCTCCCACACCGACCCCAATCCCCTAAACCATGCTGAAAACAAAGCAGGAGGAGCAACCTCCCATCAGGGAGAAAAGCAAACAGGCCTAGGGTCACTCAGCTCCAAAGTGTTGGCTGGTGTGATCCCTGATCTGGAGGGTCTCCTTGTAGTCTGTGGGCTCAGATACCTCCTGACTCAAGGCATGGGGCCATGGAAGCCTGTAACCACACGGGGCAACACTGCCCCTTGTGTGTGTGATTCTGGTCAGTACCCACATGCCCACACTTAAATGGGCGAGACAGCAGCTCTGTCTCAGGAGGCAGCAATGGCAGAGCCGCCAGGCTCCATCTAAGTTCAGGGGGTGCAAGACCAAAGACACAAAGCAGGCCCACAGCGGTGGCTGAGTGCAATGGAGTAAGCACAGATTAACCTTGTTTTTCTTCTCTATATACCACACAAGGTGAAGTCTTAATTTCACACTGCTTCTTCTAATGTCTCTTCATCATAGTCTTATGACCTCTGTATTATCACACCACCTTAAAAATATGATTTTTATCTTCCCAGTTTCACCCAGATGAGGGCTACAAAGAAAGCTATCCTGGAGCAGGTCCCAGGTTCCCCGGAAGGCCTGCACAACAGGGAGGAGGCTCTCAGCCTGCAGTCACACTGACCGAGCCAGAGGAGGAGGAGGACTCACGCATGCCGTGAGGGGCAGCTTCCCAACATGGAAGAGAAGACATCCACGCCTCACTTTCCCACCCCAAGATGACTAAACACCCCGCATCTAGCAGAGACAGCTGGCCATCTGTCTACAATGTCTGGTTGTTGGAATCTGGTAACTGCATGGCACAGACTTTGAGGTTCACACTTCTGATGGAAAATGCCAGCTCTAGCCACCAACACTCCACAGTTTCTGATTCACAGGGCCACCCTATGTCCAAGCTGGGCCTGGAAGCCACAGAACAGAGTAGTTATAAACATAGCTCTGGAGTAAACACTGTCTGGGTTTGAATCCTGTCTCTGTCTCTTCTAACTAACCCCAACAAATGACTTCACCCCTCTGCGCTTTACTTTCCTCAGCTACTGTATGCTTTAAATGAACATAAAATGCTTAGTCTAGGATGTGACCCAAAGTGAAAGCTCAGTAAACACTAGCTGAGAGTCATCCACCATGACACTGCACACACACATGTAGAGCACACACCCACGATGCTGCGGAACCACATCACCATGCCCTCAGGATCAGGGAGCACCAAAACCACAACGTGCTCCAAACCACCTCCTCCCCACTCTCCCACAGGTGAGTCTCACCATCAGACAGGGAGAAGGGCAAGGGAGAAAACAAAGATTCTGAAAGTGGAGGGAAGCCAGGACACAAGACCTAGGAGCCTTTGTTAAATGTGGGGAGTTCAATACACAGCCCAAACCTCTGATGCCCTCATGAGCCAACTACAAAAGGGTGTGATACGTGCTGTGTATGGATGCAAGCATGCACACTCTAGAGAGAGGACTGGGGAGGTGAGACAGAGACCTCCTGGCATCTAAGCATTCTCCCTTCACCTCTGCACCAGCAGATGTCCACACACTGACCTCAGCCTCAGTTAAGCCTTCAGCTTTTGCTGAAGCAAAGTCTGTGCACATCCCTCAAGAGTGGCTAGACTAGAGAAGGCTGGACTAGTGACCACTCCCTGAGAACAGAAAGGAGGTAGGGTATCAAGCCAGGTAATACAGGCACAGGAGGGACAGCAGAGAAACAGGAGAGTCAAGGATTACGGTCAGAAAGAGTCAGAAGAACTCAGCATTAGGCAGACTGGGGAATGTCCTTCACAAAAATCATCATTATTGACATCCTAACGTCTGGTCCTATTTGTGTCCTCAGAAACAGACCTCAAGAAGTGAGAGTCTGTATAGGCTCCTGGGGTCTTGATCAGAGCAAAAAGAGGATGCTGAAAAACAGAAGAAATGCTTGTTGACTTGTGGACCAAGGGGCTAACACAATGCAGGGAGCTGGCATGTGAGCAGCTAGCAGGCCCTCAGCTAACTCCCAGACATTGGCTTCCTGAACAGGAGACAGAACAGACAGCAGCCATGCCAGCACTTGGGCAGGGGAAGAATGAGAGGTTTTACTGCAAGGGAAGGAGGTGGCCATGACTAGATCTATCAATTCATATGACCAGACCTGTTTCCTAGGTCACTCATGACCTTCATCCTCAAATCACTACTCCCTATAAAAAATCACAGGATGATAGGCTCTAGTGAGGAGAATGTCTCCAAAAAAAATAAAATGGACTCAACAGGTTATCTGATGTACTGAGAAGACTGTTCAGTGTACCTGTCTTATAAGAGTTAGTGATCATAATACTGTGTAAAAGAAAAAGCATCTATTCACTGCCTTACTAATTAAAACAAAAGTTTTCTGATAAAAAACCAATTATAACTTAGCTCAACTGTAGAAATGATATAGAAGAATAAAGAGAGGGGAACAGTGAATGTATATGAGGGGACTTCTATGAAAGTGCAGTTATTCTTCTGTGAGAAGTCAACAGACAACATCTAAAACTAATAAACCCCAAACCAGTTGTATAACATTTTATTTACAGCAAGAGAGGTAAATATCAGATGAAGCAACTTTTGGCTGAATCAGCACCTGTATTTTAATTCTTTCAGAAAGGCAAGTGAGTGGCTCTAGAGAGCAAGACTTGGGGTGGAAAAACAGCAGGAGACTCTTATCATTATGAGACTTGCAACATTATTTGACTTTTCAAATGGTGTTCACAGAACACTTTGATCAAAATAGAAATTTTCCTAAACAAAGATTATTTCAAGACCTAGTTGAAATTATTCTTCCCCCACGAAGTCTTCTCAGATCTCCTTCTTCTTCTCTCATGAAAATTACTGTCTGAACTTTTCATCTGGCAATTAGTCATATTCCACTTGGCACTGAGCTGAACTCCCCTATTGTTAATTATCTTTCCACCTGTGTCTTATCTCCTTGACTAAATCGTAACTGCTTCTCAGTAGAACACACTAGCCTCATAATCTTTGAGGAGTCCACCACAGACCAGGTTATTAAATTCACAGGCTTGGAAAGGTGCAGCTACATTGTTCCCCATTACCTGCGTAAGCATTGGCCTGCTGCAGCAGGTCGGTGCAGGTATGCACGTCTGCAAAGGCGCGGATGCCCAGGCAATTGGTGGGATGCAACTGAGACTGCAGGAAGTCACAGCAGTTCTGACGAACATCCATGAGCTGTAGCAAGCTGGCAGCTGGGAGCAGCACCTGGAAGAGAAGGTGACATTCTGAGTAGCAGGATCCCACCACCAAGGTCTCATCTCCCCAAAGCGGTGCTCTAATCAGACCACGGCCAGGCTCAAGGCCTTTGCATGGCTCTCCACTGCCTGCCCAAGTAAGTCCAAACTTCCCAGCCTGGCCTTTGAGGCAACCCCAGCCTGAGTTTCCGCTACTCTCCACTGCATGGACCCTTTTTTGTTGTTCGGTTGCCAAGTTGTGTCCAACTCTTCATGACCCCATGGACTTCAGCACATCAGGCTTCCCTGTCCCTCACCATCTCCCAGAGTTTGCCCAAGCACGTATCCATTGAACTGGTGATGCCATCCAACCATCTCATCCTTTGTCGCCCCCTTCTCCTCCTGCCTTCAATCTTTCCCAGCATCAGGGTCTTTTCCAATGAGTCAATTCTTCGCATCAGGTGGCCAAAGTATTGGAGTTTCAGCTTCAGCATCAGTCCTTCCAATGAACACCCAGGACTGATCTCCTTTAGGATGGACTGGTTGGATCTCCTTGAAATCCAAGGGACTCTCAAGAGTCTTCTCCAACACCACAGTTCAAAGGCATCAATTCTTGGGTGCCCGGCTTTCTTTATAGTCCATATCTCACATCCATACGTGACTACTGGAAAAACCACAGCTTTGACTAGATGGACCTTTGTTGGCAAAGTAATATCTCTGCTTTTTAACATGCTGTCTAGGTTGGTCATAACTTTTCTTCCAAGGAGTAAATGTCTTTTAATTTCATGGCTGCAGTCACCATCTGCAGTGATTTTGCAGCCCCCAAAAATAAAGTCTCTCACTGTTTCCCCATCTATTTGCCATGCAGTGATGGGACAGATGCCATGATCTTAGTTTTCTGAATGTTGAGTGTTAAGCCAACTTTTTCACTCTCCTCTTTCACTTTCATCAAGAGGCTCTTTAGTTCTTCTTCACTTTCTGTCATAAGGGTGGTGTCATCTGCATATCAGAGGTTACTGATATTTCTCCCGGCAATCTTGAGTCTAGCTTGTGCTTCATCCAGCCCAGCATTTCTCATGATGTACTCTGCATATAAGTTAAACAAGCAGGGTGACAGTATACAACCTTGATGTACTTCATTCCCAATTTGGAAACACTCTGCTGTTCCATGTCCAGTTCTAACTATTGCTTCCTGACCTGCATACAGATTTCTCAACAGGCATGTCAGGTGGTCTGGTATTCCCATCTCTTGAAGAATTTTCTACAGTTTGTTGTGATCCACACAGTCAAAGGCTTTGGCATACTCAATAAAGCAGAAGTAGATGTTTTTCTGGAACTCTCTTGTTTTTTGATGATCCAACGGATGTTGGCAATTTGATACTGGTTCCTCTGCCTTTTCTAAATCCAGCTTGGACATCTCGAAGTTCACAGTGAGGCTAAGGCCCTTATAAGAAGAAAAATAAATAGCAGAGTTCTCTCTCTCTACCATGCAAGGACACAAGGAGAAGGTGGCCTTCTGCAAACTGGTAAGCTAGCCCTCACAAGAAACTCAATCAGCTGGAACCCAGATCTAGCACCTACAACATTGTGAGAAAATTAGTTTCTGTTGTGTAAGCCACCCACTCTGTGGTATTTTGTTATGACAGCCCAAGCTAAGACCGACTGATTTCCTACATGGCTATATATTAGAATCCCCTGGAGAAGTTTTAAAATACTGATGCCTGGGTCTCACCACCAAAGATCCAACTCAATAGGAATGGGGTGTAGCCTGGACAGTGAGATACTGCTGAAGTTCCCTAGGTGCTTGTAAATGTATAGTCAAGTTGAGAACACTGCCCTGTAGCCTTTAGTTAATATCTTTACTCAGAAAGATATTTACTGAATAGCTAACACCCTCATTCACCATTTAATTACTGAGCACCTATGTGCCAGCCTATAAGATTCAGCAGGAATCTGATCTTGTTCTAGCATCTACTGGAATGAGGGCATCATCCCCAAATCCACTGGGACTCAAACAAACACACTCTACTCTCCCATCCAACAGATAAATAGTAAAGAACATCTTGGGGAAGGTTCTCAGCAAAAGGAGAGCTAAGGTTCCTTTTGAAAGGTCATGAGACACATGAGTATTTATACTGTACCCTGGGAGACAGAAACAAGTTCCTGCTCGAGTGTGTGTGCATGTGTTTTTCCTAAAAGCCAGGGAAGACCAGCTTGAACAGGCCAGATGGGTGCTCAGACAATCAACCCTGGTCGAGTTCCTTTGTACTTTGCCACAGCTCCTGAAGCCTGCCCTCAGATCAAAAAACCAGGGTAGTCAGTAAAGTCCTCCTCAACCCAGCTTTGCTACCCCTCCTCTCCCCTACCCTGTGGGAGGCACAGACAATCTGAGAGTGACTTAAGGAAAAAAAAAAAAAAAAAATCAGATAGCTGTGAATAGTTTGGCTTCAGACTGCATTGCTTGGGGCCCCCAGCATTCATTTCACCCCAAAACAACCCCCATGTTCTGAGTCCTTGATCTCAGCTGCTCCCCTGGCTCTCAGGGAGAGTGTCTAGGCCAGCCAGACCCCAGCTGCTTGCATTCACCCAGGCTTGCCCAGGAAGATATACATGGGCTGCAGATGCATTTGATTTCTTGACTCAGAGCACTATAAACATCTTTTTCTTTTCTTTTTTTTTTTTTTTGAGTGATTTAAATTTTAGAGACTGATTGTCCCTGAAAACAGCTCTGAACCTCATCTCTAGTTCTCCTCACCTCCATGGGCTAAGGCTAAAAACTCGGCCCCACTGCCACATTCTTGGGCCTTGTCTCATCACTAGAGTAACCAGCCATCCAGGTTTGCCCAGGATCGAAAGACTTCCCAGGACACAGGACTTTCAGTGCAAAAGTTGGGGTTGTTGGCTCCCTTCCTCATTCCTGCTCACACAGAGATGCCACCAAGAGCCTCTACTATCAGTGGTCCCGCTCCAGACCTATGTGCCTACTCTCAAAGGGAAGTTCATCCTGCCTGCAAGATTAGACCTCTCCCTCATGACAGCTGAGTTCTAGAAAACATCTCTCTCCTTCCTCTCCCCTCTCTCTTCTACCAGCAAGACAACTGTATATTACCATCAAATTCTTGGTATTTTCTGAACCACTGATTCATTCCAGAGAAGGAAAAAGATAAGATCACCCACTGGAGAGTTTGAGACGGTAAGTGAACACAGTCAGGCTCCAAATCTGACCACCTAAGCTCCATTCCCACAAAGCAGCTATAAACTGGGGAACTCAATTAACCTGTGCGCTTGCTCAGCCTAGCCAAACAGATTCCAGGACCAGATTAGTCTCGGCCTGCTAGTAAAGTGGAGAACCATTAACCATTCTTGCTGAATACATACCAGGAAAGGAAAGCTGTGTTCCAAACTCCCCACATGACCTCCATAACACGTGCCCTAAACCAACACCAACTACAAACCCTAAAGCCAGGCCATGAGTTGACCGACCATCCCAGTTTGCTGAGACCTTGCCAGTTCTAGGACTCAAAATCCTGTGTCCCAGGAGAGCCCTCAATTCTGGACAAACTGGGACAGTTGTTCACCCCAGGAACAAGGAACTTGTATTCAGTTACACTGAGAAGCCCTGGTGGGGAAGAGTAATCCAATGCTGTCCAGCACACACCCTATTCGGGTGCAGGAGCCCCCAAGGGTCAGATGTGATTAGAGGATGCAATGGACAGCAGCCCTTTAGCACCACAGAAAAGGAATTTCTGAGAGTCCAATCCCCACCCCCGAGATTGCATCCCAGCCAAGCCAAAATGCTATCGTGCCAGGGACACACACCCCCTCTCCCTTGCCCTCTTCTTTACCACAAAGTCAGTTGCACAGTTTGGTGCTAAAATTTTCAACCTCATGACAACTACCCCAAAAATGAAATAATAAATACTTACTGAACACACTCCTTAGATTACACTTTCAGTTTTTAAAACCTCCCTGGATACAGCTACCCACACAGCTTTCAACTTCCTCACTGTTCACAAAACCCACGTGGCAGACAAAAACTTTCAGAGCTTCCCCCATCCTGCTTGGGTCCACTCCTGCTCTAAAGTGTTCCCAAGCTGACATCCCAAAATGAGCAGGGCTGGTGGTTTCTCTAATTGCCCCTTCCCTCTCTTTGATCTTATGCTGTGATCTTCCCACTGCTTGCTTCACACAGGAAGGCATGAAGAAGAGCCAAGGGAGTCAGAATGCTGTATCACTACTCAATTGCTGAGTCTCAGGGATAAATAGGGGCCTGGTCCAGTGGGGCTCTGGGGGCTGCACACAAGGAGAGGCAACACAGATTCTCAGAGGCTACAAAGAGTGAAAAACATCCAGGAGGTGGTCTTTACTTCCCTCTCCTACAGCCAAGGCTGGAAAATGATTTACTCTTCCCTTCTCTTGCCTGCAGCTCGACTCCCTCAAGCGGTAGCAGTAACAAGATTAGGAACAAGAGGCCAAGCGCAAGTCCTCAGCTTGGAAGCAAGCTGTCCTGGTGGAACTGCTAGGGCTGTGTGGCTTGGCCCCCGGAAGGAGGCTAAGACCTGAGAAGGAGAAGTTGGCTGGAACCACTGCAGGAAGGGAAGATGACCCTGGGTTAAAAGCTTTCAGCTTGCCTCTCGCCGTCTCAGCATTTTGGTTCTGGGAAAACAGGCCCTGGAATGACCCTCAGCAAAGAGTTTACAGGTTCCCCTCCAGCTTGCAAATGGCTTCCCCTCCATTTTTCATGCAAAGGCTCTGTTGTTTTTTTTTTCTCTCCCTCAGATAACATGAAAACCCAGCAGAGGATATCCCGTCACAGAGTTTGTTTCCTTTAACAAAAACAAAAGGAAATGCCCTGCCTCAGAAAGCACCTACTCCTGGAATTTCAGGGAAGCAGGGCCATGCACGGAGGGAGGGTACCAGTCAGAGGACCAGGTGACAAGGGTGTCCAGGGCCTCTGCCCCCACACACACAGCAAGTTCTGCCTCTGCCAGCACCAGGCATGAGTCCTGGCACAGAAACAGTGCTAAACAAAAAGTTACTGAGAGAAAGAAGAAGGGTGTGGGCGGTATACAGGAGAGTTAGCAGAACTACACTGTGATTAAATGTGTCACTTAGAATATTTAGAAAAAAAATTTTATGGAAGTATAGTGTCACTGAGAATTTTGACTTCTCCACTCACCAGCCATGTGACTAAAGGCAAATTACTTAACCTCTCTCTGCCTCTGACTCCTCAACAGTAAAATGAAGATAGTAATCAGTTCAGTTCATTTCAGTCACTCAGTCATGTCCGACTCTTTGCGACCCCATGAATTGCAACACGCCAGGTCTCCCTGTCCATCACTAACTCCCGGAGTTCACCCAAACTCTTGTCCATCGAGTTGGTGATGCCATCCAGCCATCTCATCCTCTGTCGTCCCCTTCTCCTCCTGCCCCCAATCCCTCCCAGCATCAGAGTCTTTTCCAATGAGTCAACTCTTCCCATGAGGTAGCCAAAGTACTGGAGTTTCAGCTTTAGCATCAGTCCTTCCAAAGAACACCCAGGACTCATCTCCTTTAGAATGGATTGGTTGGATCTCCTTGCAGTCCAAGGGACTCTCAAGAGTCTTCTCCAACACCACAGTTCAAAAGCATCAATTCTTTGGCGCTCAGCTTTCTTCACAGTCCAACTTTCACATCCATACATGACTACTGGAAACACCATAGCCTTGACTAGATGGACCTTTGTTGATAAAGTAATGTCTCTGCTTTTGAATATGCTATCTTGGTTGGTCATAACTTTCCTTCCAAGGAGTAAGCATCTTTTAATTTCATGGCTGCAATCACCATCTGCAGTGATTTTGAAGCCCCAAAATATAAAGTCTGACACTGTTTCCACTGTTCCCCATCTATTTCCCATGAAGTGATGGGACCTGATGCCATAATCTTCGTTTTCTGAATGTTGAGCTTTAAGCCAACTTTTTCACTGTCCTCTTTTACTTTCATCAAGAGGCTTTTTAGTTCCTCTTCACTTTCTGCCATAAAGGTGTAATAATAGTACTGCCTTAAAGGCTTGTCATTGGACTCAAATGAAATAATACATTTAAAGCAAGTAACACAGTGTTTGGTGCATAGGGAATCCTTAGTTACACTGGTTTTTATTATTCATTAATACAAGCTGAAGTCAAGATTCTGATCATCCACTTCATAAGAAATTCGAATTGATCACATCAACAGGGCACAGCAAGTTAGAGAGAGCTGGATTCAAATCCCAACTCCACCACTAACTACCTGTGTGACCATGGGTGATGTACACTTCACTCGTTGCAACATCAGTTCCTTCAACTGTAAGAGAAGAATCATAGTAGAACCTTCCAGGAGTGGTTACAATAACGAAATAATGCATGTGAAGTGATCAACACGTGCTTTGCTTACAGTGAGTATTAATAAGAATCAGTTACGAATTGTTGCCTCCACTGTAGAAGGGCAGTTCAGTCTTTCCAAGGTATGTGTGGCTGGAAAGAGAAGCAGGGCATAATCTCCCAGCCATTTAACCAAGCCCCAAGTCTCTAACCCTTGTTTTCCCAGGAACCTCTGTGTACACATCCTCAGTGCAATGAATCCTCACACATACTGTCTTCATAGACAGCTTGTGAGCAACTCTCAGCAGATACATACATCACAGCAGGAAGAAGCAGCCACATGTTGATCTAAAACTTTCTCTTAACCAGTTTTGGTTTTCCCCCAAGGTCATCCCTGACCAAACCATAAAGTTAAGGGAAAAAAAGGAAAATAGTTCACATATATGATTGATTCCAAACTGCAGAGTTTTATTCCACGTTGTGCTTTGCAGAGTTTTATTCCACATTGTGCTTCCCAGGGGAGTCCCTGCACATGCAGCCTCTCCTCACTCCCAGATAATACTGAACGCAGCAGGTCCCTCCAGGGGCTCACAGGCCAGCGGGGTCACAGACAGGCAGAAGAGGAGGCAGGCCTGACCTCCAAGACTTTCCTTCAACACCCAGTCCACACCATGCATCCTCAGTGAGGTCTGCCCTTAACCACCCTCATCAAGGTGATGATGAACATTCTCTGCTTCCTGGGTACCTCCACTCTGGCCCCTACCACAATGGAGGGCACCCATTTGCCTGGCCACCTGTCTCCACCTTCAGACATGTGCCCCTTGGTGAAAACGCTTCTGTGTTCACAGTGCTCTCTGTGCCTACCCTGTCTGTGGCACACTCCTCTAAGTTCTTTACCTATAGTAATTCATTTAATGCTCACGCCAACCCTAAGAGGTTAAGCGCTATTATTATGCCCATGAGACAGACAAGAACACTGAGGCACAGTGTTCTTGTACCTTGCCTGGGATCACACAGCTAGAAAATGGTGGAGCCGGGATTTAAAGGCAGGCAGTCTAACTCATGACCACCCAACAGAATGGGCACTATTATGATTCCTGTTTTACAAATGAGAAAACTGATCCTTGAGGCAGAATGTTAGTGGGGGTGTCAGAGAAGCTCTAGTTTTCCTCACTATAAGTACAGCTAAGATTTATTACCTTGAAAGGATACAAAGCAAAATCAGCAAAGGGAAAAGGTACATGGGGCAAATTTTGGAGAACAATAGCCACAAGCTTCCAGGAGTCCTCTGCGAATGGAGTCACAGAGAACGCACTTAATCCCTCCAGCAATGAACAGTGACAACATGTGCAAAACATTACCAACCAGGAAAGCTAGCCTGACTCTGAAAGGCCAAGACGTGTGTCAGGTGTCAGTTACACAGGCACCTTCTGCCTAGCGTGGACTGAAATTCCAAACTCTCAGAAGGAAAGCAGGTGATCGGCATAAACCATATTGCTTGTACAAACAGTTTAAGCAGTGCAAGCTACTACCATTATCACTAGAGGAGTGGGAACTCTCTCAAAATCCAAGTTGCCAGACTCCAGATGAAGACTGACCTTGTAAGCAAGCCTTTCTGAAGAAAGCAAGCAGGCTTGCTATGTTTATCTCTTTTCTGCACATTCTTCTATCACTTTCATGTTTATAGTATCTCTAATACAAGATTTAAAAAATATATATTTAACCCCTACACTTTTTTTAGGTTGACATCTAGCATTTTTCATTAAAGTTGCAAAGGATATAATTTCCTGCATTTTGTAAATCTCAATATTTATATTAGTCTCAAAAGCATCTAAATGAATTTAAAAGACATGGTGATTTCATATAACTATCACCCATTTAAAAAAATTTTTTTCCACACATACCCTATACATATTTTATACTAAATTACTTTGCACTTGTTGTTACTGCCCAAAAGTTATTCAGCTGCTTAAATTCTGCTGCTTGACCTAGTATGTAACCATGGCATTGCCCACTCCACTCTGGATGGGAAAGACCAGAAATAATGCAATGGCTATGCATTTTACTGTGCATAAAAGAAATTTCAGTTTTAAAAGGGCGAGGAAGGATTAGACTAGATCACTGTAGAAACTATACCACCCAAAAGTCTGTCTAGGAACCAGAGACAAAAACAGGCTATACCCTGGGCAGGCTCTACAGGTCCAAATGCAGGGTGCCTCAGACCCTCAGTTTGCAGGTACCCTAACACCCCTACCAGAGTACCATTTACCACACGAAACCAACTTCTATCCATCCTTCAGTCCTCAGCTCAAATCTTATCTCATGAAAGAGCCCTTCCTAGATTCCCCACTTCATTCAAATTGTTCCTCTCCTTCAAAGGACTTACCACAATTTATACATAAACATTACTTGTGTGCCTATTTGATGAGTGTCTGTCTTCACCCTAGAACACAAATTCCATGAAAGGAGACAATGGAATCACCTCTGCTCACTGGTACATACACAGTGCCCAACAAAGTGTCTGGCATATGAGAGGCCCTCAAACATTCTGGCCAGATGGAATGAATACACAATTACCAATTTGGCCTCCCAAACACCTCAACCCTAAAAAGGGCATGGTGTTCTGAATAAGAGAAATATATCGTGGTACTTTGCATATCTCTCATCATCTCATATAGTTTAATTTATCTCTCTCACAATAAATAAGGTAGAATTTTGCTTTAAAAAAACAAAAAAAGGAAGAAAAACCTTTCATATCCCATATAATTTCCATTATTTTAATATCAAGATCCTTAATGATAAGAAATAGCACATCTTGTGTCTGCATTTGACCTGGTTGTTCACAAGCTTCCAGAGTGGGCCACACCCTCCACCATCCCACCTTCAGTGCCACGACACTGATGTCTTACACCCCATAGAAAGGACACACACCTTTGGGTGAAGCAGTGTCTTTGCTGATTCCTCTTTTCTAGACTCCAGATGGCTGAGAAAGAGACCAGGTCGGCAAAAGGAGGCAGAGGCACAGACAATCCACCTCACAGCCACACACCCCTGCTGACACTCAAGGCTGGTGCTTGGCACCTCCATGGGCTCAGAGGCATTTCATTGACTAACACTGACATGAGAAAAACTTTAAACAGCCTCACAAGCTGATACTCAAAATCCCCGAGATGAGATGATGACTGGGGAGAAGAAGGGTCACCCAGACTCCAAGAGTTTGAACCAGCATGAGTTAAAGACTTTCTGCTCTGGGGCTCAAGCTCATTCTGAGGGATTATGGCCTGGTGGTTAAAAACATGGGTCCCATGGTCAGGCAGGCAGGATATGAGGGTCGTTCACCCTGGCCACGTATCTCAGGACAAGTCACCCACTCTCTTTGAAGCTTCAGTTTCCTCTACAGTTACCAACTGAATTGTTGTGAGGGTTAAAGGAAATGATGATGTAAATGG
>NW_011494775.1:1287718-1306269 GCF_000754665.1 Bison bison bison | reverse complement strand
AGGGGGGGGGGGGGGGGGAGGGGCTGAGTATATGATACACTGAGCTATCAGCTGGAGCTGAGTTTACCTGGACGTTCTCTTCAGTCACCTCAATCTCAGCCGTATAGATATAGTCAATCAGCTTACTCAGGGTCTGCCCATCCACATCCTTGATTTCTATCTTCTTGGCTTTACTCTCAGACATGTCACCTACAGTTCAAAACAAAAACAAAATGGACATGAACATGAACCTAGGAAGTGCTTAACCTTCACATGGTCTCCTACCCTGTCTTGGCAAAATAAAAGCACTACCTGTGCTGCCAGCAAAAGGAACACTCGGCCACAGAGTAGGACACACTAGTGGACATCGAGGTCACATCAACTTCAGGTCTGTGATCATTCTCAAGCATTCCCTAACTCTATCCATTGCCCCTTTTCATTTTGAAGGCAAATTTATCATGAGAAAGCATTCAACCAAGTTCCTGCAAACTTGTACACAGGGGGCCAGAGAAAGTGAACAAGATATGAACCTGTCCTCAAGGAGCACTTGATCTAGTAGGACAGATATATTAAACTATATGAGATGATGAGAGATATGCAAAGTACCAGTAGAACAACTTTTTTTTTTAACCAATTATTGAGTGCTAACTATGGCCAAGCACTGGGCTTAGCACTTTAAACTATTGCCTCTTTTAATCAATGACTTAAAAGCATTATTCTTAACATCCCCGTATTACAGATAAAGAAACTGAGGCACAGGAGCAAAGGTAATTCATTTTGCCTACAGTCACACATGTGGGAAGGGGCCAGGCAAGACTTGAAAGCCAGCAGTCTGACTCTAGAGTCCACACTAGCAATCACTGTGGTATGCTAAATCCAAAGAATGCAGAAGATAGAGCAACACACCCTATTTGTGGAATCCTGGAAGGCCTCCTGATAGGAAGTCACATTTGAGTTGGCTATTCCTCGTGCAGCAAAGGTGAGGAAAGATGAGCTGGATGCAGGAACCATGAGTGCAATGACAGAAAAGTACCAAAAGGATAAATGTGGGGAACAGTAAGAGGGTAGCATAGCTGGTATGTGGAGTGACAGTGAGAGGAAGGAGGCTGGAGAGACAGCTAGGAGCCAGGACTCGCAGAGCCCAGTAAACCATGCAAATGAGTTGGGACTTTATCCTAAGAGTAGCACCACTGAATAGTTTTAAACGAGGAATGACATCAACAGATGGGTGTCTTTGAATGAAATTTTGGACACATTGGGGGAGGCTGGACCAGTGGCAGGGAGAACAGATGGGAGGCCCTGATAACCATCCAAGAAAGCGAGAACACAGGCCTGTGAACTAGGGCAGCAGAGGCACCATGAGAGCACAGTCCTGAGGCCCCTGACCGCAGCCTGCTCTCTCTATACAGCGCACACAGCTCTGTTTAGAGCCAGGCTCATTCAACAAAGGTTGCTGGTTTCAGGAGGAAAAGACAGGCAAGATGTGTCCTTGTAGACTGAAATGCAGGGCGACGTGACTGCAAGAAATGGGGCTTCAGAAGTCCTTACATGAGTGTGAAAACAGAGCCTGGGCGGTTGTTTTCTGTCTGTGGAATCTGTGCACTGGAGCCAAGAAAATACAGTACAGTACAGCCCGTGGGCTGCAGACGCCCACCTCCAAGCTGCATGGACTATGCATGATTCCCCCACCAATCCACAGTTCCCATCCTGACACAGCTCTAGATACGAGTGATGCCAGAGAGGGAAGAAAGATGGGGGCGGGGAGACCTATTCCAAACCCTGCTGGCTCCCACGGATCAGGCAGCCCAGTGACCCCCATTCGATTCTCTTCTCTCTGACTGCTGGTAGAAAGCAGCAAAATGGCCTCAGCACAAAGAGCCCTGAGACAGGACAAAGAGGCAAAGAGGAAACAGGAAAAGATGGTGAGTTTCTCCTCTACCCATAAAACAAGCTTTCACAATCTCTCTCTTGAATATACTCCATGACAAACATGAACACATACATAAGGAAATCAAAAGTTAAATTCCTCTCTCCAAACAGCTATGAAGATTTCACTAGCAAAGGTCCAGTGGGTAATTATACTGCAAAAAGATCATCAAAGATGGCCAATTCTCAGTTTAAGAACTTGGACCTTAGAAAAAAGGCTGGGGGGAAAAAAAAAGCAACCTGACTACAAGAACCAAGAGACTCAGAAGTCTTTAGTGAGTGTGAAGTCAGAGAGAGCCTGGCCTGATTGCTTGCTCCTTATAGAAGTAGAGCTTGGGAGTCAGGTTAGGGTTTTGTATCTTGGGGGTAAACAAGTGGAATCTCCTGAAATTGTGTGAAAATATTTGTACATATGGGCAAAAGTTTGATTTTCTGATGAGATGAACAATCATTTTCATGATGTTGAATACCCGGAAAATGTTAAGACACAGTTTTCTAGACGATGGGATTTTTTTTTTCCTTGCTTCTTTATACGAATCAAAAATTTCTGCACTAAGTACTTAAAATTCCAACAAGCAAGAAAAAATTGAAGGAAAAAAAAATCTAGGGCCTCAAAGACCATGTCTTTTCTGATAAATTTCCTTTATAGGAAATTGGAGACTTAGATTAATATAAATCATAAGGACTTGTAAAATCCAATTTAATATCTCTGTGAACCAGTAGAAATTACTGCATCAAACAAAGATGTCAGCTTAAACAAACCCTGAACGTGGTAGTAATAATAGTTGCTACTACATGCCAGACCCTCAGGGTTTACATACATTATTTCATTTAGTCCTTGTAACAACCCCAGGAGGTACGAGATATTGCTTGCAATTTATAAATTATAGAATTGGCATATCAAGAGGCATTTGCACACAGCTAGTAAGAGGGCAGGGCTGGGATTTCAACCTTTGGCCTAACTTTAGACCTCATGTCATTTTTAATAAATCCCTCTATAATTTAAACCTGACCCTAACTAATGACCTTGACAAAAGTATTCATAAAGTGAAGAGTGAAAGTGTTAGTAGCTCAGTCCTGTGCAAATCTTTGCGACCCCATGGACTGTAGCCTGCCAGGCTCCTCTGTCCATGGGATTCTCCAGGCAAGAATACTGGAGTGGGTAGCTGTTCTCTTCTCCAGGGGATCTTCCTAACCCAGTGATCCAACCAAGGTCTCCTGAATTGCAGGCAGATTCTTCACTGTTTGAGCCATGAGGGAAGCCCATTTGACATATAACAAGCACTTAAATACTTGTTGGAGCAGAGAAAGAAAGAAAAAAGAGAGGCTTTCTCTTGACATCTCATAAGTCCACAGACTATAGTTAATTCTGAAGAAGGAGAAATCATCAAAGGCTTCTTCATTCTTGCTCTTTCACTCACCTCTGCTACTTTGACAAAATATTTCTAGAGGACAGAACATAAGCCCTGTAAGTCCCTCTGTCTTCAAGATTAACCCAAGAGCCCTCTTCTGCTGATTTTTCCCAAGAGGCCCAGCCCAGCCACCGCAGACTCTGAACTTTCAAAAAAGAAGAAATGCAGATGGCCAACAGGTACATGAAAAGATGTTCAACACGACTAATCATCTGTGACATGCAAATCAAAACCACAATGAGATATTACCTCACACTTGTCAGAACAGTTATCATCAAAAAGAACACAAATAACAAAAGCTGGTGAGGATGTGGAGAAAAGGGAACCCTCCCACCACTATTTGTGGGAATGTAAATTGGTACAGCCACTGTGGAAAACAGTATGGAAGTTTCTCAAAAAACTAAAAATAGAACTACCAAATGACCTAGGAATTCCACTCCTGGCTGTATATCCCATCCCCCCCCCCAAAAAAAAACAAAAACAATAATTCAAAAAGATACATGCACACCAGTATTCACAGAAACATTATTTATAATTGCCAAGATATGGAAGCAACTAAAGTGTCAATCAACAGATAAGTAAATAAAGAAAATGTGGTCTGTATATTTGACGGAATACTACTTAGCCATTAAAAAGAATGAAATTTTGCTATTTGCAGCAACATGGATGGACTTGGAGAGTATTATGCTAAAGTGGAAAAAATCAGACAGAGAAAGACAAATTCTGTACCATATCACATATGTGAAATATAAAAAATACAACAAATTAGTGAATATAACAAAAAAGAATCAGACTCACAGATATAAAGAACAAATTAGTGGTTACTAGTGGAGAAGGAAGAGGGGAGGGGATGAAGAGGTACAAACTATTAGGGATAAAATAAGCTCCAGGGCTTCCCTGGTAGTCCAGTGGTTGAGAGTCTGCCTTGCAGTGCAGGTAATACCAGTTCGATTTCTGGTCCAGGAGAATCCCACATTCCGCAGAGCAAGACTACCGTGTGCCGCAACTACTGAGCCTGTGCGCTAGAGCCCACGAGCCACAACTACTGAGCCCACGTGCCACAGATAACGAAGCCTATGCGCCTAGAGTCTGTGCTCTGCAACCAGAGAAGCCACACAAGGAGAAGCCTACATACAACTAGAGAGCAGGCCCCACTCTCTGCAACTAGAGAAAGCCCCCGTGCAGCAATGAAGACCCAGCACAGCCAAAATCATAAATAAATATTTTTAACGTAAATTAATATTGTACAACACAGGGAATATAGTCAATATTGTATAATAACCATAAATGGAGTATAAGCTTTAAAAATTGTGAATTTTATTGTACAGCTGTAACTTACATAATGTTGTAACAGTAACTGTACTTGAATTTAAAAGAGAAAAAGAAAGAAAAGGTCAGTTGAACATTTTTGTCCTCTGTTAACATCATATCCTGTTCTTCCAGATAGATCTTGATCTACCTAGCAAGGGCAGATGTTTGTTTGTTCATTCACTCAATAAGCAAGTATCAAACAGTCCCTATGGGCAAGGCCCAAGGACACAGTGGTGAACAAGTCATGTTCCCAGCCCTCATGGAGCTCAAACTAGTAGAAAGATGAGTAAACCAGCAATTTCAAAATGTGTTAAATGCTAGAAAAGGAGACTTAATTTAAAAGGTTCTTAGGCAGGGATTCCTCTACCCTGAACTGTATGCAAAATAATGAGCATACAGGAGCACATATTTACTTTTTTGTGGAAAGAATCCATTATTTTCATCAGACTGATGAACCTGACCTATTCTGGGGCCATAAAAATTTGAGTCTGGCAGAAGCACAGCATATAAAAGGAGGAAGGGGGAGAGATGGCTGAAGATACAAGCAGGCTCTGGACAACTTGAGGGCTTTGTGCACCATGCAGAGAAGTTTAGACTTCATTCTAAGGGCAATGGGGAGCCCTTGACAGACTTTAAGCAAGTAAGGAATACATTAGATTTTTATTTAGTAAATATGACTATAGCTACAGTGTAGAAAATGGGTTGGGACTGACGGAACAAAATGGGGGCAGGTTGACAAATTAGAAGGCTGCTGCAGTAAACTGGGTGAAAGACGATGGCAGCTAGACTAAGGGACTACGTCTTAAACTTCTTTAAATCTTCAGACTCTACCTTCAGACCAGCACCTAGAAGTCTCCAAGAAGCATAGAGAGCCCAGGAGAGCAAGGCATAGTCTCAACCTAGCTAGCACATCACAGGCACCAAAGTGTGAAAGTGTCAGTTGTTCTGACTCTTTGTGACCCCATGGACTGCAGCCTGCCAAGCTCCTCTGTCCATGGGATTTTCCAGGCAAGAATACTGGAGTGGGTGGCCATTTCCTTCTCCAGCGGATCTTTCCAAACCAGGAATCAAACTTGAGTCTCCTGCACTGCAGGCAGATTCTTTACTGTCAAAGCCACCAGAGAAGCTCACATGCACAACAGAGTTCTTTTTAGGTGGAAGACTGCCCAAAGCGGGGAAGAGGTGCATCTTGAGGAGCCATGGGGGAAAATCTTTCACCACCGCATAAGACAGGAGGGCTAGAAAATCACTGGCTCATATCCTAGATTGCTGATAGAAACCCAACCCCATTATTCAGCCAAAGGAACAAGAAAGGAATGGTAGAATGGCTGTGAGGTCTTTCCAAAGAGCCAGACACAGACCACCAGCCACCCCTCAAAGCTGTACAGCAAAGGGAAGAAAAAGTGCATTCAGGAGTCCTTGTGTTACAGAACTCTTCTTCACTCCTCAATTGAATCCTTACTGTTGAAATTTAGTTTCATGATCTGGGTAAAAAGAAAACAGAAGATCCTTACCTTCTGCACAATGATCCTGCCTGGGTGTTAGGATGGCTATTATACTCTCTCACCCCTAACCTTCATCTGTCTAAGTCCTGATATCTAGGCTGCCAACTCATTTGGCCAGAGTTGAGACCTGTGCCACATGTTAGCATCACATGAGGAAAAGAAATAACCTGCCACCTTGCTGAATCCCAGCCAAGCCTCCTGCAGGTAAGGTTTGTAGGTGAGCCATCTATGCCAGATAACTGCAAAAGGTTGACCTCTGTCTCCTGTGAAATAAGGACGTTCCTGGCCCTGCCTTTATGCCAAAGCTGTGCGACATTCAAAGGAGATAATGAGAGTGTGAGAACTGCAGCAGCAGGATTCAGCAGAGCTGCAGTGCTGGAGATCACCCCAGCACCCAGCCTCCCTGGAATCTCAGCCTTCCTCCACCTGGAGAGGTCTTTCTCCTCAGGTGGAGTACCAAATCGGGAAGGAAATGCCTATGTAGCCAGAGATGTTTCATGTCAACTCTCACCACCACCAGGGCAGCAGGTATCAGAGCCTCCCCACACATCCATATGAGCTGTATAAACTATGACGGGCTCTACACATAATAAGAGTTAGCTTTATTAAGTACCTATTCTGTGTCGGGTGCTCTTCCCTGGTGGCTCAGATAGCAAAGAGTCTTCTTGCAAGGCGGAGACCCGGGTTCGATCCCTGGGTTGGGAAGATCAGCTGGAGAAGGCCATGGCAACCCACTCCAGTATTCTTGCCTGGAAAATCCCATGAATGGAGGAACCTGGCAGGCTACAGTCCATGGGGTCACAAAGAGTCAGACATGACTGAGTAACTAACACTTTCACAATTTCATTCTGTATTGGGTGTCTTATTTCCCTTACCTGTATCTGTTCCCTGCTTATTGTTATTATTGTTTTACTGTTATTATTCCAGTCTCAAAAACAAGAAAACAAGATCACAGAGGTTAAGTAACTGCTTACAAACCTATCAGTTGCTGGAGTCAGGTCATGATGGTTTTCTAAGATACCACACCATCCCCTAATGAAGGTGCCATTACCACCCTGTGTTTAATCCTTACCAAAGAGGCCTTTGCATCAACAACTCCAAACCTCCTCTATGAACACTCATAAAAAAATTTCCGTCCAGTGGTTCTCTTCAGTGAAGATCTGAAATTTCAAGACTGAGCTATGCCAAGTGCAGACAAGTCTACCCCAGACCATCTTGGTCAAATCAGTTGCACGTAATTGGATGCTGGTAGGTGTCTGAACAGTAGTCTCTTTTCCAGGGCACTACACAAGCCTGTGTTGAACTACATCAACACAGGCTTGCTGCTGCAGCTGCTGCATTGCTTTAGTCATGTCCGACTCTGTGCGACCCCAGAGATAGCAGCCCACCAGGCTTCCCATCCCTGGGATTCTCCAGGCAAGAACACTGGAGTGGGTTGCCATTTCCTTCTCCAATGCATGAAAGTGAAAAGTGAAAGTGAAGTCGCTCAGTTGTGTCCGACTCTAGCGACCCCATGGACTGCAGCCTACCAGACTCCCCCATCCATGGGATTTTCCAGGCAAGAGTACTGGAGTGGGGTGCCACTGCCTTCTCTGCAACACAGGCTTGAACGACATCCAAATCAATTCTTGAAAAAAAGTCACCATTTCTATATCAAGAGCAACATATTTTTAGACATGACTACCGCACCCATCACCCTCAAATCTAGGACACTTAAGCCACAAAAGGACATCTGACTTTGATGTGGTATGTTAGGGACAGGAAGAAGAAATCCTATGACACTGTAAGCTTCTGCCCTGAGGTAACCAACTCTAAAAGAAACATGGAAGACCAGACCATTTCTCCTCAATCCCATACAGACTCTGACCTTCCTTTTTCTCCACCCCCCTGAACTGTTCTACCCAACTTCTAACTCCTTAGGGGCAAAATCCTCAGAGGCCAGACCCTACCTACTCTGACTACTCCCTCAAGGCCCTCTTAATACAAAGAAAAGCTTCTACTCCCTAGTGTTCCCTCCCTCACTGCTCCATTGCTTTGGATTAAGTCATGCTAAACTGCACGATATGCAAAGATCTTCAAAGACATCAATACATCATTCAGACACTCAGAACACAGACATGGTCCAAGGCCTGGTGGAGTCAGGCATGAAGAAAGCCCGAAACAGTGGTTCTATGTGATGAGTGCATGCCTAAAGGTGAGTAAGAGAGCCTGGCCCTGACTGTTCTGCTTGTGGCTGGTTGGTGTCCACTCCTTCCAAGTCCCTTGCCTCTTACCTCCAGGACATTCCTGACTCTCCTCATTTCTAGTCACCATATATTCAAAGACACCAGTTGAATATCAACCTGCATCTAAAAGCAACTTTTCTTAAAAAAAAAAAGCCAATCTAATCAGCCTCAGTGTGTAATATCAATACACTAGACAGCTTATTCCCACGACTTCTTGTGGGATGGAGCTCACATGTCTTTTCCTGAGCCCACATATTCTTTAGGACTCGGTTCTTTTAATAGCATAAAATGGGACTGCTTTTAAAATCCTGGATGATATGTAGGGATCTGTATGGAGTACCAATACTATAGGTACACAGAACCCATAGTAAAGGGCACGCTAAAAACAGAGGGAATAAAGTGACTGGGCTGTTTTGGGGAAATTATCTTTCCCTAGAATGGAGGTGCTAGATGGGGAGAAAGGGGTTGAGGGGAATCTTAAGTATTCCATACTCAGGAAAAAGGACAGGGTCAGCCCTGCTGGCCTCTCCAATCACACTATTCTAAAGGAGTAGACTGCAATTCAGGTGACTGCCCATCCCAGATCCTCTCACAGGCTGGTTGCCTTTGGACACTCTCCTGTGGACACTCACACCTCAGTTTCCTATTTATTCCAAGTTATGGGAAGGACACTGTCAAGGAGTAGGGCTGATAATTGGAACCATCGACGGACATTTGGGCAATATGAACTCAGCAGATAAACAAATAAAAACATGTTAAGCCTGAATAAAAGATCTTAATCACACCACTCAAGTCAGAAGAAAGCCATATATATTTTCTCTTCTTTGGGACCTTAAACATGCCGATAGAAACAGACTTAACATGAATCAGCTGGACCTTTTCATTATTAATTTTATGGATTTTAAAGCTGAACCTGATAATGAGAACAGAATTTTGCAGTTACTTTTTTCTTGTACCTGTTTACCAATATTTAAGCAAAATCAAAGGGCCTGAAAAAATATACAAATCTGATACAGTGCTGATAGAAGCATATGCTGGTACAACTGTTTCAAGTGTTGTGGAGTTGAGACACATGTCTCACAAGGATTCAAAATGTGTACACACTTTAATCAAGTATTACTTATCCTATTTTTTTTTTTCTGTAATGAACATATATGAATATATGGATAGGTGTTTGGATGAACATATGGATAGGTGGATGGGTGGGTGGATGGATGGACAGACAGACAATGGATGGAAGGAAAGAAGGATAGGAGGACAGATATTAACCAGATTCTATGGAAGCCATGAGCTGGGCCACACATTAGACTGCTTTCTTCTCTTGAATCTCTTCTCCTTTCAATTACTAGAGTCCAAGATCTGATCCAGAAGCATATTTTCTCTCCCTTTTTAAAATCACTTTGTTTTTGCTTAGGCACTTCCATGAACCCAGAGGCAAGTTCATTAGCCAAAAAAAAAAAAAAAAAATGGAGCCAAAAGTATAATTCATTGTAATTGCAAGTGGACTCCTCTTTCAATACTGCACTTTTTAAAATCAAATACATGGAGAAAAATGACTGGCAGAGCTATTTACTGAAGTTGCAACTAAATTTGTAGATAAGATAAATTATTTTAAAAGAAAGAAAGATGGATGAAAGACAAGGAAATAAAGAAATAAAAGCCTTACTACTAGAGTTTGAGACTACTTCAAAGAGAAGTGGCTCAAAATTTCCAGGTAATGAAAGTAGGTGTTTTTCCAGGCTGCATTATGGAATTCCTAGTACAAGGCTCAAAGTGAGGTAAGCGTGGCTTGGTGCACTTAGCAAAAGCAATGCTCCAGGTTGAGATCAGTCCTTCACATGATGAGCCAAGAGAGGACACATATGGGGAACTCTCAAATAACAAGCTCTAAGCCCCCACCGCCACCCACCCATCAAGAACCACTCCTGCCCAGCAGAGGCTGTGTATTATATTAGGAAAAGGACAAGAGCCTATTCAGGAAAAATGTGCCTGTACTCACCCATCCTTAGCAATCCCACATTCATTCGTTTAACCTTCAGTTGTTCACTGTCTCCTAAACACCAGGCCCTGGAGTGGGCACTAAGGATTCGACAGTAACAAGACATGGTCCCTGAGCGCCCAAAAACTCACAATCAAGGGTGGGAGACATTTTGTTCATTTAAAAAATATTTTAGTGCTAGTGTGTACCAGGTACTCAGGATACGGAAACAAACAAAACTAACAAGATCCCAATCTTTATGGAACTGATATTCCAATAAGGAGATATAGGTAAAAAAAATACTTAAACAACTAATCAATATGATTTTCAGATAGTGATGAGTTGTGAAAAAGAGATGAGTTATGGAGTAGAAGGAGACCTAGTATGGAACTATGGCTCAGGTGGTCAGAGAGGAGGTGGCACCTGAAGTATAAACTGCAGGGTGATAAGCGGTGAGTACATGAGACTCCAGAGCATAGGCACCGCAGACACCAGGAAACAGGAGTGCAGAACGATAGTGACCACACTCAGAGGAAGCACAGGGTACGGGTGAACATGTGGAAGGGACAGCAGACCTCATCCAGGGGCCACACTCGGGCCAGCTGGCCTTCAGTCAGCCATGATAGATACAGCACCGCCTGCGCCTGGCTCAGGGGAGGCGCTGCGAGGCACTGCAGTCAGGAAGCTCAGCCCATGGGTTTAAGGGAATTTGGGCTCAGAAGTAACACACATGCAACAGATGGACAAGGCTGTTTGACATGTCCAGAAAACAGGGACTCCCTGGAAACCTGGCAAAGGTGCTGAGACAGAATGCAGATGGTGAATATACTTCTGTTTTACTCTTTCCACCCCAAGCCCCGCCATCACGTCTCCCAACTCTCTCCCAGGTTTAGTAGCTAAGTCATGTCTGACTCTTGCAACCCCACGGACTGTAGCAGACCAGGCTCCTCTGTCCATGGAATTGCCCACACAAGAATATTGGAGTAGGTTGCCATTTCTTTCTTCAGGGGATCTTCCCAACGCAGGGATTGAACCCAGGTCTCCCACACTGCAGGCAGCTTCTTTACTATCTGAGCCACTCTGTCTCCCAACACTCCTGTAAAAAGGCTAGAGGAGGCTCAGGGCCCCTGCCTGGAAGAAATGGCAAAGGACTGACAAGATGTGAAACAGCTAGGCCAGCCAGCCCTGGGCCGGGAGTCCAGAAGCCAAGTTCCCCTCATTCACCGGGTGACCTCAGGCAAGTCCCTTCCTTCTCTCAGTCTCAGTGTCCCCAAACTGCAAAATGAGAGGGAAGAAGCCTGAGGGTGAGCCCAAGAGTCTACATTTCTAACAAGCTCCCCGACATGATTACAATACACAGCAAAGTCTGAGAATTCATGGACTGTGATTCTACCTTTGTTCCTCAGAGAGAACTGCAATAGGGGCTGCATGCTCAACAGGCCTGGCTGAGGCTATGAGTCCATCACAATTCTTGGTACCTCCATGGTGCAGAGCAAAGAATCTGGCACATAAAAGCTCCTCAGGGTGGAGCCTTCTCTTTCCTCCCCCACTCACACCACCACCCTCAACATTCTCCCAGTTGGGACTGCAGTCCCACACGTGTGGGTTTATTGTCTGCCCCTCATACCTGTGAACATCGCACAGAAGTAGGGGCTGCAGGCTGCCAGGACCACACGGTGGGCTTCTATCTCGACATCTTCTGCCACAATCATCACGTCACACAATAGCTGTTTGCTGTAAGACACCAGTGAGGGGAAAGGATGGGTCACAGCACAAACACCCACCCCCAGCCATACAAGGGTACTTTTTTTTCCCACCCACATTCCATACTATCACTGTCTATGGCTGCAAACGGATCTGCCATATCTTGAGTCAGGCAGTGGGATGGACTCATCACCTTTTCCAAGTCCCTGATAAGCCTGACATTCATGCTTTCCTGAGGCACTCAACTCTGCAGAGATCCAACTACAATGTAGCTGCAAATTCAGGGCTCCTCCATCTGTCTTCACATTTCTGCTCCCCAGCTCTATCAGCTCCAACTGAGACAGGGGGACAGCTCAATGAGCAGTGGGAACAGTTTTGGGCTGTTAGTTGAGTGACTGAATGCACCAAGGAGCATGAGCATGCCCCTGAGATGTGCCACCATTGAGAACAGGTATTAACTATTCCCCAAGCGGTCCACTCACTGCCTATGAGACACTGGTAAGGGGCCAGCCATGTCTGGAGGACTTGAGTATATTTCTCTTCCCACCCAGGTTTAACACTATCATCAAAGAAACTCCACGTATATACACAGTGCTCCCTAAAGACCCTGTGCAAACTCCAATCGCTGCAATTAAGAAAACTGTAACCACATTTTTACTTGTTTTTCATCCCAAACAAGGTGACAAACCTTTGAAAAGGACATATTTATTGTCATATCCTAGACACCTGGCTGAATGCATAGCACACAGAAGGCTCCAATTTTTACTAATAAATGAAGGAAGGAAGGAATGACATTTTAAACAGGATCATTCTACACTCAGAGAGGGAATGAAAATTTGACTACTTTGAAGACTGCAAGGATACTACAAGCCCTACCAATTCAAGAGTTTTTCCTCTACCAACCTTTCAAATTCTTATCATGGCTATTATCATTACAATAGCTAACATTTTTTTAATTACATGTGCCAGGCATTGTTCCAAGCACTTTTTAAAATATATATTATTTCATTTAATCCTCTCTACAACCCTAAGATGTTTAGCTATTATTATGTCCCATGTTTCAAAATAAGGAAACTGAGACCCAGAGACATTAAGTAACTTTCCAAAGGTTACACAGAAAGGGAGCAGTAGAGACAGGATTTGAATATAAGGAGCTGAACCCAAGAACCCACGTTCTTAACCTCTATAGTATCCTGGTCACCACTAGTCCCTCCCTCAGCTTGAAGTGCTAGAAGTGGGAGGGAAGACAGGGAGATTAAACACAGTTCAACCGTGATCCACTGGCAGTAGTTACTTGCACACTATACTGAATTGTGGATCACAACAAACTTAAATTCTGAAAGAGATGGGAATACCAGAGCACCTGACCTGCCTCATGCCTCATGAGAAATCTGTATGCAGGTCAGGAAGCAACAGTTAGAAGTGGACATGGAACAACAGACTGGTTCCAAATAGGGAAAGGAATACATCAAGGCTGTATATTGTCACTCTCCTTATTTAACTTATATGCAGAGTACATCATGGGAAACGCTAGGCTAGATGAAGCACAACCTGGAATCAAGACTGCCAGGAGAAACATCAATAACCTCAGATATGCAGATGACACCACCCTTATGGCAGAAAGAGAAGAACTAAAGCACCTCTTGATGAAAGTGAAAGAGAGTGAAAAAGTTGGCTTAAAGCTCAACACTCAAAAAACTAAGATCATGGCATCTGGTCCCATCACTTCATGGCAAATAGATGGGGAAACAGTGAGAGACTTTATTTGTTTGGGCTCCAAAATCACTGCAGATGATGACTGCAGCCATGAAATTAAAAGATGCTTGCTCCTTGGAAGAAAAGGTTGGTATGACCAACCTAGACAGCATATTAAAAAGCAGAGACATTACTTTGCCACAAAGGTCTGTCTAGTCAAAGCTATGGTTTTTCCAGTAGTCATGTATGGATGTGAGGGTCCATAAAGAAAGCTGAGTGCTGAAGAATTGATGCTTTTGAACTGTGGTATTGGAGAAGACTCTTGAGAGTCCCTTAGACTGCAAGGAGATCCAACCAGTCCATTCTAAAGGAGATCAGCTCTGAATATTCATTGGAAGGACTGATTCTGAAACTGAAACTCCAGTACTTTGGCCACCTGATATGAAGAACTGACTCAATGGAAAAGACTCTGATGCTGGGAGGGGTTGGGGGCAGGAGGAGAAGGGGACGATAGAGGATGAGATGGTTGGATGGCATCACCGACTCAATGGACATGAGTTTGAGTAAACTCTGGGAGTTGGTAATGGATAGGGAGGCCTGGGGTGCTGCAGTCCATGTGGTCGCAAAGAGTGAGACACAACTGAGTGACTCAACTGAACTGAACTGATACTGAATTGAGAAGTCTGAGGTCATGACTGGGTTCCACATGACAGTGATGAGATAATGGTAAGCAGATGGAAGAGAAGCTACATATTTGCCCTCCCTGGTAGAGCATATTAAGCCAACTACTCAGATATTAGTCCAGGTTCACTTTTCAGAGAAATAGAGTCATAAAGCCTGAGAAGGCTAGAATTGCAAATGCCCTTAGAGATCACCCTATGATGCTCAGAGAGGTGACCCAAAACCACAAAAGCCTTAGTCTTCAATCCAGTTCTGACTCCAGGTGCAGTACCATTTCTGCCTCATGACTGGTTGATACTTAGAATGGGAAAAGACAGAAGCTAGGTTAGCTCCAAAAGGGAAAGGGGATCAGGAAAGATCCAGCACATGGAATAAGGAACCAGTGAGGGGACTTCTGGGAAGGGTCAGACCTCTGGGCACCAAGAGGCAAAACCTGGGGGTGGGACCTCATCCTGCAGTGAACAGCACACCCTAAACGCAAACCTTATCAGAATAAACCAGCTCAACTGGGAACAGAACTGGCTCTGACTCAACAGGCTATAAGAACATGAACAAATTGACCCCACCAATTTTCTCAGCTTTCTTAGCTGCCTTGGGACATACACCATGGGGGCCAAATGAGATTGTAGGTACTACTTGTTTAAATTTGGATAAAATATATTTTAAAAATGTATTCCCAACATGAATAGATTCATCTTGGACATTTTCACTTCTGTTAAAGATTTGGGAGAGAAAATAGAGTTATCAGGGCTATTTAAAAAGGCAAGTAATTTTTTTTGGTAACTAGTATTAATATTTTGATAAGGAAAGTACTGACATAGATGAGTCACAGATGTTGAACAAATTTTCAATGTCAGGAACTGGGAAAGCAAATAAAGTGGGATATCTTACACAAACCCAGAAAGGCTGATAATTCTTGAACAAATGAAGATGAGACAAGAAGGAAAAAGGAATAAAGATGGAGAATCCAGTCAGCAAATAAATCAGAGCAGTTCTGAGAAGCAGGAGGTACATCTCAAGGCCAGAGAAACTCTAACCTGGGAAGGAAGAGGGGAAGTCGCTCAGTCGTGTCCGACTCTTTGCGACCCCATGGACTGTAGCCCACCAGGCTCCTCCATCCATGGGATCTTCCAGGCAAGAGTACTGGAGTGGGTTGCCATTTCCTTCTCCAGGGGATCTTCCCCACCCAGGAATCGAACCCGGGTCTCCTGCATCGTAGGCAGACGCTTTACCATCTGAGCCACCAGGGAAAGTAACCAATAAAAACTTGCCAAACACTCAAAGTAGGCTTTCCCACCACCTGCCTTCACATTGGAGACGTCTTTGTCTCCACTACACAGAGGAAAGGGAAGGTGCAGCTCCAGAGGCACTGCATGGCTTATGAGCACTTCTGAGGCCAGTCACCAGAGATCCTGTGAGATTTCTTTTTCTGAGTGATCATATACTACTCCAAAGGACAATCTGGAGGAGAGAAAGTTGAGTTATACACAATGTGTCTAAAGGAAATACAGTAGAGATGTTAGGAAGGAGCTCAGACCCTGGAATCAAACTGACCAGGATTCATGACCCCTGAGAATCATAGAATTGACATGTGCTGTAAACAAGATAATGAATAGTGTTAATAATAAATATTCAGTAAATATTAATTGATTTCTTGTCTCCCTTTTTTCCACAAAATACTTCATTTATGATTAGAGTAAGTTTTGGACATGGTAAATTTGAGCTGCCTTTTGGATATCTAAGTGGGGTTGTCAGGTAGGCAAGTGGATACTAGGGTCTGGAATTTACAGGCAAGAAATGGTTAAGAAGTTGGGGGAAGAAGAAGAACCAACAAAAGAGATGAGAAAGGGTGTGGTGCCCAAAAAGCCCAGTGAAAAGAAGGTTGCAAAAAAGAAGGAACGATCAATTGTATCAAATACCGCTAATAAGAAAGATAATATTAATGTGGCAAGTCAGGGCAATTAGGCAAGGAAATGAAATGAAAGGCATACAAATTGGAAAGAAAGAAATAAAACTATCTCTATTCACAAATGATATGATCTTGTACATACAAAATCCCAAGGAATCCACTAAAAAATTAGAAGAATAAATAAAGGAGTATAAGAAGGTTGCAGAACATAAGGTCAGTATACAAAAGCAATTGTATTTCTGTATACTTGCAGTGAACAATCCAAAAGATATATTTTAAAAATTCCATTTACAATAGCATCAAAAAGAATTAAATATTTTAGGAATAAATTTAACAAAATGAGTGCAAAGCCTATACCTTAAAACTATAAAACACAATGGAAGGAAATTAAAGAAGACCTAAATAAATGGAAAGACCTCCAATGTTCATGAATTAGAAGATTAATACTGTTGAGGTGACAATTCTCCTCCAAAATTCAACACAATTTCTATCAAACTCTCAGCTGCTTCTTTGCAGAAAGGGACAAGCTGAACCTAAAATTCATAAGTGCAAGGAATCTAGAATGGCCAAAACAATCCTGAAAAAGAAAGGAGTTGAAAAACTCAGGTATCCCAGTTTCAAAACTTATGTGCATACATGCTCAGTCACTCAGTTGTATCCAACTCTTTGCAACCCCCTGGACTGTAGCCTGCCAGGTTCTTCTGTCCATGAGATTATCCTGGCAATAATACTGGAGTGGGTTGCCATTTCCTCCTCCAGTGGATCTTCCCAATCCAGGGATCAAACCTGCATCTCCTGCAGTTCCTGCATTGGCAGGTGGATTCTTTTACCACTGAACCACCTGGGACACTTACTACAAAGCTAAAAACAGCATAGTAATAGCACAAAGATAGACATACAGATCAACAGAATAGAACTGAGAGTCTAAAAGTAAACACTCACATTCATAGTCAGCTAATTTCTGAAAGGATGCTAAGACCATTCAACTGGGAAAGAATAGTCTTTTCAACAAATGGTGCTAGGATTAAATGGATGTGCTTTGTTTGCTAAGTCGCTTCAGTTGTGTCCGACTCTTGGTGACCCCTATGGACTGAGCCCACCAGACTCCTCTGTCCATGGGATTCTCCAGGCAAGAATACTGGAATGGGCTGTCATTTCCTTTTCCAGGAGATCTTCCTGACCCAGGGATCAAACCCACATCTCCTGTATTGGCAGGTGAGTTCTTTACCACTAAATCGACTCGGGAAGCCCAATTAGCTGGATATCCACATGCAAAAGAATGAAATTGGATCTCTACCTAACGTCATATACAAAAATTAACTCACAACGGATCAAACACCTAAATGTAAGAGCTGGATCTAGAAAACTCTTAGAAGAAACATAGGGTAAATTAAATCTTAACAACTTTGGATTAGGCAATGATTTGTTAGATAGGACACCAAAAGCACAAACAAACAAACAAAAAATACATTAGACATCAAAGTTCACAACTTTTGTGCTTCAGGACATCAGGAAAGTGAAAAGAAAACATACAAAATGAAAGAAAAACTTTGTAAATCATATGTCTGATAAACATCTTGTATCTAGAATATATTAAGAACTTGAAATCTTACAACTCAATAATAAGTAGACATATAACCCAATATAAAATAGGCAAAGTATCTTAATAGAACTCTCCAAATAAGATATAGAAATTGCCAATGATGACATAAAAAGATGCTGAACATCATTAGTTATCAGAGAAATGCAAATCAAAACGACAATGAGATAAGTCCTTACACACACTAGGATGGTCATAATCAAAACACAGGATATAATAAGTGTTGATGAGGATATGGAGAAACTGGAACCTTCATACACTGCTGATAGAAATGTAAAGTGCTGCAGAAAACAGTCTGATAGTTCCTCAGAAGGTTAAACATAGGTTTTATTTGACCCAGGAATCCCATCCTCAAGAGAAATAAAACACACATGGACACAAAAACTTGTTTTTGAATGTTCCCAGCAGCAATATTCACAATAGCAAAATGGTCTCAAATTTGTACATCCATACAATGAAATATTATTCAGCAATACAAATGAATGAAATACTGAGACATGCTATAGCATGAATGAACCTTGAAAACATTATAATAAGTGAAAAAAGTGGGTCACTAAAGACATATTATATGATTCCAAAATAGGCAAATCTATAAAGACAGAAAGTAGATTAGTAGATTAGTGATT
>NW_011494775.1:1272910-1287618 GCF_000754665.1 Bison bison bison | reverse complement strand
GGGGGGGGGGGTGAGTGGATAGGAATAATGGGGGAATTACTGCTAAAGTATACGGGATCGGGGAGAAGTGATAGAAATATTCAAAAATTGACTGTTGGTTGCCCAAGTCTGCTAATATAATAAATACCATTAAAGTGTATACTTTAAATGGGTGAACTGTATGTTATATGAATTATATCTTGATGAAGCTGTTATCAAAATTTAAAAAACAGCATATATATCTGCAAAAAATGAAAAGTCTAAATCAATAAGATATATGTACTCCAATGTTCACAATAGCATTATTTATAATAGCCAAGACATGGAAGCAACCCAAATGCCCAGATGATTGACTTAAGAAGATCACACACACACACACACACACACACACTGGAATATTACCCAGTGATAAAAAAGAATGAAAAATCGCCATCTGCAGCAACATGGATGGACCTAGAAAATATTATGCTTAGTGAAATAAGTCCGGAGAAGGCAATGGCACCCCACTCCAGTACTCTTGCTTGGAAAATCCCATGGACGGAGGAGCCTGTTAGGCTGCAATCCATGGGGTCGATAAGAGTCGGACACGACTGAGGGACTTCACTTTCACTTTTCCCTTTCATGCATTGGAGAAGGAAATGGCAACCCACTCCAGTGTTCTTGCCTGGAGAATCCCAGGGACGGGGGAGCCTGGTGGGCTCCCGTCCATGGGGTCGCACAGAGTCGGACATGACTGAAGTGACTTAGCATAGTGAAATCAGTCAGACAGAGAGAGACAAATACTATACGATATTACATGTGAAATCTAAAAAATAATACAAATGAATGTATGTACAAAACAGAAACAGACGCACAGACACAGAAAACAAATTTATGGTTACCAAAGATGAGGGGAAAGGGGCAAATTAGGAATACAGGATTAAAATATATAAATTACTATACATAAAAGAGATAAGCAACAAAGATTTACTGTACAGCACAGGAAATTATACTCAATATCCTGTAACCTATAAATGAAATATAATCTGCAAAAAAAATCAGTATACTATATACTTGAAACTATTAATAATACAATATTGTAAATCAAGTAAACTTCAATTTTAAAAAGCTATACTAAAAGCAAGAAGTACAAAATTAATGTAAAGGCTAAAAACAAAGATACACTTCAAAAGAAAAACAGAAAGCAGTATACTAAAGTAGCTCATTACTGTCTTTATTACTATAGTTTAAAAAAAAACCCATACTGGACATAATCTAAAAAGAAACAAAGATGAAGCAGAGAATTGTTTGCAGTGGATAGACAAGAAATTAAAACTGTAAAGATGAGATAGAAGATTGTCTCTCATTTTCAGGCCTGATCAGGAGGTGCTTTTCCAACAAGGACCACGTGCCCACTTGCCGGCTGGCCAGTAAGTCAGAAAACAAACAGCCATCAGGGTTCTGCTGCCCAGAAGCAGCTGTTGGTCTGACCAGAGCAGAGTGATGAAGTACAAAAAGAGGAGGAAGGCTGCTTGGTTACCATGCCAGCAGCTCATTTTCTACCATGGAAGTATAAAGAATAGGAAATAGGTGAATTGTGTGATTCATAAATTGCAAAGAACATGTGTGCCTGAACAAAAAAAGCTTAAAATTGGAGGAGGGGAATGTGAAAATAATGCAGGAAATAATCCCAGGTCCCTGGAAAATCAGGTAACATTTCATTAGCCTGACCCCTGGATGTCCAGGTGCTTCACCCTGGCCTTTCTCCTAACAAAATATGCCTCTCCCCAGTTCCGACTGAAATTGCCCAAATCAATAAAATGTCTATTGAGGTCCCCTTTCTCTCCCTGCATCACCCATTCCACCCTAGTTTTTTCAGTCGGTCATCTAAACACCTTAAAACTTGATATAATCTTGAACATCACTAGAATGCAAGTGAGATTGAGGGGCAAGGCACATCATCAACAAATAAGCTAACACAGAATGTTCAGTTTGTTGCAGGAACTCATAAAATATCTACGGAATAGCTATTATTATGTTACTTTCTGTTTCAGTTAGCAACTCTACTTCTAGGAATTAATTCTATAGAAATAATGTATATGTGCACAAGTACTTAACAACAGTGACAGCACTGATGTGTTATCACTGTTCTAAGCACTTAACTTATTCTCTTAACAAGCCAGCAAGACTGGAACTATTATTAGCCTCATTTTATGGCTGACAAAAGTGAGGTTGGGGATATTAATTAACTTGTTCAGGGTCACATAGCTAATCAGCACTGGAGCCAAAGTTTAAAACCAGGCTGTCTGGCTCCAGTGTCTATGCTTGTGACCAGAGCACTATCCTGCCCTACGCAAAACCACTGTGAGTATCGTTTATGCAAGGAATTGGAAAACCTAGACATCCAACAACAGGGAACTGCTTTTAAAAAAACAAAAATAGAGTATCATTCAACCACTTTAAATGAAGTTGTAGAACAGTTAGTAACATTAAAAAAATTGTTCAACAAAATGTTAAGAATAAAATCTGGTTGAACACACACACTACATAACAGATAATCAACAAGGACCTACTGTATAGCACAGGGACCTCTACCCAATATTCTGTGATAACCTATAAGAGAAAAAATCCTAAAAAGAATGAATATATGTATAACTAAATCACTTTGCTGTACATTGGAAACTAACACAATTGTAAATCAACTATGCCCCAATAAAATTAAAATATTTTTAAAATTAAAAATCACCCATAGAAAAAAAAATCCAGCTGAGACATATATTTTAAAGAAAAAAAGATCTTCTCCTAAATGTTAATAATGGTTTCCACTGTGACTTTTCCCTCACCTGTATTTTCTAAATATTCTACAATATATTCTTTTTACAAAAAAAAAAACTAAAAGAAAATTTTTTAATTTAAAGGAAAACTAAAGGGAAATCATGCCCAAACCTGAACTAAAATTTCCCAACAAAAACATAAATAGATTGTGGTCCATTTGAAAAAAAACAAAATGAGGAAAACAAGATTGTGATGGTTAATGTTTTGTGCCAATTCAACCAGGATAAGGGATGTCCAGATAGTTGATGAAATATTATTGGTGGATGTGTCTGCAAAGGACTTTCCAGAAGAGATTAGCCTTTGAACTGGTAGACTGAGAAAAGATCCCTTTCACCAATGTAGGTAGGCAACATCCAATCTACGGAGGGCTTGCATAGAACAAAAAGGTGGAGGAAGGGTGAATCTTTTCTCTCCTTGAGATGGACTATACATCATCTTCTGCCCTCAGACATCAGAGGTCTTGGTTCTTCAGGCTTTGGACCACAAGACATACTCCACTGGCTCTTGTGTCTCAGGATTTCAGATTTGGACTGAATTATACCACTGGCTCTCTTGGTTCTCCAGCATGTAGACAGTAGACTGTGGGAATTCTCAGCCTCCATAATCAAATGAGCCAATTCCAATAATAAATCTCCTCTTACATATATCTTGTTTTTCAGAGAAGCAGAACCAATAACATATATATAAATAAATAATAAAAATAGATGTTATTGGTTTTGTTTCTCTGAAAAACCCTGACTAATACAAAGATTATTCACTTAAGTCTCAGCAAATGACCAGTGTTTTCCGAAATAAGTTTCACAAAACACTTGGTCTGTACATAACAACCAAAGAGGGTTCAAAACCATGAGGGAAACCCTCAGTTAGACAAGTTTATTGTATGACTTCTCAGAGGTTTTAATCTACCTATATATATTATGAATCTTGGAGAGGAGTATAGCAGTTTTATATAGCATTTTTAAAACTCATTTTGGCTCAGATCTATTTTCCCACAGAGCACCTTGAGAAAATGTTTCTCAGAAGAGACTAGCAAATGGTAATTTACACAAAAGAGAAGCACCAGGACTGTTGGAAGAGGTTAAATCCAAGTCGATGCTTTTAAGGAAAAATGCAAAAGTGTGGTAACTTGCACAAAAAAAAAAAAGATGGGGGGGACATAGCAGGATTTTCAGTTATTTAAGCAAAAGGAAGAAATACTAATAATATAAAGTGGGAGTTGGGGGGAATTCTGTGGGCATATCTATTTCCTGAGCTCTGCCTTTAAGTAGTTACTGGAGTGGGCTAAACAAGGCAAAATAAGGTATGGTGAGAGACCAAAAGTCTTCTTTCCCCAATTCTATTGACATATAACATTGTGTAAGTTCCAAGTGTATAATGTAATGATTTGATATATACTGTGTGAATCCCAGGGATGGGGGAGCCTGGTGGGCTGCCGTCTATGGGGTCGCACAGAGTCAGACACGACTGAAGCGACTTAGCAGCAGCAGCAGCAGTGAAATAATTACCACAATAAGGTAATACATCCATCACCACACATAATTACAACTTTCACTCTTCTGGTGAGAACTTTTAAGATCTACTCTTTTAGCAACTTTCAAGTATACAATGCAGTATTGATAACTATAGTTACCACATTATACATAAGATCTCCAGAACTTGCTCTTCTTATAATTGGAAGTTTGTACCCTTTGGCCAACACTTCCCCATTTCCCACAACCTCCACTCCCTGACAACCACTAATCTACTCTCTGAGAGTTCAGCTTTTTAAGACTTCACACATAAATGAAATCATAGAGTCTTTGGTTTTCTCTGAGTTACTTCACTAAATACAATGCCCTCAAGGTTTATCCACACTGGTGCAAATGACAGGACTTCTTTCTTTTTTACAGTTGAATAATATTCCATTGTGTAAATATACCACATTTTATGTAGCCATTCATTTACTGACCAAAACTTGACGTTGTGTTCATGTCTTTGCTACTGTGAATACTGCTGCAATGAACCTGGAGGTGCAGATATCTCTTTGAGAAAGTGATTTCATTTTCTTCAGATACATGCCCAGAGTGTGATTGCTAGATTGTACAGCAGATCAATTTTTAATTTTTTGAGGAACTTCCATATTGTTTTCAATAGCAGCTGTACTAATTTGCATTCCTACCAATAGCACACAAAGGTTCCCTTTTCTCCACAGCCTCAGCAGCACTGGTTATCTCTCAGGGTTTTTTGTTTATTTGTTTGATAGTAGCCATTCTAACAGGTGTGAGGTGATACCTCATTGTGGCTCTGATTTGAGTCTCCCTGATGATGAGTAATGTTAAGCCCCTTCCCACATACCTGTTGGCCATTTGGGTATCTTCTTTGGAAAAAATGTTCATTCAGGTCCTTTGCCCATTTTTAACCATTTTTTTCTGAGTTCTGTGTTTTATATATTTTGGATATTAACCCTTCCTCAAATTTATGGTGTGCCAGTATTTTCTTCCTTTCATAGGTTGCCTTTTCATTTTGTTGATCATTTCCTTTGCTGTGCAGAAGCTTTTAGTTTAATGGAGTCCTATTTATTTTTTCCCCTGTTTTCTTCCAGGAGCTTTATGGTTTCAGGTCTTAACATTTAAGTTTTAAATCCATTTTGAGTTATATAAGATAGGCATCCAAGTTCATTCTTTTGCAGGTGAACATCTAGTTATCCTAATACCATGTGATGAAGGACTATCCGTCCCCCATTAAATACTCTTGGCTCCCCTGCCAAATATGAGTTGACCATATCCATGTGGATTTATTTCTGGGCTCTCAATTCTGTTCCACTGGCCTATGTCTATACCATACTGTTCTGATTACCACAGCTTTGTCACATACACTTGACCCTTGAACAATGTGGGGATTAGGAGTGCCAACTTCCCCCCACATGCAGTGGAAAACCCATATCTAACTTTATATCAGCTCTCCATATCCACAATTTCATATCCGAGATATGGAATCACAGATAGTGCAGTACTATAGCAGTTAGTGAAAAAAAAAAATTCACATAAGTGGACCCTCGAAGTTCAAACCCATGTTGTTCAGGGGCCAACTGTAGTTTGAAATCAGAGAGTGTAATGTTTCCAACTATGTTCTCCTTTTACAAGATTGCTTTGGCTATTCAGGGTCTTTTGTTGATTCCATTCAAATTTTAAGAATGTTTTCTCTATTTTTGTGAAAAAAGGCCATGGGAATTTTGATAGGGATTGCAGTGAATCTACAGATAACTTGGGGAATATGAACATTTTAACGCTATTCTTTTGATGCAAGAACACAGGACATCTTTCATTTGTGTCTTCTTCAATCTCTCTCATCAAGTTTTCAGTGTACAGATCTTTCACCTTCTTGGTTAAATTTATTATTAAATGTTTCATTGTTTTGACACTATTTAAAATGAGATTGTTATCTTTATTTCTTTTTCAGACAACTCACTATCAGTGTATAGAAATGCAACTGATTTTTGTATGTTGATTTTGTATCCTGCAAATTTACCAAATTTGTTTTTAAGTTCTAACAGTTTTTTTTGGTGGAGTCTTGTAGGGTTTTTTATATACAGAACCATGTTATCTGCAAAGAGACAATTTTATTTCTTCCTTTCTAATTTGGATGCCTTTATTTCTTTCTGTTGCCTAATTACTCTGGCTAGAACTTCCAGTACTATGATCAAAAAGAGTAGTGAAAGTGGGCACCCTTGTCTTGTTCCTGACCTCAAAGGAAAAGCTTTCAAACTTTCACCATTCAATATGACGTTAGCTATGGGTTTGTCACATAGGGCTTTTAACATGTTATGGTATAATCCTTCTATACCCAATTTGTTGGGATGCTGAATTTTGTTAAACACTTTTCCTGCTCTATTAAAAAGATGTTATGGCTTTTATCCTTCATTCTATGAACACGGTGTATCATCTTTATTGATTTACCTTGAATCACCCTTGCACCCCAGGGATAAATCTCAGTTGATCATAGTATTTGATCCTTTCATCAGATCATATTTTACCAGATCATACATATACTGTTTGCTAGTATTTTGTTTAGGAGAAGGCGATGGCAACCCACTCCAGTACTCTTGCCTGGCAAATCCCATGGACGGAGGAGCCTGGTAGGCTGCAGTCCATGGGGTCGCGAAGAGTCAGACATGACTGAGAGACTTCACTTTCACTTTCACGCATTGGAGAAGGAAATGGCAACCCACTCCAGTGTTCTTGCCTGGAGAACCCCAGGGATGGGATAGCCTGGTGGGCTGCCGTCTATGGGGTCGCACAGAGTCGGACACGACTGAAGCGACTTAGCAGCAGCAGCAGTATTTTGTTTAAAAATTTTACGTTAATACTTGTCAGGGATATTGGTCTATAGTTTTCTTTTCTTGTAGTGTCCTTATCTTGCTTTGATATCAGGGTAATGCTGGCCTTGTTAAAATAAGTTTGGGAGTGTTTCATCCTCCTCGAGTTTTGGGAAGAGTTTGAGAAGGATTGGTGTTAATTCTTCTTTGAAATTTGGTAGAATTCACCAGTGAAATGATCCAGTCATAGGCTTTTCTTTGTTGAGAGATTTTTGCTTACTGATTCAATCTCCTTAATTATTATTGGTTTGTTCAGATTCTCTACTTCTTGATTCAGTCTTGGTAGTTCATATGTTTCAAGGAATTTATCCATTTACTCTAGATTATCCAATTTGTTGGCATATAATTGTTCATAGTGGCCTCTTACAATCATTTGTATTTCTGTGATAACAGTTGTAATGTCTCCTTTTTCATTTATAATTTTGTGTTCTCTCTCTTTTGTCTTAGTTTAGCTAAAGATTTGTCAATTTTGTTTATTCTTTCAAAAAAACTCTTAGCTTCATTTTTTTCCTATTGTCATTCTAATCTCTATTTCATTTGATCTCTGCTCTAATCTTTATTAATTCTTTCCTTCTGCTAATTTTGAGCCTCGATTAAACTTCTTTTCTAATTCCTCCATGTGTAATGTTAGGTTGTTTATTTGGAGACCTGAAGCCTTAAATCAGATAAAGGACACAAGCCATACTCAAGGGAACAAAATGAGGAACTTCAATAGTGTCTAGGGAACACAATACAAATTCTTTAGTGACAAAGAAACATTAGGCATGAATGTTAGCACTATCCACCGCCTAAAACAACTATGGATGGAGCTTCTAGGAAATCTGGCAGGAAGCCTAATATTAATAAAAATTGAGCAATAGAGCATAAGACAAATCTAATTTAACTTGGTTTTTAATGCCAAAGCCTAGACCCTGCAGAAAAGAAAAACAAGTAAAGGGATATAGAATTGTTTTTACAAGTAGTTCCAACCCCTACGCAACAATTACATCTTCAGCTATACGTGCTTTGCTCATGCCATTTTCTCTGCCTGGAAGACATCTCCCTAACCTTACCACTTTCCATTTCTCTAACTCTTACTTGTCCTTTAGAATTTAGCTCAGGCATCTTTCCCCTTAGGATGTGTTCTCCAAAGTTGCAGTTTTACATGCTTTCTTTCATGACACCCTTTAAGAAACTAATAATTACTGCACACCTGCCACCTGGCAGGCACCTGATACATTTTTCCTTCATAACACTTTTTTGCACTGTAGGAAGACCATTTTCATTGACCTATTATCATTTTTTACCTTGCACCCTCTCCCACACATCTCAGAGCCTAGCCAGTGTGTCTGGGGATCTTTAGTGAATAACTCAAAGCTCCTATGAAGTACTAGGTGCTAGAGATTAAAATGATTCAGAAATTGTTCCTGCCCTCAGGAAGCTCATGAACTACAGAGAAAAGAGGAGATAAACAGTTATAACATACAATAAGATGAAATATGTGATAAATAATGGCATTGGTACAACAAACACATGAAAAGATGCTCAACATCACTAATTATTAGAGAAACGCAAATCAAAACTACAATGAGGCATCACCTAACCCTGATCAGAATGGCCATCATCAAAAAATCTACAAATAATAAATACTGAAGAGGGTGTAGAGAAAAGGGAATCCTCCTACACTGTCAGAAGGAATGTAAATTGGTACAGCCACTATGGAGAACAGCATAAAAATTCCTTAAAAAATGAAAATAGACTTACCATATGATCCAGCAATCCCATTCCTGGGCATATATCCAGGAAAGACAAAAACTCTAATTCAAAAAGATACATGTACTCCATATCTTGGCTATTTACAATAGCCAAGATACAAAAGTAACCTAAATGTCCATTGATAGATGAATGGATAAAGAAGATATGGTATATACATTTTTTTTCATCCTGTGAATATATATATTCATTAATATGTACAGAAATTTGTTAATTTTCCTTTTCCTTCCCTTTTTAACTGTATTTTGTTTCTCCATATGTTAACATCCATAAAATGTACGTATGTACATTTTTGCAGAGTTAACATCATAGAAAACTAGATGGCATCTAGCAGCTAATGGCATATTATGGCTTAATGGCAGTGTTTCTCTTTTTAAGTGGAAAAGCACTGATAATGATGCATTTTACAAATGATAAATGTCTTTAAGACTTTTTCAAGGTAATAAATAGGTGCTGGTGGTAGTAAAAAAAAAAAAAGAAGAAGAAGATATGGTGTGTGTGGGTGTGTGTGTGGGTGTGTATGTGTATATATACGTATAGATATAGATATATAAGCTTCCCTGGTGGCTCAGCTGGTAAAGAATCCGCCCGCAATGTAGGAGACTTGGGTTCGATCCCTGGGTTGGAAAGATCCCCTGGAGAAGGGAAAGGCTACCCACTCCAGTATTCTGGCCTGCAGAATTCCCTGATAGCTCAGTTGGTAAAAAATCCTCCTGCAATGCAGGAGATCTCGGTTCGATTCCTGGATCAGGAAGATTTGCTGGAGGAGGAATAGGCTATACACCCCAGTATTCTTGGGCTTCCCTTGTGGATAAGCCAGTAAAGAATCTGTCTGCAATGAGGGAGACCTGGGTTTGATCCCTGGGTTAGGAAGATCCCCTGGAGAAGGGAAAAGCTGCCCACTCTAGTATTCTGGCCTGGAGAATTTCACGGACTGTATAGTCCCTGGGGTCCCAAAGAGTCAGATACAACTGAGTGACTTTCACTTTCACAGGGAACTCTATATTCAATATCTTACAATAACCTATATTGGAAAAGAATCTGAAAAAGTATATATAACTGAATCACTTTGCTATACATCTGAAAATATCACAACATTGTAAATCAACTGTATTTCAATAAAAAAGAAAAATAATGGCATGGGCAAAGGAAGCTCTGATAAAGAAGAGGTTGTATGCACAGCCTTCATACAAAAAAACTCATTCAATGTCCTGAACCTGTCTTGCAACAAAGCTCAGCAAACATGCACCTTGGCCTTACAAATAGTCTGCATACTCGTCACTGTTTAGCTCAGTGAGAATGAGTGCTTTTGCACTTCATTTCTTTCTTTTTAAGTTAAATTGCATTTTAGAAGCTAGGTATTCTCCCTGTCCTGTGGCTGCCTTGACAAAGACAAAGTTGAGACCAAAGAAAGAGAGAGAGGCCAAAAGAAAATGCATGGCATCTGCAATCTTTACTCTGCAATTGTGTGTAGGTGTTGCAATCACTCTATTATTGGCCTTCAAGCAGCTGGTTCAGTTGGAAATCAAGTTTATGAACAGAACTGGTGCAACCATAAAGGATTTTTCCCCAGTGATTAAGCACTAAAATGATAGGTGTTAAATAAATACAAAGAAAAGAGAGAGCTTTGGGGGAGTCATTCTGTCTCTATCAGAATTCGAAAGGGAAAGCCAACTGACTGAGAGTGGGTGGGGAAGAGTCAGACTTCACTAGGTGGTGGTGTTCTGACTTCTGTTCTCAAACCATGATGACGCTCACCCAGCAAGTTCCTTCCAAAAGGGCACGGGCAAAATAGGAAAAGTACCTCCGCAGTTCATTCATAACCTTGAACGCCTTCCCCATGTGGGCAGGGTTGACAGTGATGGTCCTCTGGTTCTTTTCATCATCCCCAGTCTGTATCAGAGGCTGGGAGCTCGGTTTGATGCTGTGAACAGGAAGGGAGTGGGAAAGGAGAGAGAAGATCACACGTTGGCAAACTCATTGATCCAACTGTCACAAACCCATCCATTTGCCCACCCACCAGGGGCATCTCTGTCAGTCTTTTCCTTCACCACAGGCCCAGAAGGGAAGGAAATCACTGGGTCAGGAATTTCTTCAGGATCTTCCAGTGCAAAATGTACCCCTCAGACCCTAGTTCAGCTTCTTCCATCAAGCACTGGTGTGACTTTTTGGGAGGTCATGATGCTTATTCTCCATCTCTCCATCCCTAAAAGGGTATGGGGTGAGGGGAGACTAAGCACTGTACCCCACTCACTTCACAGGGATGTAGGTTCATTCAACAAACATTTAGTGGAGCTTACTACATGCCAAGCACTGTGTTTAAATTCAAGAGAAACATAATAAGTAAGTCACAGATCATGCTTTCATAACGCTTAGACTTCAGAGATGGAGAAAGCCAAGTCAACATTTAAACATATCAGAGTATTATGATCTGATTGGAATTACAGAAGCACAAAGGGATTCCCAAGTGGTGCTAGTGGTAAAGAACCTGCCAATGCAGGAGACATAAGAGATGCGGGTTCGATTCCTGGGTAGGAAGATCCCCCAGAGGAGGAAATGGCAACCCACTCCAGTATTCTTGTCTGGAGAATCCCATGGACAGAGGAGCCTGGTACGCTACGGTCCATAGGGTCGCAAAGAGTCAGACACAACTGAGGCAACTTAGCGTGCATGCCCACACAGAAGCACAAAGGATAGGCAACTATCTCAGTGATGGCAGGCTGAGGAAAAAATTGCTAGAAGCTGAGGAAGAATACAAATCTTAAGGAATAGCAGAAATTAACCAGGTAAGAAGGAAGATGGGGAAACAGAGGAAACAATATGAACAAAGACCTAGAGAAAAGGAGTCCAGTGGAATCAGAGCACTACAAGTTCAGTAAAACTAAAAGTGGTCTTACAAGTGCCACATAAAAACAAAGCTAAGGAGTTTGGATTTCATTCTGAAACAATGAGAAACCCTCAGAGTTTTAAGAAGTGGAGCAGGAAGCAAGTGAATACATGTGTGCTTTAGGAAGATCACATTGGCCACAGCGTGGAGAAAAGTGGCATAAGAGTGAAAGCTTTGGAGAAACCATAATCCCATAGAAAGACAAGGGATTGTAACTTATAAAATGACTATATGTGGGTTAGGTGAGCAAGTGGTGACTATCAAGAGGCACCTATAATCTTAAAGGCTTCTACACCAAAGACAAAACACTCATTCCTGTGGGATGCCAGCAAGGTGCTCAATCACTTCCAAGCAACAAGTCTAAACTTGATGGTGGGGTGGGAAAGAAGAATCAAAAAAATGAGCAATAAAAGGACTTTCTCCCCAAACTGATAAAACTATTCAGCTCCAAGCCAAGTCTGGGACCTTGGAGTTATGTCTGTTTGGACCAGACTAAGCTTTGCCTTCTCACAGAAAACCAGAACCTTCTCCACTGGTGTAGATTTGGGGACCCACAGTTCACACCAACTCTAAGACACTGACAGTAACTTCCTTTGCCTTTCTCTAGTGGGCCTCTGTTGATGTAACCACGTAGCCTTGCAAACTGGCTCAAGAAAAGGGTTGCTATGGTTAAGATAACGTTTTGGAGACCTGAGAGTCTCTCTAGATCTCACACTGGGACTCGTAACATTGGAACATTCCAATATAACCAGCATGCCAGAGCCACAGCTTGTCTAACCAGGACACTCGCCTCTACTGGCTTCCTTCCCACTTTTAGTTCAGCAGAAAAATGTAAGCCACAGACATCTGAACTGTGGGACTGTTTGCATTCTAGGTACAAAGAAGTTAGCTAAGCACAGAATGATAAATATCAAGGCAGAATCATGTGTTTAAAAACATTAAGAAAATCTCAAAACAGAGAAAGTTATCAAGGAGAGGGAGGACTTAGTAAAAATTTAAAACTTCCTATTAAAAATCCCACAAGTATAATTTCTTTCATAACTTAAGTGTCCTTCCCTACTCCAGGCCAGATAGATATGTTTCTATTTTATACTAAAAGTTTAATGATTTTTCTTTTGATATTTAAGCCCTTATTTTATCTAATGTTGATTTTTATGTCACCATATGAAATATGGATCTAATTTTTTCCTGTAAGTTCCACTTATTGAATACTTTTTCTTTTTCCCTACTCACTTTGTTATGCCACCTTTAGACACATATCACAGAATGATAAACATAAAATGTCCTAATGAATATTCTTGTCATCTTTCTCATTCTAAATTTAAAAAAGATGTTTGTGATGTTTCCTCATTGTATGTTAATTTTAGGATTTTTGTAGATGGCCTTTATCAAATTAAACTCACATTTTAATTTTAATCATAAATTATATTAATTTTATCAAATCTTTTTGTGAATCTAATGAGATGATCATATGGATGTTTCCCTTTAATCTGTTAATGTGGTATATGACATATTTTCTAATACTAAACTATATTTGCATTCCTGGAGTAAATTTAGAAACTGTAAAACACTGCACAAATATTCATTATAAATACTGTCTTCAAATTGCAGAGACTTAAAAGCCAGGAAGAGAAAATATCTGGTATTGATCAGAGAACAACTAAAGGCTTCTGACAGAAACTTTATGAGATTAGAGCTCATAAAGGGCCAGTGGACAGACATTATTAGTTCTATTTTACATATACGGGACAGATGTAGATCAAAGAGAGACATTCTGGAAGCGCTGACAGCTCTCCTGTGACTAGTAACTGGGAAGCTTGCTCTTCCTTGTTGTGTTAGTCTTTGAATTTTCCAGTCTTCCAGGATGGCCTGGGTTAAGTTTTGCCTCCTCTGTGAAGTCCTTTGACTACTTCATTCCTAAGTGATCCCTGCCTCCCCTAAACTGTTGTGGTATTTCTGGCCTGTAACCCAACTGCACATAGGATACGAATGTGTTTGATGACCTTTTCATAGCACATATTTGAACACCCAGCCCCCCATGCTAGTCTCCACGTTCCTGGTAAGCAAGGACAATGTGTCCAAGGACTCTCAACAGTTTAGCCTGCCCAGCAGAAGGCCATGCCCACAGCAGGTCTTCATGACATATTTATTTATTTATTTATTTTGCATTGATTGATTTTATTTTTAAATTTTACATAATTGTATTAGTTTTGCCAAATATCAAAATGAATCCGCCACAGGTATACATGTGTTCCCCATCCTGAACCCTCCTCCCTCCTCCCTCCCCATACCATCCCTCTGGGTCGTCCCAGTGCACTAGCCCCAAGCATCCAGTATCGTGCATCAAACCTGGACTGGCAACTCGTTTCTTACATGATATTTTACATGTTTCAATGTCATTCTCCCAAATCTTCCCACCCTCTCCCTCTCCCACAGAGTCCATAAGACTGTTCTATACATCAGTGTCTCTTTTGCTGTCTCGTACACCGGGTTATTGTTACCATCTTTCTAAATTCCATATATATGCATTAGTATACTATATTGATGTTTTTCCTTCTGGCTTACTTCACTCTGTATAATAGGCTCCAGTTTCATCCACCTCATTAGAACTGATTCAAATGTATTCTTTTTAATGGCTGAGTAATACTCCATTGTGTATATGTACCACAGCTTTCTTATCCATTCATCTGCTGATGGACATCTAGGTTGCTTCCATGTCCTGGCTATTATAAACAGTGCTGCGATGAACATTGGGGTACACGTGTCTCTTTCCCTTCTGGTTTCCTCAGTGTGTATGCCCAGCAGTGGGATTGCTGGATCATAAGGCAGTTCTATTTCCAGTTTTTTAAGGAATCTCCACACTGTTCTCCATAGTGGCTGTACTAGTTTGCATTCCCACCAACAGTGTAAGAGGGTTCCCTT
>NW_011494775.1:1262640-1272621 GCF_000754665.1 Bison bison bison | reverse complement strand
CCTATTTGTTTTTTTTTTTTTTTATTTCCAATATTCTGGGAGGTGGGTCATAGAGGATCCTGCTGTGATGTATGTCGGAGAGTGTTTTGCCTATGTTCTCCTCTAGGAGTTTTATAGTTTCTGGTCTTACGTTGAGATCTTTAATCCATTTTGAGTTTATTTTTGTGTATGGTGTTAGAAAGTGGTCTAGTTTCATTCTTTTACAAGTGGTTGACCAGACTTCCCAGCACCACTTGTTAAAGAGATTGTCTTTAATCCATTGTATAGTCTTGCCTCCTTTGTCAAAGATAAGGTGTCCATATGTGCGTGGATTTATCTCTGGGCTTTCTATTTTGTTCCATTGATCTATATTTCTGTCTTTGTGCCAGTACCATACTGTCTTGATAACTGTGGCTATTTACCATCAATGAAATCTGATCTGAAAACCCTCCACTTTGTCCCTGTGGGTGGTGGACAGTAGAGCAGAGTGGGGATGGTCTGCCCCAAACACTGCCCCCAACCCTAACAATCTTAAAAATGAAAGTTGGTCTTCAAAATTAAACTATAAATTAATACACATAAAATCTTATAATAGTTATGAGTTATAAACCAAAATACATAAACTGTAAACATCAGGCCCTCTTTCATGGCATGCCACCTCCCACAGCCTTTTCTCCTACCCTCCCCTCTCCTCTAAAGTCCAGATCTATATATCTAGTATCTGAACTGACTCCCCAACTTAGATTTTTCATAGTAACTTATACTAAACTGATGCTCCCCACCTTCTCTGAAGCTTGCTCATCTTTCTGTACTCTCTGTCTCAGAGTCATACCCAACTACCCACTCACCTACGCAAGGCAGAAGTTGGGATATCATTGGATGTCTTCTTCCCTCCCTCTCTCACTTCACATACTACCACAAGTCCCATCAGTCCTAGGTCCTTTAATGTCTCTCTACCCCATTCCCTAGTCACTGCCACGACTTCAGTCCAGGCCATCAGGATCTTACCTGGGTTGGTTACTACAGTAACTTCCTCCTCAAAGACTTCGGAATAATCTTTACAGAATGTCAGTGTGCATGGCACGTCCTATGTGAAACCTCTCACTGGTTCCTCACTGCATACAGAAGAAATCTCAGAGACCCAGCCTGGTGCTTCCTCATTTCATTGCTGTCCTGAAGACTTTTTGTTACTCAAGTACTAAAATATTCACAATTGCCTAAATATACCAAGTTCTTTTGCCCTATCCCCACCCATTGTCCCCTATGTCTAGCTCATTTTCATCAACCCTCAGACCTCTTGCTGACGGTCTCCCACTTTGCAGGCAGATTCTTTACTATCTGAGCCACCAAGGAAGCCCATTAGTAAAATAATTAGGAAGAGATGAGTCTTTACTATGTCTTTAATATAATTTATTAGTAAATCACATAATTTTTAAAATAAGGGCTGTATTTAAATGACTGACTCACAAAATTCTTAAAAATTTAGCAAGCAGCTCTAGCAAGTGGGTGAATGCTGGTTCTTGCATACCACTGCCCACCCTAGATTTTGAGCTCCATAAGAACCAGGATGGTATCTTATTTCCCTCTATATTATCAGCCTATGGCACATGGCAGGTACTCAGTAAATTATTATTGAGTAACTGAATGGACGGACAAGTAAATGAGGTATAACTACCAACTATCCCATCTTTTCTCATATCCTCTAAAATAATTATAGCTTTATCCCTCTCAACTTCCCTCTCTGTCCTTCCCCAAAGGAGGTGGTAGGGGGAGGGGAGGAGCTTTCTTAGCCAAACTAGTTTCCTGCATTGGTGATACAGAATCAGGAAGCTCTTGACAGGAAGCGGGGTGGGCAGGGGTAGAAGAGAAAGTCACACTCCTCTAGAGAAGAAGGAAGAAAGCAAGAAGAGTTACTGCCTGTTGCATTAGTTCTTAGGCTGTTTCCATCACTAAGAAAAATCCAGGCAATGAATAGAAAGGACAATAGCATGCATGTCAGCAAAGCAGGAGAAATAGAAACCTCTGAGCATCTAACTGTCCAGATGTGTTTGGGGAATCTGCCAAATGAGGAACTCTGGAGCATCCAGGGTGTGAGAGAATGGAGAGGAGAGGAAAGGGGAGTCTAAGAAACACTGTTGAGAGTTAAGAACTGCATCCCTGCTGAAAGTCTTCAAGAGATGCAAATAAAGTTCAGGCAGCATGGGCCACACTGATAGAGTCCAAACGCATGATGGTCAAGCTATAAATGAGACAGAATAAAGAGAGGCAAAGTCACCTACGGGGGTCAACACAACTCTGTGAGTTGGAGGAAGGCTATGCCGAATGCATTAAAATCCCTCAATAAAGAAAATGTCCTTTAAAAAAAAAAGGTAAGAAAATTTCCTTTAGAAAGGGAAATTGAAAAACAAGAATCAGGCTGAGAAAGCTCTTGGTCCAGCTCACCCCACACTATGGAAGAAATTATTTAATCATCAGATAATCATTAGGTTCAGCCTCATGTCAGATCCCTGCTGTGGAACTTGAAGCCTATAAACACTCAAATGACCTTACTCAGTCCCCAGCTCCCAAATGCGGCCTCTTGATCAAGTTGGCTTCCCCTGTGGCTTTCCTTTAGGAAGCAAGAAAGTGTGGTAGCAGGCCCTCAGGAACACTGTGCCAGTAATACTTTTCATCACAAATTAATAAAATGACACTCTGACTGTTGTACCTCAGTTTCTCATGATGAGTTCATCAGCATGACTCCACTTCTTCAGGTCTGGGCAGCAAAGGACAAGAGAAAATTTTGGAACCTACCGGGCTCTGGGTAAACTAGCTCTGGGAGAACTAGCATATTTCTCAATCCTAAAGTTCAAGGCCAAAATGACCCAATTGAGATTTCTGCATCTGGATGAATGAACGACCTGGCACTTGAAGATACCCAAGTAACAGGACTCAGGGTGTGATAGTGCCGCCCTGTCCTCAAGGAACACCCCCACACACAGACTGCTACAGAGCTCCATATTCTCCTACTTTTTCACTTGGGCCACCTCAGTTTAAGCATCAGTTGATTCCCCGCAACAGGCCACATGGACCCAGGGAAGATAATGCATCAGTAAGCTATGGTTCCTGGGTAGTAAGAGTTAACCGTTTACTGAAAGCTTACTTTACCTCTACTATCTCATTTTATCTTCAGAACAACCCTATAAAGTATAACCTCCTCAGGCACTGAGATAAAACTTGTCCAGAAATCCCACATAACTACTAAGTGGAGAACTGACACTCCAGACCCATGTCTAATTCACTCCAGGGCCTATGCTCTTCATAGCAATGTCCACTGTCTTGGGATAATGTACACAGCCCAACAGGCCAAGGGAGACTCAATCCTTATGATCCACTCCCTGAGGTTCTTCTTGGTGTGGCCAAACTAAGCCAATGAAAAAGACTGAATCCCCTAGGACCTGTGCCATGGCACTATTTCACTTCACTGATTGTGGGGAACTACAGTATGTACTGGAGTTAATATTATTAATTGGACAGAACTCAGACAAGCCTGCCATGATGCATCAAAGCTAGTCAGCAGCTGCTGCCATTCTTGTAATGTGCTCTTTCATAAACCAGTTCAAGAACAGGTATGTTACTAATCACATTCCTAACAGTCCAATTCACAAATAGCTTCCTTCCAAACCAAGAAGGCAATCACTTCAGCAGGCTGGGTAAAAATGCAAAATATAAGAAAAACATGAGTTCAGACAGACAGAATGAAACAAGGGGAGAGAAAGACTGAAAGAAAACACAGCCCTCATTATGTGGCCTTTTGGAAGCCAAACTTCTATTAGGTTTGAATAGGAGAGCTGAACTCTTCCATGTGTGTGGTTTTGATAGAGTTTACAATAGACTTTCACAAGTTAAAAAGAAAAGTCCATGAAAGCAGGGCTGAGAGTCTGAAAACCCTTTTAAATTATAAAAAGTTACAGATTTGTAACTTGACCACCACTGAACTTGATAGAGAAAAAAATTTAAGAACAAAACATGTTCAAGTTATTTTTTACACAGTGCATCAATGCTCTTTTCAGTCTAACCTAGTTTCAAGGTTTATCCAGAAATTGAAAAAAAAAAAAAAAAAATTAGGTCAATTCTATGATGGCAAATTTCATCAAATAAAATACTTGCTTTAGAAAACTTACCCCAAAATGTTCTTGTATAGATGTGTCTTAACAATATAAAACCTAGCAAGCAGCAAAAACCTAAAAGCTCAAATCTGGGTATGGGGAAATCAAGAGGTTTCTTCCAACTGACTTTGTTTTCTTGCAGTTGAAAACCTTGCTTCACCAAAAATTATTTCCAAAATGGAAAGTTTGGTTTCAATTATCATGGTTGAAATGCACATATGCTTCAGGCGGCAGTGATGCCCAAAAATTTCTACAGAAGTTTCCACCCATGCCTTCTATGGGTGGGAGAGGGCTGAGAGGAAGAGAAAGCCTGGGGCGCTGAACACTTGCTCTTCCCTGGGTCTTTCCAGGGATACACCAGGTGTTGTAAACTCAGCGTTTGGAGAGACTTAGCTGCCTACATCATGTTTTTGTTTTTGTTTTAATAAGATCTGTTCCTGATCAAGGATGGAAAAATAAGCTCTCAGGGTTCTAGGAGCAGGCTGTCCTCCATAAGGATGAGCCATTCTCTCTCTTAGGACTGCTCTCATAAATTCAAGGCACAGTGTTGGGCACATAATGCCCCTTGCAATAAGAGGCATCCTGATGCTTCTGATAAATAAAACCACCACAATTTTAATAAAAATGGACAGCCAACATCCCCCTTTTGTGATGCTTCTTCTAAAAGTTGTGGTTCTCTGCAATTCTTGTGAATATCCCAGAGACTATGCCTGGAAATTTTTTTAACTGTGGTAAAATACATGTAACTTGAAATTTACCCTTTTAAGAATATAGTTCAGAGGCTTTAAGTATGTATATGTTCTTGTGCAACCATCTATTTCCAGAACTTTTTCATTTCCCTAAATTAAAACTCCATGCCCATTAAGCATTTCTCCCTCTCCCCAGACCCTGGCAACCAGTCTACTTTTTGTCTCTATGAATTTGACCATTCTAGATACCTCGTATAAGTTGGGAATTTACTGTAATCCATCCACAAGGCTAATTTCTAGAACTTAAATGAAATCCCAGTAGCCAAGCTACTGTCATTTTCAATGTGTTCTACACACACACACACACAATTTGTCACTGTAGTGATGTCATGGCTCCAAACCACCAAGGCATCTGAAGCCTCAGGGTGTCTATAAAAAAGAGGACTAAGGTAAGGCTTCCTAGGTGGCACAGTGGTAATGAACCTGCCTGCCAATGCAGGAGATGCAAGAGACTCGAGTTCAATTCCTGGGTCAGGAAGATGCCCTGGAATAGGGAATGGCAATCCACTGCAGTAGTCTTGCTTGGAAAATTCCAGGTGTCTTGTGGGTTACAAATCCATAGGAATCAGAGTCTGACAGGACTGAGCACACACGTGTGCACACACACACACACACCAGTGTTGATGAACCCTACAAGAGGAAGTGCTAAGCCCTATGTGGTATCTCACTGTGAGGAGACAGTTCAGATGGATGCAAGATGATGACCTGATAGCCTCTTAATTTTCTCATGGGAATGGTCCCACAAAATCTGCTTTGGATTATAAATATATGAAGGCCTTGAAATAAGCCTTGGTTAGTATCCAAGAACAAATCATGGAGCACAGCAGGGTAATAGATGAACACTAACAATAATAGCAACTACCATTTACTGAAAACTTACTCTGTGCCAGAAAAACTTACTAGGTGCTTTATCTATATTGCCTCCTTTGATCTTCACAACAACTCTATGAGATATGGATACTGTCTCTCTACATCAAAAAGAAATATTAATTCTGAAAAAATGTGACACACTCAAGGTCAAGTTTATGAAATAGATTCACCGCAAACTCTATGTTACCCCTAAGCCCATGTTTTAATTAATAGCCTTTTAAGGTAGAAGTTATTTTCAAAACCTCATGGCAAAGAAAGAAAATTGTTCATTAGAAATCTCTTGGCTGAAAATTCTTAAGCTTAAAAACAGCCCCAATTAAGCTTTAGCAGGTTAAATGTAGAACAAGACTTAGGATCCCTCCCGTCTCTGGAGGTCTGACATGTGATCCTAGGCCAGTCACCCAGTTTCTCTGGCCCCAAGTTTCCCAGGGAACTTGTGAAAGAAGCCTACTTCCTCCTTTTCTCCCCTACCTCAAAGCATTCCATGGGGTCAATTACCCATGCTGAGATAATAAGGCTGATAGCCAAGGATGAACCTACTGGCCAGAGGTTTCAATAGCCTCTTGGAGAGGCAATTTTTAGTTACTGGAGCTTCTCACAAAAGTCAGCTAATCCGCAAATAATTATCTAATACCTACTATGTGTCCAGCCACACTGTAGATAGTGTGGAGTATTCAGAGGTACAAGCAACATTCTTGTCCTTGAGGACCTATCCCCCACTATGGGAACTTACAAGATATATGAAACAAAAGCACAAAGACATCTTGTGGGCGGGCCTGTTATTCAGTACCCAACTATGAGATTCAAACTAGAAGTAATGAAATTAGGAAGAACATCTGCCAGAACCAGAAGAGCTTAAGTTTCCAAGACAAAGTGGAATTTTAAAACAGCCTTGATAGATGAATAACTTTTGGAAAAGTGAAAGCAAAAGGCATTCCAGGCGAAAGAAACTCTGGAAGCTAAGGATCTGAGTCTGGATGTAGTAGTGCACAGGATGAGCGATCACAAGAGAGACCCATAGATCTCTCAGTAGGGGCATATGAGTGAGCAGTAGGAATGGAGACTGGAGCCAGATTTCAGAAGACTTGAATGCCTGGCAGGGTAAGCTGGTCTTAGAGTGGGAACAAAAGGTAGTGAGCTCGGTGACCTGGTGAACACTGGAAGCTGCAAGGTTTGGATTTCTCTGCTTTTGATAGAAGGAAAGCAAAAGAACACGTGTAAAAACTAGAGGTTGCAATGCCAAAGACCTCAGCCATCCCAGTTGAAAGGCACCAGAGTGCTGAAGAACAAGAGAGCTCCTAGGAGGCCAGGGCTCATTACATTTTGGAACATAAAACTGAGAACATAGTAAGTACCCCAAAATGCTTGGGAAGCAGTGATCTGATCTACTGTTGCTAGTCTCAAATGGACCTTTCAGTCCTAATATATAAGCAAACAGGCTTGATCTAGAATCTCTAAACCTCCATTCATATCACCCCTGCCCTCTGTTAGCTACTAGACCAATAAGAGAAGGTGAGGACACTGTACACTTCTGCCCTAAGGAAGCAGGCTTTCAAATGCTCTGTCACCCAGGGGGCTACACAGAATCCAACACTAAGCTCCTGTTGCAAAGGACACTCAAGGAGAGACACTCAACCAGCAGTACATTCAGTCTAAAAAGTCCCAGTTCTCTTCCCAGGAGTTACGTCAAGAGAGACAGCCCCTGGGGGCCTCTTCAGACAAGAGGACACTATGCAATCCTGCCAGTCCTAATGGGGTTTAGAGAGGTTTAATGACATCATTTGCCCCCATGAGATGTAAGACTGGGGACAATCCATGCCAAAGAAATTGTTTATTGAGGTACACTCTAGGCATTGCTGACTTAGTTGACCTGTTACCCTTTAACCAGCTGGTCACCACCTGAATCAAACTGGCGACTCAGAGCACCAGCCCTCCTCCCTCAGGGGTCCACTGGCTCTTAGTCTTCTCACCTCAAGGAAAAGGCAAGCCTCATTCTCCACCAGCTGCAGACTCACAGAATGAAGAAGAGACGTTTTGGCACACAGAGAAGTGTCCCGCCCCTGCACCACACTCAGCACCTTCACAATTAACGAATCAGAGCCTCAGATAACAGCCTTAAAATGTATTAAAATGCATGGGACTGCCAGGAAAAAAATCTCTCGCTAGTTAGATCCAGCTCAACAGAAGTACTGAAATTCCCTTCTGGTAATTTCTATTTCATAAACCCCTGATGAAAGGAGCAACAATTTCTCTAAAGAATATAACTTCCACTATCATTAGGAAACTTTTCAATGCAAATGGAAAGTTCCGAGCAAGTGTCACCTGAATGGATTTCTCTCCTTCTTACTTGAACTTGTGTGTGCATACAGGTATACAAACACACACATACACACACTTTTAGGAAAGACATCAGCTTGGCGTGCTTGTTGACAACTTGAGCAAGTACTCTATGCCAGGCCAGCCCTGCTATGACATGAAAAAACACCCACCAAAGAAAAAACACCCCGGGGAAAGTAGCCAGGAAAGGGAAACGCCTCCTTGAAACAGCCTGATACAGCCCATGCTGAAACTCTTCCCAAACACCAGTCAGGAAGTCACTTCTTTCAGGGTGCTCCGCTGCCCTGCAAACCCAGACCTGTCTCTGCAGAAGCCAGATCTCTGGGGAAAGGGGTTTCCCTGGTCTGACTCTGCCGCCGGCTGTGATCCATCAGTGACCAGGTCTTCCAACCCTGTCTAACCAACGTCAATACAAAAGCTGGTGGCTGCAGCGTGAGTGCGTGTATACATACACAAACACACATACACACACACTTATACACACATACATACCTTTCCCCGTCCATTGTGTGAGGCCCAGCCGGGGTGGCAGCTGCTGAGCTGTGCCTGTACCGGAGGATCCTAGCTCTGTTCTGCTCGGTTCTCCCAGCCAACCAGCAGGAGATCTGATCAGCAGCAGTGATTCAGCATGGCTGCAAATGAAGCCACCTCCCTCTCGATCCTCCTTCCTCTGACTTACTCTCGGCAGCTTCTACCGCAGAATCAGCAGCAGCAGAAAACGTCTTACCCAGAGCTCCCTGCAGCCCTTTCAGCTGCTAAAAGCAGCAACCCACTTGCTCCCCCTCCCCCGCAGGCTTGCTGCTCCTCCGTCTCCTAGGAACAGCGCAGCAACAGCAACCCAAGTGCAAGGCCACCTTTCCAGCCGCTTCCACATCTGCCCAGGCATCCCCAGGCGACCAGCCGACCCCAGTACCTCCTGCCTCCTCTGCCTAGACTGAAAAGACTTGGGCAGTTCCTCACTAGCCCGAGAAATATTGGTCCCCTCCTCCTCCCCTGCCCGCATAGGCTGTGAGTCTGTCAGCCTGGCCAGATTGCTGGAATGAGGAGGCCCCTCTGTGGCTTCCAGTGGACTTTAGCAACCTGGGGAAATTGACTTGTAGGTCACAGCTCATTTTCCAATTCCTCCTCCCAAACTCTACAGCAGCTCTCAGAGTCTGATAGATGAAGAGAAGTTAGGGTAAAAGAGCCTGATGGAACCGAGAAGAATACAGAAAGAAGTAAGAAAAAGGGAACTGAAACAAATACTATTTGACTGCAAGAGGCTAAACTGCAGTAAAGCCATCACAATGGGACCACATGCATTTATTTCCCCAGGCCATAAAGAAAGACCATAAGTCCATAGCACAACCCTAAAACACCTTCCTAAAGTCTCTTATGTTAAAATCTGACTTAAGCTGTAGCTCCAAGCAGTCAGTCTCCAACTAAATCCCCCATCTCCAGTCAAAGACCTCTCACACCCTGGCATCTCCAATTGCCTTTCAAGCCTCAATTCTGACCCACCTATGTGAAAACGTAATGTAGGGGGCATGCTGGAGGCTGGTCTGTACCTCATAGCCACAGTCAAGGGGCATAATTGGGGCAATCAGCCACTGGTGTTTGCGTGTTCAGTCCCCGTCAGTTGTATCCGACTCTGCAACCCTATGGGCTGTAGCCCACCAGGCTCCTCTGTCCATGCGATTATCCAAGCAAGAATACTGCAGTGGATTGACATTTCCTCCTCCAGGGGATCTTCCCAACTTAGGGATCAAACCCACATCTCATGAAGCTCCTGCACTGGCAGGAGGATTCTTTACCACTGAGCCAACCTGGGAAGCTTAGCCACAAAAATGGGTTAAGAAACTTCCTTGATGCCTCAGAAAGACCACATGTGAGCATCTCTATTCTTGGAATCCTCTGTG
>NW_011494775.1:1251825-1262540 GCF_000754665.1 Bison bison bison | reverse complement strand
GAATCCTCTGTGTCACGTCTCTGCTTTTCAGGACCCATATTACCTACCACTAGCTGAGTGACTTTCAGTAAGTATTTTCCCTACTCTCGACCTCAGCCCCTCATCCATAACGTAGGGTCAAACTCTAGAGTCCCTTTCAGCTCTAAAATCACATGACTCTAAAAATGTCTTAAATGTTCCATTTTCCTTCTCGTTAGCCTGTAAGATTGTTTAAGAAGAAATTTTTACTTGACTGTAAAGTTTTGAGGGGGATTTAAGGAAGATAATATGAAGTATGTGAAAGTATGAGGGATACTTGCTGCTGCTACTGCTGCTGCTAAGTCGCTTCAGTCATGTCCGACTCTGTGCGACCCCAGAGATAGCAGCCCACCAGGCTTCCCATCCCTGGGATTCTCCAGGCAAGAACACTGGAGTGGGTTGCCATTTCCTTCTCTAATGCATGAAAGTGAAAAGTGAAAGTGAAGTCGCTCAGTCGTTCCCAACTCTTAGCGACCCCATGGACTGCAGCCTACCAGGCTCCTCCATCCATGGATTTTCCAGGCAAGAGTACTGGAGTGGGGTGCCATTGCCTTCTCCATGAGGGATACTTAGTAAACCTATTATAGTTGTAATTTTGACCTGTTAAATTTCTTCACTGCCAGAAAGACTTGAGACCATAATGAGGGAAGCCAGACACTGAGGTAACAGAAACTAGGAATAACTTAAACTTTACACAGCCTCCTGAACTCAAACTGGCTAGCATGTTAGTCTCAAAGATTACTCCCCACCTCTGACATCACAAAGTCCTCTTAAATAAGGCCATTAGACCACTACCCAACTCATTCTTTCTCAAGTGAGAAGGGGCTCAGGAGATTTTATTTACACCCTACAGCCCTGTATCACTACTTCTTCCTTTCACAACAATACCCCTCCTATCTTTCTCCCTCTGCCCCTTCCTCTTCTAATCAGCCTTGTGGCTCTGCTCCAGATATTTCCTCTTGAGGTGAATCATAGGGACCAGAAATTTAACATCACAAATAAGGAATATGAATCCCAGAATCCATGCCAGAGTGCAGACATCAACCAGGAAGACGAGTAGATGATTCATAAAAGGGATACGAGACTAAGATAAGTCTCTCACAACTTCATACCCCTAGTTACAACCTCACCATATAGGAAAGGGTCGGGGGGGGCGGGGTGGCGAGTGTCACATGAAACAAACCAGAGAGAAATTTTTTGAAGATCAGAAAAGTAAATACTAAAGGACCAAGCATATTTCAGGTCTCAATATATTACAACTCTTGAGAGCCAGTATAAAATCTTTACACAATTTCCTTGCAACCTACTTTTGCAGTGCTAACCAACGTCACCACAATGCGTATGTTGAAGCCATACTGCTCTCACCTGCACATTATCCTCCACTCTATCCATGAGAGAGACGCTGAACAGACTTCTCGGAGAAGGGCATCAAGAAAAGAAAGGCAAAGCCAGGGTCAGAGCTGAACCAAGAATCAAAGTCTCCAGACTCCTGGCACAAAGTTGCCATCAGAAGCTCCTCTACTATCAGTGCTATACTTTACACTTTCCACTTTATTATCCAAGCCTTCTCTGGGCCACAGGCTGAAACTGCTTGCTCAAGGCCAACTGTCCTAACTGGATTTCAGATTAAGGAGAGTCACTATTAGATTCTTGCAATAGAGGAAAGCCAAAGGAACCAAAGTAGTGCCTTCCTGGAGGAAGAGGTCCCATGTTTGGAACTTCCAGCAGTAGGGTCTCACCTCCTTGCTGGGCCTCCTCCCCATACCCAAAGCTTCTCCCATAGCCTGCCAACAGTCCCCACCTCTCCATTCCAGAACCATTTACCCAACCATGTACATCAACTTTGTTCAGAACCTTCCAGCTGTGTGTGGCTGAGGAAAAAAATCATGTGAGGAGAAGAAACTTTATAAGTAGGTTTGGTCTAGAGAGTTCTTTTTTCCACACTCTATCTATTCACTGGGAGCCTGTATAGCACAGCTTACCTGGAGGCAGTAAGCACGGCCCATCAGTCTTCCTTCTAAGTGTTTTTTCCTTCTTTTCTTGCTTTTATCCTCCTTCTTCAGAGCCTCACTCTTGCCCAGAAAATCCCATGGGCAGAGGAGCCTGGTAGGCTACAGTCCATGGGGTGGGCAAAGAGTCAGGCATGACTGAGTGACTTCACTTTCACTTTCAAAGCCTCAGTTCCTCACAACTGCAGGCACCAGAATACATACATGTGCATCAAAGCCATCTGGTTGAAAGTATAGGCATCAGGGGATCAAAAGACATAAGGAAACTTTCTAGGCTTATGGTAGTGCTCCATATCTTGACTGTGATGATACAATTGCATACAACTACTACATTTTATCAAACTAAACACTGAAGGAGGTGAATTTTGTCAATTATACCTCAATAAACCTGGGAAAAAGAAAAATACCACAGTACCAGGCTACACCACACATCTATAGAACTGGGACCAAAGGAGCAGGAATTTCAGCAAACTTCATCAGTTCAGTTCAGCCGCTCAGTCGTGTCCGACTCTTTGCAACCCCATGAATTGCAGCACGCCAGGCCTCCCTGTCCATCATCAACTCCCGGAGTTTACCCAAACTCATGTCCATCGAGTCGGTGATGCCATCCAGCCATCTCATCCTCTGTCGTCCCCTTCTCCTCCTGCCCCCAAACCCTCCCAGAATCAGGGTCTTTTCCAATGAGTCAACTCTTTGCATGAGGTGGCCAGCGAACTTCATAGGTGACACTAATGCACAGCTAAATGGAAAGCCCACAAAGAAAAGAACTCAGGCCATTAGAATCAGTCAGACCAGGCTCTGAATATACTTACCAGAAATATAACCCTTAGCAAGGTACAAGTCTAAATTTCCTCATCTGCAGAAAGAAGATAATAATGGATAATAATAGTACCTACCCCCCAGGGTTGTTAGGTTTCAAGGCTATCAAGCACTTAGCAGAGAGCCGGGACTGTAATAAGCACTGAGTAACCATTAGCAGCTATAATTTGCATTGCCTATGCCAATGCTACCAAACTATAGCTCTGTGAGTCCTTAGTTTTGAGGTCGAGAAGTCAGACAGGGTACCTTGTGCCAGGAAGCATAGCCCAGGGCCTCTCCTGGAGTTATTCAGTGGTCCCTATTACCAACAGGTCACCAAGGACCAGGCAACACTAAAGTTAAATTAAGGCCCACCCACACCTGTATCACCAAAACTTCCCCTCAGATTCCTGACTACTTTATGAGTAGACTCTTCCTGTAGCTGCTTAGCAAGCCCCCAGCACAGCAAGCCAGGCAGAAAATGAAAAGGAACTCAAGGTCCAAAAAAGTCAAAAGGTAAAGAGAACAGCGTCTTATCCAGAGATGCCTGGCTTCCCTCAGGACTCCTCCTGTGAGGGAGAAGAACCCGTGCCCTGAACATATTCAAGAGAGTAATCACCTGTGGCATGTTATGTTGCACTTTAAAGCTTACAAAGTTCTTCATGTCCCTCAACTCCTTGGACTTAAGATAAAACATCCACTGAACAGTAATAACAGCTCCCATCCCTTGACCTTTTACTCTGGGCCAGACTCTGTATTCTTGCCTGGAGAATCCCAGGGACAGAGGAGCCTGGTGGGCTGCTGTCTATGGGGCCGCACAGGGTCAGACACGACTGAAGCGACTTAGCAGCAGCAGCAGACTCTGTATTCAAGACTTTACATGTAGCCCTCTCATTTAATCCTCCCAATAACCCTGTGTAAAGCAACTATTATCCCTGTTTTAAATTTGAGGTACACATAAATGCAACATATTTTTGTATGTTGACTTTGGATCCTGCCAACTTTACTTAATTTTATTAGCTCTGATAGTTTTTTGATTGAACCTTTAGAGTTTTCCATTAATATATATAATATCACCTGCAAATAATGGTAGTTTTACTTCTTCCTTTCTAATTCGGATGCTTTTTACTTCTTTTTCTTGCCTAACTGCTTTGGCTAGGACTTCCAATACTATGTCAAATAAAGGTTGCGAGAGTGGGCATCTTTGTCTTGTCTGTGATCTCACCTTTGAGTACGTTAGCTGTGGACTTGACACACATGGCTTTTATTGTGCCGAGTTACAATCTCTCTACACTCACTCTGTTCAGAGTTATCAACATAAACGGATGATGAATTTTGTCAAATGCTTTTCCCGCTTCTATTGAGATGATCATATGATTTTTACCCTTCATTTTGTTGATTTGCTCTTCCACAATGATTGATTTGCTGATATTGAAACCTGGAATAAATCTCACTTGATTATGCCAATGATCCTTTAAATGTATTTCTGCATTCAGCAATAATATTGCTGTTAATATTTTGTTGACAACTCTTGCATCTATGTTGATTGGGGATACTGGTCTACAATTTTTTTTCTGGTGGCATCCTTGTTTTGGTAACAGGTTAATGCTGGCTCCATAAAATGAGTTTAGTAGAGTTCTCTCCTGTTAAAACTAATAAATTCAGTGAAGTTAAGAGGATATAAAAATCAATACAAAAAAGTCTACTGTGTTTCTATATGCTAAAAATTAAGTATAAGAAAGAGAAATAAAGAAAAATACCACATTCATAACTGCATCCAAAAAAAAATCCCCATTACCTAGGAATAAATATAATCAAGGAGATTAAAGACCTATATATTGAAAACTACATTAATGAAAGAAACTGGAGAAGATACAAATGAATGGAAACATATTCCATCCTCATGGACTGGAAGAATCAATATTGTTAAAATGTTCATACTACTCAAAACAATCCACAGATTTTATAAACTCTATCAAAATTTCAATGGCATTTTCACAGAAATAGAATAATCCTAAAATGTGTATGGAACTAAAAAAAAAAACATCCAAAGCCATCTTGAGAAATAAGAACAAAGCTGCATCATCACACGCCTTGATTTCAAACTTTATTACAAAGCGATATCAATTAAAACAGTATGATTAGCTATCCCTGGTGGCTCAGAGGGTAAAAAATCCACCTGCAACGCAGGAGACCTGGGTGCAGTCCCTGGGTTGGGAAGATCCCCTGGAAGAGGGCATGGCAACCCACTCCAGTATTCCTGCCTGGAGAATTCCATGGACAGAGGAGCCTGGCAGGCTACAGTCAATGGGGTCGCAAAGAGTGGGATGCAACTGAAGCAACTAAGCACAGCACAGCACATGATCAGATATTATCAACTGAAACAGTATGATTCTGGCAGATAATGGAATAGAACACAGAGCCCAGAAATAAACTCACACATAAATGGTCAATTAATTTACAACAAAGGAACCAAAAATACATGCTGGGGAAAATGCAAAGGTAACAAAAGCAAAAATAAACAAGTGAGATGGCATCAAACTAAAAAGCTTCTGCAAAGCAAAGGAAACAACCTAAAATGAAATAGCAACTTATGAAATGGGAGAAAAGATTCAAAATCATGTATCTGATAAGAGGTTAATATGAAAAATACATAAAGAATTCACATAACTCAAGAGCAAAAAAATCTGATTTCAAAATGGGCAGTACATATGAATATAGACATTTTTCCAAATAAAAACATACGGGTACCAACAGGCACATGAAAAGACGTTCAATATCATGGAAACCATGGATCATTATGGAAATGCAAATCAAAACCACAGTGAGATACGTCAGAAAGGCTATATCAAAAAGACAAGAAACAACAAATGTTGGCAAGAAGGTGGAAAAAGGGGAACCCTTGTACACTGCTGGTGGGAATTTAAACTGGGGTAGCCACTGTGGAAAACAGTACTGAGGTTTCTCAAAAACTTGAAAATTCAACTACCATATGATACAATAATTCCACTTCCGGGCATGTATCTGAGGAAAATGAAAACACTAACTCAAAAAGATGTATGTACCCCATTGTTCACTGCAGCATTATTTACAACAGCCAAGGTATGGAAACAACATGTGTCCATTGATGGATGAATGGATAAAGAAGATACACACACACACACACACACAGATAACAGTATTATATAACCATGAAGAACATTAAAATGCTTCCATTTGCAACAACAGGGAGGGATATCATAGGCATTATGCTAAGTGTTATAAGTTAGAGAAAGACAAACACTGTACAATCTGTCTTATATCTGGACTCTTTAAAAAATTATTTAAAAAAAATCTCATACAGAAAACATATTAGTGGTTGCCAGAGGCAGGGGGTTATGGGAAGAAGAAATGGGTTAACGGGGACAAAAGGTAAAAAGAAAAAACTATGTCTCTTCAGAAGTAGTGCAGCAGGACTTCCCTGGTGGCACAGTGGTTAAGAATCCGCCTGCCAATGTAGGGGACACAGGTTCAATTCTGGGTGCAGGAAGATTTCCACATGCCAGGGGCAACTAAGCCCATGTGCCATTAACTGCTTAGGCTGAGCGCCACAAGTACTGAAGCCCACACACTATAGAGCCCGTGCTCTGCCACAAGAGAAGCCACTGCAAGGAGAAATCTGTGCACTATACCTAGAGAGCAGCCCTTCTAACCACAACTAGAAAAAGCCTGCATGCAGCAGTGAAGACCCAGAACAGCCAAAAATAATTTTTTAAAAAAGTACTGCAGTAAACACAAGCTTGACTGAAACATGGAACATCAATAAACAAATAAATATGAGGAAACTGAGGTTCTGAGACTTAAATGACTTGATCACAACCCCAGATATCTGAGACCCAATCTGCCTGACTTCAGAGACCACTATTAACTACTGTGCTTGGGGACACTATCCCTATCTTACTACCTCCATTTTATAGATAAGCCAACTGAGACTGACAGAAAGCAACTGGCTCAAGATCACTCAGTGAGCTGGTGGCCAAGCAAGGTATGGATGATCAGATGCCTGGCCTCATGCTCTCTCCACCGCACCTGAAGAAATGGAGCAACAGCATCTGAACCCCAAAAGATACTAACATCCAAGGCTCCCAATACCTACTCTTATTAAGTCCTTACCCATTCCTCTGGTCCCTTAGCTAACCACACCAAGCCAAAGAATGCTCTTGGGGAAAGCTGGAAACACACCACTGGACCCCAGTGAGTCAAAGAAAAGCCAGACCAACTACAGCAGCAAGCAGAGTGTTTCACACAGGCTTGCACATTGCAAACACTTGTCTTTCCAGGTTCCCCCTAAGAATCCCATCTTCTAAGCATCAACCTGCAACTTACGCCCTCTGCTGGTAAATCTGTGCATCTCTTTGTAAGAAAAGTGAAATCTAATGACTATACCAATGGTTTAGAAAAGGGCCAAAAATCTGCTTCCTTCACAGAACATTCTACACAAGAAAGAGAATTAATCCCACTGACAATTTTTTCACAGATTCCACATGCTGCTGGGCAACTAAACCCGTGTACCACAACTACTGAGACAGCACCCTCCAGCCCTCAAGCCACAACTAATGAAGTCCGGGCAACAAGAGCACACACATGTGCTCCGCAAGAGAAGCCACCACAATGAGAAGCCCTTGCACCACAACTAGAGAATAGTTCCCGCCTGTCACAACTAGAGAAAGCCAACACGCAGCAACCAAGACCTGGCCAAAAATAAATGAGTTTTTAAAATTTGTATTAAAAAAAGACTATTTATAATTGTAAATAGTTGCAACTAGATAATTTCAATTTCTCATGATTTCACTTAAAATTTTTTAAAATTTAAAAGGTTCAATTGTTTAAACTCAACTACTTTAATATAGTTACATACTCATATTACACTAAATACATATCATTATTGCATATTCAATTATAACTTTTATTGTGACAATATACATAAAATTTACCACATCAACTACTTTTAATGGCACAATTTAGTGGCATTAAGTACATTCACAGTGTTATGCGACAGTCACTACTACCCATCTGCAGAACTTCATTATCTCCAGAGAAACTCTGTACCCAGCGAACAATATTTTCCATTCCCTCCTTCCTCAAACCCCAGGTAACCTCTATCTTACATTCTGCCTCTATGAATTTGCCTATTCTAGATCCCTCATATACATGCAAAAAAATAATACATACCCTTCTGTGTCTGGCTTATTTCACTGAGCGTAATGTTTGTGAGGTCCATCCATGTATTAGCATGGATCAGAATTTCATTCATTTTTATGACTGAATAAATATTTCATTGTGTGTATATACCACATTACATTTATCCATTCACTTTTTGATGGATGATGTATTTTTAATATTTCACATTTTCATAGAGCACAATTTAGTAAACATTTCCCTAACATTTCACATTTATAGCCTCCAGTCTCTTGCTATAAATGTTCTCATCACCATCTTTGTGCAATAACTTGTTTCATTGAATTGTTCTCTTATGTTAAATTCCTAGTATTGTAGTCCTAGAGCCAAGGGATGGATACATTAATGGTTCCTACTAAATAAATCCATATTTATCCTCCTCACTCATCATTTTTTCCAACCTAACGGGGAGTTACTGTCTGCAATTTCAGTTATAAAAGTACAAAACTGTGATTAAACTCAACTGGAGGAAAGCAAATAGTTCCACCAAATGAAAATAAAAGCTTTCACAATCATGGATACATGAATCCAGAGACTCAAAGGAACTGGTTGTGACTCTGAAGTCAGCAACAGATAATCAGAAGAGGCATGTCAAATGAGTAATTTTGCCACAATCTCCCTTCTGTGACTGAAGTTTCATATCCTGTGAACCAAAGTCTTATTATACGATCAGAACAGAACAACCTCCTTCCAAGGGGAGTAATACAGAGTAGTTCAATCAGACCAGCTTGCTACACATCTCGTTGCAGTGTATACAAGCAAAGCACGATCCTTCTAACATACTGACGTATCTACACCTGTTGTCAAATGCTGTTGCTTCTAGTAGCTATACTTCCTTTCTCCCTAAGGTATTATTCATGGCATCTCTGTCAACAGGCACCTATGTCAACAACTGCCTTCACTTAGATTATTTTAAAGATCTTTATGAGGCTGTCCTTTTTCTAAACTTGCTTACAACAGATTTACATGATGGCAGTGAGTCTCCACATGTTCAAAATTGCTGTGCTGTGCTTAGTCACTCAGTTGTGTCTGACTCTCTGCGACCCCATGGACTATAGCCACCAGGCTCCTCTGTCCATGGGGATTCTCCAGGCAAGAATAATGGAGTGGGTTGCCATGCCTTTTCCTCCAGGGGATCTTCCCAACCCAGGGATTGAACCCAGGTCTCCTGCACTGCAGGCGGATTCTTTACCATCTGAGTCACCAGAGAAGCCCAAGAATATTGCTAGAGTGAGTAGCCTATCCCTTCTCCAGGGGATGGATCTTCCCAACCCAGGAATCGAATCAGGGTCTCCTGCATTGCAGGTGGATTCTTTACCAGCTGAGCTACTAGAAGCTGCAATAATGAAAAGACCTAGAGCTTTTGGAAGAAGTGAAATTAACAAAGCAGAAACTGCTCAGAAGAGCTCTTCACTAGACACAGAGCTGACTGATCTATGTGACAGGTTTTCCAAAACTGCACCTTCTGTCCACAACGTGATGTTTTCCACTTAGTTATACTAAAAATATATATATTAAATTTAGAAAAAAAAATTTTTAATGTTAGCTGTTTCCAGTGGTTCCCAAGACCAATGCTAGGTTCAGAGATGAGCTAAAAGAACTCACAAAACTCAGCACTGCTAAGTCTTGTACTCACAAATAAAGTTTACTACAGACACATAATGAAGATACACAGTGGAATCATTTGGAGAAAAGACACAAGAGTCTGGAGGAGCCCAAGTGCAGGCCTGTTTATGCTCTCTCCCTACCATGAAGGGTCACAAAGACTATACTTGTGAGTGATGTTTCTGCCCAAGGACTAAGTACTCCAGGTTTTATAGGTACCCACTGCTTAGCACATATCCAAATTCCAGAGTCCCAGAAGAAAGGTTATTTAGCCTAAATCCTACTGCTTGCACAGTCTAGACCACCTTTACCAGTTAGGGAATGGTAGGAACACTACCTAAATCCAAGTGCCCAGACAAGGGCCAACCTTGCAAGTAGTCCCTTCTAAAGACAGCACATCATAATCAAAGATTCATTTTGGCCAGAGAATAATCTCTCCCTCAAAAATGCAGATGCCTGTAACAGAATTAGGAGACTGCAGGTCTTTTAATACCTTAATCCAAGTTGTTCTGATTGCTTTTCTCATAAAGCTTCACCAAAACCAACCACATCAACTAAAAGAATTATGTCCTGAGAAAATCAGAGAATCTTTTTTAAAAATTCAAGTAGAGCATATTCCTCTGCTCAAAACCCTGAAATAGTTGACCAATCATGCTGTAAAAGCCAAAATCCTTACAATACTTTACAAAGCCCTACTATGAGCTAGTCCCTTTCTGACATCATCAGCTACTCCTTTGTTCTTTACTCAACTTCAGCCACTTTGACCAACTTGCTCTTCCTCAAAGTCCAGGTACAATCCTGCCTCAGGGCTTTTGCTCTTCCTAAGCCTCTACCTGGAATGCTTTTCCCCTAAACATCTGCACTGCTTAGTCCCACATTTCCTTCAAGCTTCTGTTTAAATACTTCTCAGAGACCTACTCATACTACCCCATTAACCGCATTTTATTTATGGCTGTGCTAGTTCTTCATTGCTGCATGGGCTTTTCTCTAGTTGTAGTGCACGGGCTTCTCATTACAGTGGCTTCTCTTGTTGCAGAGCACAGGCTCTATGGCATGCGGGCTTCAGCA
>NW_011494775.1:1249985-1251725 GCF_000754665.1 Bison bison bison | reverse complement strand
ACAGGCTCTAGGGCATGGGGGCTTCAGTAGTTGTGGCTCCCAGCCTCTGAAGCACAGGCTCAATAGTTGTGACACACGGGTTTAGTTGCTCCGTGGCATCTAGGATCTTCCTGGATCAGCAATCGAACCCGTGTCTCCTGCATTGGCAGGTGGATTCTCTAACACTGAGCCACTAGGGAAGGCCATCACCCCATTTTAAATTGCACTATCTTCACAAATATCCTGCCCTGCAGCACTGCTGGCTCCTGACCCTGTTCTATCCACACATTATTTTCTAAATACCATACAACTTATTATGCTTCATTATCTGTCTCCCCCTACTAAAACATAAGCTCTACTGAGGGCAAGGATTTTTGTTTCTTCTTTGCTGCATTTCCAGCTGAATCACGAAATAGAAGAGTCAAACATTTAACCTGACACAGTAGGAAACAGGAAGATACTGAATATCAATGTGGAAAAACTCATTGACAGGTGGGGAGGGTAAACAGCCAGATCTTCTCCAAGTTTGTTGGTTTCTGGGAGACCAAATCATTAGAAAATGTGGGATTTTTTTTTCACTGAAGAGATGACAACAGATGGCACATTCAAACAGGGTTACTGGAGTTTTAATAAAAGGAACTATTTACGAGGATGTGGGCACAGTTAAGGGAAAACCAACAAGGTCTGGTAAACCATCTTGGGGCTAGAAAAAGGAAGCCTGAAGTAAGAGTAGGAGGGAGTGGTTACCAGAGAAGACCTATAGCTGGCCACTGGAGCAAAGCTTGATAAGAGGCCTTGATAAACTATTTGCTCAATATGTATACTTTGGAGAGAGGGGAACAAATATCTTAACCTCACCTTTCTCTCACTCTTCTAGACTTCCTGCTGGTTTCTCCCACTGTCAAACCCAACATGAAGCCATAGAAGAGAGTATAATTCTTTAACAATCAAATTTCTGACAACACAGAGCAAGGAACAGAAAGGTATAGAGTGGATCAGAAAGGGCAAAAAGAGAATATCCCATAACCATTTTGTAAAGCTATCTACAAAAGACATAATGTTTCAATGCACTTACCAGCATCTTCAACTCAGTCTGTTCAAACCTTCCTTCTAAATCTTCTCGTTCCATTTCTGGTGACATCACCACCCTCCTACTTACCACAGTAATTCTGACTGAACTACTCACTCTTCTTTATTTCTCCCCGCCATATCCAATCATTGGCTAATTAAACTTTTACAACTTCCCTTATATTCCATTTGCATCTATTGCCAGTGCTCCTTCTTTGCTCATGCTCTCATGGTTAACATAAGCTGTCAATAGCAGCCTTACCACTCAAATGCCATCTATTTCACTCAGTGCTACTAATTAGTCTTTCTAAATTACAGTCTGGCTACCACTATTGTTTCTCAAAAACTTTTATTAGTAATTTTCACTGGCTGCCAGATAAACACTAATATGGTCCCAACTTCTCCCAATTTCCCACAACTCTCCTTTACCCTTAATATAAATTCAGTTCAGTTCAGTTCAGTTGTTCAGTCGTGTCCGATTCTTTGCAACCCCATGAATCGCAGCACGCCAGGCCTCCCTGTCCATCACCAACTCCTGGAGTTCACTCAGACCCACGTCCATCGAGTCAGTGATGCCATCCAGCCATCTCATCCTCTGTCGTCCCCTTCTCCTCCTGCCCCCAATCCCTCCCAGCATCAGAGTCTTTTCCAATGAGTCAACTCTTCTCATGAGATGGCCAAAGTACTGGAGTT
>NW_011494775.1:1249326-1249696 GCF_000754665.1 Bison bison bison | reverse complement strand
CTCAGCTTCCTTCACAGTCCAACTCTTGCATCCATACATGACCACTGGAAAAACCATAGCCTTGACTAGACAGACCTTTGTTGGCAAAGTAATGTCTCTGCTTTTCAATATGCTATCTAGGTTGGTCGTAACTTTTCTTCCAAGGAGTAAGCATCTTTTAATTTCATGGCTGCAGTCACCATCTGCAGTGATTTTGGAGCCCCCAAAAATAAAGTCTGACACTGTTTCCACTGTTTCCTCATCTATCTCCCATGAAGTGATGGGACCAGATGCCATGACCTTCGTTTTCTGAATGTTGAGTTTTAAGCCAACATTTTCATTCTCCTCTTTCACTTTCATCAAGAGGCTTTTTAGTTCCTCTTCACTTTCT
>NW_011494775.1:1245696-1249226 GCF_000754665.1 Bison bison bison | reverse complement strand
TGTTCCATGTCCAGTTCTAACTGTTGCTTCCTGACCTGCATACAAATTTCTCAAGAGGCAGGTCAGGTGGTCTGGTATTCCCATCTCTTTCAGGATTTTCCACAGTTTATTGTGATTCACACAGTTATCCACTTGTATCTGGAAGTTTCATGCAGAATATGGCCATTAAAATCAGTAAGGCTTGGATTCAACTCCCAGTTCAATCATTTCACCCACTGGGTGGCCTTGGCAAAGTTTAACCTTTCTGAGACGAGCTTCAGCTACCTTACTGTGAAGCAGAGGGTTACTGAAATGGATCCAGTGAGAACATTTGCAAATGTACTTTATACAATATTTAGCACACAGTAGGCATATGAGAAATGCTGGGCTGGAAGAAGCACAAGCTGGAATCAAGATTGCCGGGAGAAATATCAATAACCTCAGATATGCAGATGACACCACCCTTATGGCAGCAAGTGAAGAACTAAAAAGCCTCTTGATGAAGGTGAAAGAGTGGAAACAGTGTCAGACTTTATTTTTTTGGGCTCCAAAGATCACTGCAGATGGTGACTGCAGCCATGAAATTAAAAGACGCTTACTCCTTGGAAGAAGTTATGACCAACCTAGACAGCATATTGAAAAGCAGAGACATTACTTTGCCAACAAAGGTCTGTCTAGTCAAGGCTATGGTTTTTCCAGTGGTCATGTATGGATGTGAGAGTTGGGACTGTGAAGAAAGCTGAGCGCCAAAGAATTGATGCTTTTGAACTGTGGTGTTGGAGAAGACTCTTGAGAGTCCCTTGGACTGCAAGGAGATCCAACCAGTGCATTCTGAAGGAGATGAGTCCTGGGTGTTCTTTGGAAGGAATGCTAAAGCTGAAACTCCAGTACTTTGGCTACCTCATGGGAAGAGTTGACTCATTGGAAAAGACTCTGATGCTGAGAGGGATTGGGGGCAGGAGGAGAAGGGGACAACAGAGGATGAGATGGCTGGATGGCATCACTGACTCGATGGACGTGGGTCTGAGTGAATTCCAGGAGTTGGTGATGGACAGGGAGGCCTGGCGTGCTGCGATTTATGGGGTCGCAAAGAGTCAGACACGACTGAGCGACTGAACTGAGGCATACTTCACAAGCGTGGACGGCTGCGACGGCGCACAAGCGCGGCCGAGAGATCCACTTCCAAGGTCAGGGGTAGCAGCCAAGTGCACCAGGCTGCGACAGTGCAGGAACGACCGAGAGGAGCTACCCTACGTCCAAGGGCAGGGGCGGCGGCTGAGAGGAGCTCCCTCCACCCGAGGCCAGGGGTGGCGGCCGGGAGGAGCTACCCCACGTCCAAGGAGCAGTGGCTGCGTGGGCACAGGAGGGCCTAGAGGAGCTACACCATGTTCAAGGTCAGGAGGGGCGGCGGTGAGGAGATAACCCTCGTGCAAGGTAAGGAGCAGCAGCTGCACTTTGCTGGAGCAGCCATGAAGAGATACCCCACATCCAAGGTAAGAGAAACCCAAGTAAGACGAAGGGCAAGAGGGCATCAGAGGGCAGACACACTGAAACCATAATCACAGAGGGCAGACACACTGAAACCATAATCACAGAAAACTAGTCAATCTAATCACACTAGAACCACAGCCTTGTCTAACTCAATGAAACTAAGATATGCCCTGTGGGGCCACCCAAGACGGGCAGGTCATGGTGAAGAGGTCTGACAGAATGTGGTCCACTGGAGAAGGGAATGGCAAACCACTTCAGTATTCTTGCCTTGAGAACCCCATGAACAGTATGAAAAGACAAAATGATAGGATACTGAAAAAGGAACTCCCCAGGTAAGTAGGTGCCCAGTATGCTACTGGAGATCAGTGGAGAAATAACTCCAGAAAGAATGAAGGGATGGAGCCAAAGCAAAAAACAATACCCGGTTGTGGATGTGACTGGTGACAGAAGCAAGGTCTGATGCTGTAAAGAGCAATACTGCATAGGAACCTGGAATGTCAGGTCCATGAATCAAGGCAAATTGGAAGTGGTCAAACAGGAGATGGCAATAGTGAATGTCGACATTCTAGGAATCAGCAAACTAAAATGGACTGGAATGGGTCAATTTAACTCAGATGACCATTATATCTACTACCGCGGGCAGGAATCCCTTAGAAGAAATGGAGTAGTCATCATGGTCAACAAGAGTCCAAAATGCAGTACTTAGGTGCAATCTCAAATGACAGAATGATCTCTGTTCGTTTCCAAGGCAAACCATTCAATATCACAATAATCCAAGTCTATGCCCCAACCAGTAACGCTGAAGAAGCTTAAGTTGAACGGTTCTATGAAGACCTACAAGACCTTCTAGAACTAACACCCAAACACAATGTCCTTTCATTATAGGGGACTGGAATGCAAAAGTAGGAAGTCAAGAAACACCTGGAGTACCAGGCAAATTTGGCCTTGGAATCGGAATGAAGCAGGGCAGAGGCTAATAGAATTTTGCCAAGAGAACGCACAGGTCATAGCAAACACCCTCTTCCAACACAAGAGAAGACTCTACACATGGACATCACCAGATGGTCAACACTGAAATCATATTGACTATATTCTTTGCAGCCAAAGATGGAGAAGCTCTATACAGTCAGCAAAAACAAGACCAGGAGCTGACTGTGGCTCGGATCATCAGCTCTTTATTGCCAAATTCAGACTTACATTGAAGAAAGTAGGGAAAACCACTAGACCATTCAGGTATGACCTAAATCAAATCCCTTATGATTATACAGTGGAAGTGAGAAATAAAATTAAGGGACTAGATCTGATAGACAAGAGTGCCTGATGAACTATGGATGGAGGTTCATGACATTGTACAGGAAACAGGGATCAAGGCCATCCCCATGGAAAAGAAATGCGAAAAAGCAAAATGGCTGTCTGGGGAGGCCTCACAAATAGCTGTGAAAAGAGAAGTGAAAAGCAAAGGAGAAAAGGAAAGATATAAACATCTGAATGCAGGGTTCCAAAGAATAGCAAGAAGAGAAAAGAAAGCCTTCCTCATTGATCAATGCAAAGAAATAGCAGAAAACAACAGAATGGGCAAGAGTAGAGAGCTCTTCAAGAAAATTAGAGATACCAAGGGAACATGTCACGCAAAGATGGGCTCGATAAAGGACAGAAATGGTATGGACCTAACAGAAGCAGAAGATATTAAGAAGAGGTGGCAATAATACACAGAACTGTACAAAAAAGATCTTCACGACCAAGATAATCATGATGGTATGATCACTCACCTAGAGCCAGACATCCTGGAATGTGAAGTCAAGTGGGCCTTAGAAAGCATCACTACAAACAAAGCTAGTGGAGGTGATGGAATACCAGTGGAACTATTTCAAATCCTGAAAGATGCTGCTGTGAAAGTGCTGCACTCAATATGCCAGCAAATTTGGAAAACTCAGCAGTGGCCACAGGACTGGAAAAGGTCAGTTTTCATTCCAATCCCAAAGAAAGGCAAAGCCAAACAATGCTCAAACTACTGCACAATTGCACTCATCTCACACACTAGTAAAGTAATGCTCAAAATT
>NW_011494775.1:1237182-1245596 GCF_000754665.1 Bison bison bison | reverse complement strand
GCCTTTGTGTGAATCACAATAAACTGTGGAAAATTCTTCAAGAGATGGGAATACCAGACCACCTGACCTGCCTCGAGAAACCTATATGCAGGTCAGGAAGCAACAGTTAGAACTGGACATGGAACAACAGACTGGTTCCAAATAGGAAAAGGAGTACATCAAGGCTGTATATTGTCACCCTGCTTATTTAACTTCTATGCAGAGTACATCATGAGAAACGCTGGGCTGGAAGAAGCACAAGCTGGAATCAAGATTGCCAGGAGAAATATCAAAAACCTCAGATATGCAGATGACACCACCCTTATGGCAGAAAGTGAAGAGGAACTAAAAAGCCTCTTGATGAAAGTGAAAGAGGAGAGTGAAAATGTTGGCTTAAAACTCAACATTCAGAAGACGAATATCATGGCATCTGGTCCCATCACTTCATGGGAAATAGATGGGGAAACAGGGGAAACAGTGTCAGACTTTATTTTTGGGGGCTCCAAAATCACTGCAGATGGTGATTGCAGCCATGAAATTAAGACACTTACTCCTTGGAAGAAAAGTTATGACCAACCTACACAGCATATTGAAAAGCAGACATTACTTTGCCAACAAAGGTCTGTCTAGTCAAGGCTATGGTTTTTCCAATGGTCGTGTATGGATTCGAGAGTTGGACTGTGAAGGAAGCTGAGCACCGAAGAATTGATGCTTTTGAACTGTGGTGTTGGAGAAGACTCTTGAAAGTCCCTTGGACTGCAAGGAGATCCAACCAGTCCATTCTTAAGATCAGCCCTGGGTGTTCTTTGGAAGGAATGATGCTAAAGCTGAAACTCCAATACTTTTGGCCACCTCATGCAAAGAGTTGACTCATTGGAAAAGACTCTGATGCTGGGAGGGATTGGGGGCAAGAGGAAAAGGGGACGACAGAGGATGAGATGGCTGGATGGCATCAGCAAGTCAATGGACGTGAGTTTGAGTGAACTCCAGGAGATGGTGGACAGGGAGGCCTGGCGTGCTGCGATTCATGGGGTCACGAAGAGTCGGACACGACTGAGTGACTGAAATGAACTAAACTGAGGCATACTTCTCTGTATGTGCCCCATGTTTCTGCCTATTTGTCCCTCTACTGAAATTTACTTTTTCCCCTCACTTTCTCTATACAGTCAACTTTTTAGTCAAATACATCTGTCATAATGCTTTTCTTGATCCTTCTTCCTACCTGGAAGGCACTCTTAACACGTTACTTGTAACTTTCTTATAAGAAATACTTAAACACAGCTAACATGGTTCATACCTCTCTACTAGAGTTGAAGCAGTAGAGGAAGAAAGGGCTCCCATATCCAAGCTCACCCAGCAAATCAAGAGCAAAGCCTAGGTTAAAAACCAAATCTCAGTTACTAAGAGTGCTCTCTGACTTATGTCAGTACTTTTTAAAAGATGGCTATTCATTCACCTCATTAATTGCACAAATACCTTGTGGTTGAGGGGGGATGAAATAAAGGTACACTCATATCTCTTGAAGTTGTAATATTAACATCTCTAGGTACCAACAATGATAGTATACCCTTTACATGTATAGTTACACTTCATTTGTTCAAAGTATAATTTGTTCAGTTTAAAGTATAATTTGTTCACAATCCTGTGAGACAGATATTAACAGTAGTCTCTCCTTTTTAAGGACTTCCCTGGTGGCTCAGATGGTCAAGCGTCTGTCTACAATGCGGGAGACCTGGGTTCAATCCCTGGGTTGGGGAGATTCCCTGGAGAAGGAAATGGCAACCCACTCCAGTATTCTTGCCTAGAAAAACTCATGGACAGAGGACCCTGGTGCAGGGTACTGTCCATCAGGTCACAAAGAGTCAGACACGACTGTAAAGACAAGGAAACAGGTTCAGGACCATGTACTCATGGAACAAGAAAGTGACTGGGTCAAAAAAAGAACCTGATCTATTTGATACCAAAATTTATGTCATTAAGAACTGCTATTGCTGCTGCAGCTGCTAAGTCGCCATCAGTCGTGTCCAACTGTGTGACCCCATAGACGACAGCCCACCATGCTCCCCTGTCCCTGGGATTCTCCAGGCAAGAATACTGGAGTGGGTTGCCATTTCCTTCTTCAATGCATGAAAGTGAAAAGTGAAAGTGAAGTCGCTCAGTCGTCTCCGACTCTTCGCCGTGGACTGTAGACTACCAGCCCCTCCGCCCATGGGATTTTCCAGGCAAGAGTACTGGAGTGGGTTGCCATTGCCTTCTCCACCATTAAGGACTATGAAATACTAAGTCAGATGCCTACTCTGAGGCTAATTACATTAGCAACAAAAGCATCAAAGAAAAATGTACCTTTCATATGGTATCCAAATAACAAAACCAGTGTAAGAGTGAAGCCTTCACTTTAATCAGAGAGTATATACTAAATGATGATGGGACAAACTCCAATTTGTCTGTAGAGTGTGAACAATCTGAGACGATCCCACAATGCTGAAAAGGATGCATAATTTCAAAAGAAACAGAATCTCCAACAGAATGCAAGTTACTTGAAGACAGGAACCGTGTTTGTCCCACTGCAGTTATCTCCCGATCCCAGATGTTTTGCACAAAGAGGTAATCAATCTCTGATGAAACTGACAGAAAATGCTGGGATATAAGCATATTGTCAAAACAGTACAAGTTCACATCAGATAATTTTAGAACAAAACCCATTTCAGATATGTTTTTGGTTTTTTTTTTTTAAACAAACCATATGCAGTGATAAAAGAATTAAAGGAGCCAAAGAAAATCTGCCTGAGAAGAGAGCACACAGCTAAAAAAGGAAATCTTTAATCATTTTCCTCTCTGAAGATGCAAATCATTCAGCTCCAACTGCAAGTTTATTAATAAATTATCAATAAAAGTGTTATTAATAAATAAGTATGTGGGATAAGTCAGTACAAAAGTGATTCATCTGCCCTTTTAGCCTCTCTAATATATCTTTTTAAAAAAAACAGCTTTCTAGTATCTCCTTTTTTGTTTTATCCCATGGCATTTAATTTCTCATTTAGGAAGAATATGAAGTTCACCCACAAGCAGGTTCCAATGTCAAAGACCAATTTTCCCAAACCAGCTGCATGCCTGTCTTAAAAATGAGCAACAAATCCTATTTCCCAACAATATACTTTCATACATTATACTTAGTAAGCGACTAAATTTAAGCATCAAGAACATTCACGATGTGCTAAACTCAAATTTAATTTGAAGCTAGTAATTCATGCCCACTTATTCTTCAAACTAACCCTGCCTCCCCCTGCCAAATTATACAACTGTTAGCTTTATTTTTAAAACAAAATTTACAGAACATATTAAGTTTCTAATTATAGCAAATACGTCAGAAACTGATTTACTTAGTGCAAACGTTTTCTAACAAAATTATATTTTAAAACTAGCCAGTAAGTGAAAATATAGGGAAGATATATTAAAGGAAAAAAATAGAAGAGTGAGAATATTGCTAACTATCGCTTAATAAAGGGGGTCTCCAAACTATGAATTACACTTTTCACAGAAACCTTTTAACATACAGTGATTACCATTTCCCATTCAAGATATCACCTGACTTGTACTTCTGTTGTTGAATGTGTCCCATATCCCTTAAGCTGATTTTGCTATTAAAACTTAGCGAAAACTGTTAAAAAAAAAAAAAAAAAAATTAGCGAAAACTGTTAAGCCATAAAACAATGCAAAGCAATAAAAATGGATGATGTACCTCTGAAGTCTCTGTAGCCTAGCAACATAAGAAAAAACATAAGAAGCCCATCCATCATGCTCTGTGTATTGGCATGTTAGCAGCATGCCCTCTGCCAACTCATCTAGTCTAAATGTCAAGACCAGCCCAAATGTTTTCTTGACCCACCAAGTCAACACAATTGCTTATACTCATCTCTAATGAAAATGCCCACAATCTATTACAATTATTGAAATTCCCACCACTCAAACAAAAATTGCGAGTACCTTGTGAGCAAGGGCAGATCCTTTTTGGTATGTTGCAAATGGCAACACAAAGCCTGCAATAGTTTGGAAACATACTAAACAATAAATCATGGTGCATCTATACTATAGTATACCAGTTTTATGATACAGAACGATTATGTACACATATGGGTGTCTGAAGTTAAAATACTTACATATGTATGTATGTATGTATGTATATATAAAACAACCCAATATTTGTTCCTAAAATAAAGATATCTCCCTGCAAATAAAAAGACCTAGAAATAGGCAAACTGTTAACATACGTCATCTCCAAGTGCTGGGAAAAAACAGGGAAGGAGCAACATGAGGGTCTTTATAGGCCATTAACTGTTTTATCATGTATTATCTAGCTTTGAAATTTTTCAGTAAAATGTTTTAGTTGAATATACCCTAAGGCTTTAACAAGGCTGCCAATGAGCATGTACCTTTCCCTGAATATATACTGAGAACAAAAAAAATACCCATGATACCAGAGAACTGCTGTGTTCTAGTTATCCAGCACATTTAATATGAGTAAGCCATCTCATCAACTATGTATATGTGGTATATGTGGTATATATGTATATATATGTACATACATCAACTATGTATATATGTATATGTAGTAAGCAAGAACATGACCTGCCATTCCAACAATCACTGCATTACTCATAATAGCAAGAAATGTCCATCAACCATTATGGAACGGCCATGCTATAGAACATTATACAGGCATTAAAGAGGATGAGGAAGGTCTATTTGTTCTGATATAAGAACGCCAATCATATAAACTGCTGAACTATTTCATCCTACTTTTAAAATGTAGGTACATACAAAAGAGTTTGCTGAACATACACCTATTAACAAGGATTGTCCTTGAGAAGAGGATTTCCTCTTTAGGGTTTTTACCATTCTTTGTTTAGTTTCTAAGCATTTATTTAAACGTTTAATTCTCATTTTTAAAAATACACCAGTCTCAACATTCAGTACAAGTTCTCTTTTCTATTTCCTAGTAACATTGCCAAATGATACTTGGCAACATTTGACCAAACATGCAATGTTATAATTTTTAAAATAACAGGTAGAAAGGGAATTTTTATTGGAAAGAAGTTTTTACAACATTCACTTTTAATAGAAAACATTAGACAAAGGTACAGCAAAGCAACCTGCAATAAGACACTAAGGAAAACGCATTCATTATCTTTCCCTGGTTTAGAGGCAATCTTTGTTGCTTCACTTAATTAAAAAAAAAAAGCCTTCTAAAACAGGGAAGAGAAATTATATTCCCAGTAACCAAAATCTTAACACTGATGCAGTAAGTTGGTTAAAATAGAAGAAAGAGACTTACCCTCTTCTAAGTGCAAATACTGTCTTTTGGGGAATAATCCTTACATTACCTATATGCAGTTTTGCTTAAATTGACTCAACATCCAAATGCCCACTTTTAATCAGCAAAAACATAGGTAATTCAGTTTAAAATGCAAATTCTCAAATTTGAGAGTATTAAGCACACTTAAGATAAACAAAGCTACAAATCAAACAACTGACATTACCATTTCTACTCCTGAGGTAACAGAAATAGCAAATTCTTAAGTATCCTCAATGCTTTAACCTAACTTGAAAACAAAAATTCATTATGAAGATTTAAATATTAAATCTGTTCTAAATCACTAAGCTACAGACCGAAGCAATCAGTGTATCATTCTGATTTGTTACCACTATGAATGTCAACCGTTTGGAAGCTTTTTAAGACTTGAAATTACTATTAATCTTTCAAACCTCTTCCAACTAATGATTACCACTGAATTTTACTACAACACTGTAAATGCAGAAGTTCTTCACAACAGGAAGACAAAAAAAATTTCTTTTGCTAATCTTTCAAAATTAGATTCAAGCATTGCACAAAAATTATATTCAATGCTGACCAGGTTCTGTACTACTTCCTCCCATGAAGTCTTGATTATATTTGAAGTAGTAATGGTCAGGTAAATCTTACAGGTGAAAAAAGTGAAACCATAACAAACAAGTCCTACATGCCAAATCTGGAAAGACTAAAGACCTCTATTTCTGCCTTCACTGAATACCAATCCAGATAAGATATTTGTAAAGGTAGACACATGACAACAAAGCGATGATATACCATTAACACTAAGCCATTTTTCTAATTAGGAAATCCTTTTACGTAACTTTTCACACATCACTACATGGGAAATACAAAATGACAATAACCTTATTAAATTCTGAAAACCCTCCAGAAGGTGACTATTCCAGTTGAACCAGAAGAAACAGATCTTCCTCCTAAAACTGAGTAAAACAGAAACACAATAATTATAATAAAAAACTTAAGATATCATTTTCTGTATCTTAGAGCCCTACTCTCTGCAAAAGCTAGACCAAATTACCACGTGAAGAAACGCAGTATGATGTATTTCAATAAGAGTGAAAACAGAAATTTAAACAAATTGTAAAACCATTTGTAACGCAAAACTTGACTATCTTGTTAATTTATTCCATATGCAAACATATCTATCCCATTTGTTGTAGAGGTACTAAAAGTACCAAGTATCAGCTACCCTTTGTCAAAGTGACTAAGGAAATGGCAACCCACTCCAGTACTCTTGCCTGGAAAATCCCATGGACGGAGGAGCCTGGTAGGCTACAGTCCATGGAGTCGCAAAGAGTCGGACACGACTGAGCGACTTCACTTTCACTAAGCAAAATTCCAGTCAAATATTTTACCGTATCAGTAAATCAAATGTAGGTACTAGATTAAAAGGTATTCTGAACCCACCCACCAGGTTATACATACTCTCACTCAATCATGTAAAGAATTGAATTCTTTATTTGTGATATCCATAAACGTTGCTATTCTATATGTCTATCCAGGAAGGCAATTTTCTCCTATACCATTGTTTTGTTTTGCTTTTTATAAACAACAACTTGAATTCTATTGCATGAAAGGGCTACAAATATACATTTGTTAACCAAGCAGAATACACAGATATTTTGCTTTACAACTTGCACCTAAGATACCAGTACACGAAGCTGGTTCATTAGTTATCATAGCAATTTGGGGCCACTGCCCAAGCTATGCATAGCAGTTTTACAGTTTCAAACCTCATGTAGAAAGGGCAGTCGTGATATGGACCATTAACTACATTCCTGTAAAGCCCATCTTAGTTACAAGTAAATGTATAACCAAAGTCTGCACAGATTTTTGATGGCAAAACTTCTAAAATCTGATGCAACTGTCCTGAACAAGTTTTTAAACCAACTGTTTTGCAGATATACTGACATTCTGCCAGTAGATGGTGCCACAAAAGTAAGGGGAAGGATTTCCAGGAGGACAACAGTTCAGCTATAGGGGAAAAAAAAACATTTAAACCTGCTCTGAAAATACAAAAATGCACTTAAAGTTTGAGGGTAAAATATAACCCTTATTTGTAACCATTCATTACAGACAAACCAGTAAGAGGGATGAAATTAGGCCATCTGAATTTTTTAAAACAGTTTATATGAATGAAAACACATGCTTAACACAAACTATTTCTTTAGAACTACACAGTACATATTTTGAAGCAAATTCTCATAGAAGTGACCACCCATGTCAAGATGATAAGCAAATCACTTAGTACAAGAGATGGATGTAGGAAAAACTTTAAAGATTTTAAAAAGCCACATCCACCACTTCAAATGTTTTACCTGTAAGGGATAAAATTCAACACATCACTACCTGGGTAACAGCAAGAGGAAAAAAAAAAAAAACCTCACAGGACCTTTTAAAAGTTTCTCTAAATACACATTAAGAATTAACAAGAAAAATTACCCTTAAAACGGTACGGAATGGACCCTAGAAAAAAATGTTAGACATGTACGGTCAAACACAATGATTTATTAAAAATAAAACGTAAAAATGATTTTTGTACATATGCTTCCAAATTTCGGGCATGGGATCCAAGGAGATTTTATAGAAAACGCTGTAGCCAGATATCAAGTCCTTACAACAAAGTAAACTAAACCCCCCAACCCCCGCCCAGGTTTTGCTACAGAATCAGCAAGTTCACTCCCTCCCCCTCCCCCAAAAAAACACAAATTAAAACAAGACATTTTGCTAGTATAAAAACGACCAAAGTCCAAGTAATAATAAAAAAATAGAGTCCATCAATGACTGTAACACAAAAATGTGTATGTGGAGCCAAGTCCATCTTCAGAGGGAGAGACGAGAGAGGTGGCAGGCATATAGGGCAACACCCCCAAGGGTAAGCAGCCTTAGAAGTGGCTCCCCCAAGGGCAAAATGGGGAAAGCGGTGGGAGTGAAAAGGACTTAGGAGTTGACCCTAGGTGGGTGGTTGCGAAGAGCTACCCCTATAGCCACTCCCAAGCATTAAAAAGACATTTTTAGAAGGAGCTGCCTCCATACCCACCCCCACCGCCATAGCAACCTCTGTAAG
>NW_011494775.1:1236380-1236791 GCF_000754665.1 Bison bison bison | reverse complement strand
TCCGATGGACCTTGCCCACCGCGGCCTTGTCTGCCGCGTCGTGATTCTGAAAATACACGAAGCCGAAGCCACGCTTCTTGCCGGACTGCTTGTCGGCAATAATCTCGGCCTTTTCCACGGTGCCAAACTGCGAGAAGTGCTCGATCAGGTCGCCCTCGGCCACGTCTCCCTTAAGGCCCCCGACAAAGAGCTTCTTCACCTTGGCGTGAGCACCGGGCCGCGCCGAATCCTCCCGGGACACCGCCCGCTTCAGCTCCACCGTGTTGCCGTCCACCGCATGAGGCGAGGCGGCCATGGCGGCATCGGCCTCCTCCACATTGGAGTAGGTCACGAAGCCAAAGCAACGGGAGCGCTTGGTCTGGGGGTTCACCACCACTACGCAGTCTGTCAGGGTCCCAAAGGCCTCAAAGT
>NW_011494775.1:1232683-1236280 GCF_000754665.1 Bison bison bison | reverse complement strand
GGGGGCCGCGCGGGCCGGACTCACTCGTCTGCACGTTGAGGCCGCCGATGAACAGCTTACACAGTTGGGAATTCTCCATCTCCACCGCCCGGGCCTTGCCCCCGCCCTGGGAGCTCCGAGGTTTCGCCGTCGCCGTGATGGTTGGCTAAGGTTTCTTCACAACTTGGGCCCAGCCGTCGCTGGAGCCGCCCCCGCCGGTCAGCGGCGGAAAAGGGAAGAAGGGAAAGGGAAGGGAAAAAGGAAGAGAGGAAGGGGGAGGGAAGGGGAGAGGTGCCGGCTAGAGGACGAGCCGAGGAAACTGGAAGGCAACCAAAGCCGCCGCTACCGCCACCTCCGCTCCCGTATCTGTGCACCACACAAAGAGGCCGCTGAACGCGCGCGCACCCTCCCCGAGGCGTGCGTCACCGCCGCGTACGGCAGCGCAGGGCAGTCCACCAATCCTCGCCTCGACCTCATTAGTCCCGCCTACCGCGCTGCAGCGCCGCTCTCGGTCACGGACTCCCCGCCCTCCGCGGTCTATTCAAGCCTTCGGCCTGCGCTGCTCCTGTTGCAGCCTTTACCGCTCTGCTTTCACTCCCAGGATCTCCAGTGCGCCCTCACTAGGGACTCTCTCTGCCCTTCGCGAACCTCTGCGATTCATTTGCCCCCATCCCCCGCGGCTGTTCCCAGTGATTTTTCCCCCTCCCCTAGCCGTATCCCCTCGCCCAGCTCCGCAGTGGCGTTCGCGCCAGCCCCTTGAGAGACATGTCAGTTCAGCCAATCACAGCCATCCGCCTGCATCCACTTCCGTTTTCGGCAGCTGCTGGACGGGCGCGCTCCCCAGTGCGCGCTGGCCTCGGCGCCCCCCGTGTGCAGAGTTTTCTTGCTACCCAAACGCCGCCTCCCGCCCTGGGCTTGCCGCGGGGGCGGGGCGGGGCGGGGCGCCGGGGGTGGTAGTGAGCGGGGGCGCGATGGGGGCCGTTCCCAACGGATGCGGCCTGGGGCGTCACGCGCGGGTTTTTTGAAAACTTGACTGTTGGGGTTAGGGTCTTGGATTTACCCGCCGCCTTTCGGCTGGGCCACTACACCTGGCGTCCTCGCCCCTCCCGTCCGCACAAAGATGGAGGGTAGGGGCCTGGTCGGGCAAGGCGGTTATTAACCGTTTGTAGTGGGCCAGAGGCGCGATTAGACAAACATTGGCACGTGGCCCTGCGCAAAAGCGAGCCCGAGGCCATGTGGAAGGACAGCAGCGCGCCGAAAGCGCTTCAGACTTTCCGACCTAGGCTTGGCGCGAGACCCCCGCTACCCCAGTGCTGTCAGTGGAACCCTCTTACGAGGCTCCTCTCAGTGGATGTTTTCATACTCCCCCGCTGTACACATCTTTTCATAGGCCCTGTTATCTGTACGAGCTTCCTTCCCAACTAAAATGTTAGGTTTTTTAAGGCGTTTTCAATCGGACTGGGAGCCAAGTTAAACACATGAACACTGTACTGTATGTATCGCACACCCTTGATAACTGCCATATTGACCCAGGTGGGAATACAAGAAACTTATAATGGCTTCCATCTACTGAAACTTTTGCCACATGTGTATGGCATGTGATGGAGAGCCCCAAAATCATGTAGCAAATTATAAATTCCTCACTGTATCCTGGAATGGAATGTATTCAGAAATGATTAAAGAGGTAGAACTTGCACCGAATCACAGAGTCAAAGGCTAGATAAGATTTCTATAGAGAGTTTACCTGAACAAAATCTGGAGAAGATTTATAAGCTCCCAGGAACAGAAAGTGGACCCGTTTGATTGGATCAGGAGGTTTTTGATAGAGAAAAACTAAGTTAGGCTGAGGTCTTGGTATTATGGAATGTCTTGAAATTTAGATTAAGGAGTATAAATACTAATTCAAAGGCATATAGACAGGCTTCAGGGTTTGGGGAGAAACTATGTCTCTATTACCTACAAACCGTGTAACCATCGAGTTGTGTGACTTTGGACAGGTCACCTAACCTTTTTAAAATTATAGGTTTTATTATCTAAAATTAGAACATAAAACACCTACCCAATGTGGCAAAAATTAAATGAGATTCTGCATGTAAATGCAGAGCACAGTGCCTGGCACATAGTAAGTGCTCACTTTCTCAATTTATCCAATAACTACTATACCAAGGGTTGGGAACAGGGCAGTAAGCAACAGACAAAAATGTTTGCCCTCATGGAACGGACATTCTTGTGGGGAGAAGCAAACAATAAGAATGGTATATAGCATGTTAGATAGCAATAAATGCCATTGAAAAAATTCAGATTAGGATAATAGCAAAGTATTACCTTATTACAAAACACAATTCAGATATGTCAGGATTTGCTAACCGACTGATGATAAATAATGAGGAAAATAAAAGCATTCCAGTGTTTGATATCTGGAAGCCTAAAACTGCCACATGATAGAACTACAAAAATCTAGGAAAAGAAACTATTTTAGAGGAAGTATGGGTGATGGTGAATATAGCTGTTAATGTTTAAGGTGAAACTGGGGTCTCGGGGCACTGTGTTCTGGGATGCCCAAGATTATAGCTCTCATGAAAGATCAGACCTGAAAAAGTTTATTTTAGAGTCACTCAAATAAATGTTAAACAGTAAAAGATGAATTTCTGAAACAGAATAAGATGGTAACTTATTTTGTCATCTAAACTGTAAATTCTAAAGTAACATTTTTTTTCCTGTATTGTTTTAAAATAATCATCCACACAGCCTTATTGAGGATCTGTTACTGATGTAATTACTATTGACTAGAAAAGCTTCATAGAAGCATATGTCTAGTATAAGCCTTACCTATAGAAGGAGGGCAGACTTCCCTGTTGGCTGAGTAGTAAAGAATCCACCTGCCAATGCAGGAGGGGCAGGTTCAATCCCTGGGTCGGGAAGATACCCTGGAGAAGGAAATGGCAACCTATTCCAATATTCTTGCCTGGGAACTCCCATGATCAGAGGAGCCTGGCAGGCTACAGTCCATGGGGTCACAAAGAGTGGGACACAACTTAGCGACTAAACAACAACAGAAAGAGGGTAGGGATGATGGGAAACAACAAAGCATGTTTGAGAGACATTTAGAAAGTCAGGATAAGTCCAAGATAACTGGGATAGAAGACTCTTTTCAAGATTAGATTGGTAAAAGTAGGGACAGTGAATAAAGAGTGTTATATAAACACTTAAATGATGCTGTCATTTTGCTACCTCTGAGATCATTCAGGTGGAAAAACAATTTTTTTCCTACTTTACCTTTTAGATCATTTCCTGAGTATGTTTCTTGGCTTTTCCTTGCTTACAAGTATCTCAGCCTTCCAAAACAAATGTTTAAAAATGCAACTGAAATTTAGACAACCTTTGCTTTCCATCCCTCCGGCAAGTGTGATAACAAGATCTAATTGAATATGATGTTTAAACAACTCAAAAGAACTGAACAGTAAAAAGGGTATATTTTACTGCACCTAATTATGGCAGAAAGTGAAGAGGAACTAAAAAGCCTCTCAGTGAAAGTGAAAGAGGAGAGTGAAAAAGTTGGCTTAAAGCTCAACATTCAGAAAACTAAGATCATGGCATCTGGTCCCATCCCTTCATGGG
>NW_011494775.1:1228477-1232050 GCF_000754665.1 Bison bison bison | reverse complement strand
CTGAAGGAGATCAGCCCTGGGATTTCTTTGGAGGGAATGATGCTGCAGCTGAAACTCCAGTACTTTGGCCACCTCATGTGAAGAGTTGACTCATTGGAAAAGACCCTGATGCGGGAAGGATTGGGGGCAGGAGGAAAAGGGGACAACAGAGGATGAGATGGCTGGATGGCATCACCAACTCGATGGACATGAGTTTGGGTAAACTCCGGGAGTTGGTGACAGACAGGGAGGCCTGGCCTGCTTCGATTCATGGGGTCACAGAGAGTCGGACACAACTGAGCGAATGAACTGAACTGAATAGAAAAAGAGAACTGGAGAAAAGGAAAAAGAATGAACTGAGAAAGATAGGGGAAACTATGAACAGTTATATTTTCAGAAAGCAGCAACTCTATTTCTTTTTTAAGTCAACTTTTTATTATTTGTTGTTGTTCAGTTGCTCAGTCATGTTCAACTCTTTGCAACCCCATGGACTACAGCATGCCATTATATCTGAGAGTTAATTTTTGCAGTTGAGTTCTGTCATGGCCTGAACTGTGTCCCCACCCTCTCTTACCTCTAAATTCATAATGTGAAGCACCAGCCTTCAGTACTTCTGAATGTAACTATAATCAAAGATAAAGTATTTAAAGAGGTGATTATCTTAAAATAGGCCCTTAGGATAGAGCCCTAATCCAGTATGGTTAGTGTCCTTATAAGAGGAAGAGACACCAGGGGTATATGTGCACAGAAGAATGACCATGTGAAGAGGCAGTGAGAGGATGGCCACCTGCAAGCCAAGAATAAAGATCTCGGAAGAACTTAACCCTACTAGCACCTTGATCTTGGACCTCCAGCCTCCAAAAATAGGAGAAAAATTAATTTCTGTTGTTCAAACCACTTATTCTTTGGTATTTTGTTATGGAAGCCTTAGCAAACCAATACACGCTCCATTTTTATTTACCCAAGGTACTTTCCAAAATGGCACTCTGCTGTTTGTGATGAGTAGTGGACTCAACAGCCTTAAAATTTGACCATTCTTTTGGACCATTAGTGATGCTTCTGGAAATTTATCCTAAGGAAATAACAGAATCTGTGTAAGTTGGAAACTTCTAATTGCCCTCAAATAGCTATCTGATTGGGATTCCCTGGTAGCTCAGCTGGTAAAGAATCTGCCTTCGATGCAGGAGACCCCAGTTTGATTCCTGGATTGGGAAGATCTGCTGGAGAAGGGAAAGGCTACCCACTCCAGTATTCTTGGGCTTCCCTGATGGCTCAGTTTATAAGGAATCTGCCCGCAATGCATGAGACCTGGGTTTGATCCCTGGGTTGGGAAGATCCCCTGGAGGAGGGCATGACAACCCACTCCAATATTCAATGAAGCAGAAGTAAATAGTCACTGTGCTGTGCATGATATCCCCGGGACTTATCTTACAACTGAAAGTTTGTACCTTTTGTCTGGTCACTCTCTTGGACTTGGGAAGCTATCTTTTTCCAACCCCTCCATCTTTGAAATCCCCTTCAATATGGAAGAAACAAACATAAATCCCTTCTATAAGCCTAGACTTTATACTGGAAGCAAATACATAGGTACTAAACAAGATAGTTAATATCTCTACAGATTGAATATATCTATGTATTCTTTTGCCTTAGGAGTCAGTCCTCAGTGTTTGTTTTTTTAACAAAAAGCATTTTATCAAAGTATTGCTCTTATGTTGCCCAAGAAGGAAAGGGGAAGAGAAGCAAGTGCCTTTGAGTGGAAAACAATGAGAGGAGACCCAATAATGACATGTTGACAATACTGCCATTCTGTTGAGTGTGTAGTTTAAAGTCAAATTTAATTCGATTTGGTAAAATAAGTAAAGTGACTTTTCATACATCATCATAATTGTATAAGATTCATACCCAAGTATCAGTCATTGTTTTTCCTATACAATATCAATTTAACTGCTTTATAATATTCTTTCCTGAACTATTTACTATTTCCTTATTTGTTTAGAAAGAATATTCCACAGTTTGTGTGGAATACTAGACCACCTTACCTGCCTCCTGAGAAACCTGTAAGCAAGACAAGAAGCAACAGTTAGAACTGGACATGGAACAATGGACTGGTTCAAAATTGGGAAAGGAGTACATCAAGGTTGTATATTATCACCCTGATTATTTAACTTATATGCAGAGTACACCATACGAAATGCTGGGCTGGATGACTCACAAGCTGGAATCAAGATTTCTGGGAGAAATATCAACAACCTCAGCTATACAGATGATACCACTTTAATGGCAGAAAATGAGGAAGAACTAAGAGCCTCTTGATGAAAGTGAAAGAGGAGAGTGAAAAAGCTGGCTTAAAACTCAGCATTCAAAAAACAAAGATCATGGCATCCAGTCCTCTCACTTCTTGGCAAATAGATGGGGAAAATGTGGAAACAGTGTCAGATTTCATTTTCTTGGGCTCCAAAATCAATGTGGACGGTGACGGCAGCCACAAAATTAAAAGACGCTTGCTCCTTGGCAGAAAAGCTATGAAAAACCTGGATAGTGATAAAAAGCAGAGACATCACTTTGCTGCCAAAGATCCATATAGTCAAAGCTATGGTTTTTCCAGCAGTCATTTATGGGTGTGACAGTTGGACCATGAAGAAAGCTGAGTATTGAAGAACTGATGCTTTTGAACTGTGATGCTGGAGAAGACTCTTGAGAGTCCCTTGGACAGTAAGGAGATCAAACCAGTCAATCCTAAAGGAAATCAACTCTGAATATTCAGTGGAAGGACTGGTGCTAAAGCTGAAGTTCCAATACTTTGGCTCCCTGATGCAAAGAGCTGACTTATTTCCTAGCATCTTTCCTGATGCTGGCAAAGATTAAGGGCAAGACAAGAAGGGGCAACAGAGGTTGGATGGCATCACTGACTCAATGGACATGAGTTTGAGCAAACTTAGGGAGATAGTGAAGGACAGGGAAGCCTGGCATGCTGCAGTTTATGGGGTTGCAAAGAGACACAAGTCAGCAACTGAACAACAACAACGGTGACTATAGTTAACAATACTATATAGTATATTTGAAAGTTGCTAAAAGAGTAGACGCTTACTCCTTGGAAGGAAAGTTATGACCAACCTAGATAGCATATTGAAAAGCAGAGACATTACTTTGCCAACAAAGGTCCGTCTAGTCAAGGCTATGGTTTTTCCTGTGGTCATGTATGGATGTGAGAGTTGGACTGTGAAGAAGGCTGAGCGCCAAAGAATTGATGCTTTTGAACTGTGGTGTTGGAGAAGACTCTTGAGAGTCCCTTGGACTGCAAGGAGATCCAACCAGTCCATTCTGAAGGAGATCAGCCCTGGGATCTCTTTGGAGGGAATGATGCTGCAGCTGAAACTCCAGTACTTTGGCCACCTCATGTGAAGAGTTGACTCATTGGAAAAGACTCTGATGCTGGGAAGGATTGGGGGCAGGAGGAGAAGGGGACGACAGAGGATGAGATGGCTGGATGGCATCACTGACTGGACGGACGTGAGTCTGAGTGAACTCCGGGAGTTGGTGATAGACAGGGAGGCCTGGTGTGCTGCGATTCATGGGGTCTTGAAGAGTTGGACA
>NW_011494775.1:1203960-1228377 GCF_000754665.1 Bison bison bison | reverse complement strand
ACTCTTTGGAAGGAAAGTTATGACCAACCTAGATAGCATATTGAAAAGCAGAGACATTACTTTGCCAACAAAGGTCCGTCTAGTCAAGGCTATGGTTTTTCCTGTGGTCATGTATGGATGTGAGAGTTGGACTGTGAAGAAGGCTGAGCGCCAAAGAATTGTTGCTTTTGAACTGTGGTGTTGGAGAAGACTCTTGAGAGTCCCTTGGACTGCAAGGAGATCCAACCAGTCCATTCTGAAGGAGATCAGCCCTGGGATCTCTTTGGAGGGAATGATGCTGCAGCTGAAACTCCAGTACTTTGGCCACCTCATGTGAAGAGTTGACTCATTGGAAAAGACTCTGATGCTGGGAAGGATTGGGGGCAGGAGGAGAAGGGGACGACAGAGGATGAGATGGCTGGATGGCATCACTGACTGGACGGACGTGAGTCTGAGTGAACTCCGGGAGTTGGTGATAGACAGGGAGGCCTGGTGTGCTGCGATTCATGGGGTCGTGAAGAGTTGGACACGACTGAGCGACTGAATTGAACTGAACTGAACTGAAAAGAGTAGATCTGAAAAGTTCTTATCACAAGAAAAAAAATTGGAACTGTGATGATGGATGTTAACTCAAAATTACTGTGGTGATCATTTTGCAATATATATATTGCAAATATTATGTTGTACAGTTAAAATTAATAAAATGTTATGTGTCTAAATTATATCTCAATTAATTTTTAAAATTAATTTTAAAATAAAATACACGACCAAAAGCTTCTGGGTTTTTGTCCATCGGAGGAAAGTGACCCAGCGAGTGTAAGCCCTATGAATCTACTTTATCCTCCTTCTGTACACTCATACACACATGGATAACTGTGCAGGCTGAACACTATCTTGAAAAAAGATATATCACCTTTGTCTTGGGACCAGATCCACATGAGCAACTCCAAATAAACTTGGAATCCTTACATGTGAAACTAAACTTTAGTAATAACATATTTAATTGCCAACCATCTGGGTGGGAAGTTGGGAAAAGATGAGCAGAATTAAAGGGTGTTATGGACTGAATGTGTCCCCCAAAATTCATATGATGAGGCCTAATCCCCAGTGTGCTGGTATGTGGAGGCAGGGACTTTGGAAAGTATGGGATTAGTGCCCTTATAAAAAGACCCCAAAGAGCTTTCTAGCTCTCCTTCCATCATGTGAGGACACATCAAGAAGACAGCCATTTATAAACTGGGAAGTGAGCCCTCACCAGATACTGAATCTGCCAGCACCTTGGTCTTAGACTTCTCAGCCTCTACAAATATGAGAAATTTTGGTTGTTTATTGATGCTTTTGAACTGTGGTGTTGGAGAAGACTCTTGAGAGTCCCTTGGACCGCAAGGAGATCCAACCAGTCCATTCTGAAGGAGATCAGCCCTGGGATTTCTTTGGAGGGAATGATGCTGCAGCTGAAACTCCAGTACTTTGGCCACCTCATGTGAAGAGTTGACTCATTGGAAAAGACTCTGATGCTGGGAAGATTGGGGCAGGAGGAGAAGGGGACAACAGAGGATGAGATGGCTGGATGGCATCACTGACTCGATGGACGTGATCTGAGTGAACCCCGGGAGTTGGTGATGGACAGGGAGGCCTGGCATGCTACGATTCATGGGGTCGCAGGGAGTCAGACACGACTGAGCAACTGAACTGAACTGAACTGAATAAGTCACCAAGTCTATGGTATTTTCATTATATTGGCCCAAATAGACTAAGACAGAGGACTTAACAAATTGATGTTTCTCAGACTCCCTCTTTGTAAAGAACACACACCCAAGTACAAACATACCCACAGATTCACACACAGAATATGAGCCTTCCAACTTAAAAACATTTAGGACATTCTATTTTCATTTATTCATCATTCACTTAATTCATTCATGGGCTAGATGCTGTAAATAAAGTCTCAAGCCTCTCAAGAGGTCAACAGTCTTGGAAAAGAGGGGAAATCAATGACAGTAATAACGATAACAAAGAAGTACAACAGATGTTGCAAACATAGTGTGTTGAGATAGAAATGGACAGAAACCCAAAGTTTAGCAAATTCTCCTAATAGAAGGTAACTTCAGAAGTAGGTTTAAGAGTTAGTTAGGCATACAAGAAGGTAATAGCATTTCAAGTACAAGAAACAATGTGCATACATGTTATGTTTCGAGTCACACAAGTAAATGATCAAGGCTCTGACAGTGTGGGCTTCCTGGTAGCTCAACTGGTAAAGAATCTGCCTGCAATGCAGGAGACCGCAGTTTGATTCCTGGGTTGGGAAGATTCCCTGGGGAAGGGATAGGCTACCCACTCTAGTATTCTTGGTCTTCCCTGGTGGCTCAAACAGTAAAGAATCCCCCTGCAATGCGGGAGACCTGGGTTTGATCCCTGGGTTAGGAAGATCCCCTGGAGGAAGGCATAACAACCCACTCCAGTATTCTTGCCTGGAGAATCCCCATGGACAGAGGAGCCTGGCGGACTACAGTCCATGGGGTTGCAAAGAGTCGGGCACAACTGAGTGACTAAGCAGAGCACAACATAGCACATGACAGTGTACAGTATATTGGCTTGTTGCTGCTGTAACAAATTACCACAAACTCATTGCCTTAAAAAACACAAATTTATTATCTTACAGTAAGGAAATCAGACAGATGTCTCACTATGCTAAAATCAATGTGCTGGCAGGGCTGTGTTCCATTTCAACTTCTAGTTTTAGCTTATAGTATAGTTCGAAATGTGTATAACAGTTTAATAAAGCTTTTCTTCCTCACTAGGAGCAAAGAAGGCAGCAGTCTGCAAGCCAGAAAGAGAGGTTTCACCAAAAACTAATTCTGACAGCACCTTGATCTTGGACTTCTAGCCTCCAGAGTTGTGAGAAAATGAAACTGTTGTTGAAGCCACCCAGTGTGTGGCACTTTGTGATGGCAGCCCTAGCAAATACTGCAGTACCCACCTAGAAATGACGTGCTCTCAGCGTCCATTATTCAGGGAGTCAGACCTAACTCATCTGTTCCTGCAAAGCTTCCTCTCACATCTTGCCTAGGTAAGATTACACCAGATTTACTGTTTAACCTACGAATTCCATAACAAGGTCACAGAATCGCATTCCTTTAAAATTACATAAATTATTCATCATTTGGTTTTGAATTTTATGACTTTTATTTCTATTACTCTTAAAGTTGCAATAAGAACTTCAATTTTTAAATATTCATTTTCTTCAGCAAAATTTATACTGGATATTTTCCTCTCCATGAGACATGTAAAAATGAAGTTTTTAAATCTTACCTGTTAAGTCCATTTCAACTTCTAGTTTTAGCCTACAGTGTGGTTCAAAATGTGTGTAACTGCTTAATAAAGCTTCTCTTCCTCACTTATATAAAAAGTAAAATGTGTTCATTGAGATCAAACTTCCATTAACCTAAAGAGTGGCAACTCAGAGTAAGATTTAATTTGTGAAATGTTCAATACTCAAGACCTGTGAATTAAGTAACATTCATACCACCATATATATTTTGAGTCCTTAGGAATCTGATCCTACCTAATTTCTAATTATACACTAAAGAGAATAAAGAACAGCTTAGTCTACTCAGTAAGCTGTAAGAGTGGTATTCAGTTGTAGTTGGTCAGTGAGTTCAGATTATGTATAAAGCCTTTCTGGATCATTCAGGATCTAAACATTTTTAGTTAAATGGTATTTGCTATCATAATTTCAATACATTACTATTAGAGAAAGGAAATTACACGCATCCTTTTTTTTTCAAATAAAACTAGAAAAGCAGTGAAAAAAATAAAATAATTAGCCAAGATTTATACAAGCAACATTATATAAATGATTAGCATCTATGAAGGAGAAGGCAATGGCACCCCACTCCAGTACTCTTGCCTGGAAAATCCCATGGACGGAGGAGTCTGGTCAGTCCATGGCGTCGCTAAGAGTCGGACACGACTGAGCGACTTCACTTTCACTTTTCACTTTTATGTATTGGAGAAGGAAATGGCAACCCACTCCAGTGTTCTTGCCTGGAGAATCCCAGGGATGGGGGAGCCTGGTGGGCTGCCATCTATGGGGTCACGCAGAGTCAGACATGACTGAAGTGACTTAGCAGCAGCAGCAGCAGCATCTATGAAATCAAGACTCAAATGCTTCCTGAGGAACCTATTCCATATGATAATCACTGAAAGAGATCTCTCAGTAAATTTAGCAGTGATTTATTTTCTTGGGATAGACTATTTGTACAGCATAATTTACCTGAAATCTGTTTTACTTTGCTGCCCAGGATTCTAAATATGGTCAATTTTCCAGCCTCTGAAATAACATAGAAAGCACTTTTCATCCATAGGAATCAAATAAAGGAATTTCTTTCAAGGATTAAAATTGTATATAATTCAGTTCAAATTCTAATAATTTTCTAATTCCCATCATTGGTTTTGGGAGGATTTATTTTTCACCAAGCTCTGATATGATTATCCACTGCATACAGCCAAAATATATACTAATACAATTTCTAAGTTTCATCACAAGGTTTTAATAATGGTTTTGTAAAAACACTGATCTTACAGGCACATTCAAAAGTTCTATGAAAAATAAGTCCCATTATATCTAAGCATTTAATGTCAATAAAGCTCCTTTATAACCCTGTATCTCTACTTTAAAATAATCTTACTATACATTCTAGAATCACAAGAAGCATAGAGCATGAAGAAATTTATTTTAGGTTATCCATTCCAAAACTTCCATGTGCAGACGTGGTCCAGAGACTTAAAATGACATGCCCAGGGCCACACAGATGGGTAGTGGCAAAGTTACAAAGTCTAATCTGCAGTCAACTGACTTCTTCATATATGGCTAAGACTGTAACACTTTTCCTTGTATGGTTTCTGGATAGGCTTTCTTCTTTGGAAAATAAAAACATCATTAATGAAGGAGTTGGATTGTCATTCTATCCTTTTAGTCATCATTTATCCAAAGTCTAATGAAGTAGGCTCAATTCAGAGCTCAATTTCACCTGGCTCAAATTAAAAGAAATATTAAGTTTGGGTATTTGAATGACAATTTGCATCTGAAAGATAAAGCTATAATAAAACTGGAATTAAACCAGTCTTCACCCCATTGCTGCTCTCTGGCCCAAGTCAGTCGCAGGAGTACTGGGGAAATGTAGAGAACAGAAAGGGACCTGCATCTATCAAATGTGGGGCTAGCTGTTTCCTTCCTTCCTACCACTTCAGCTTCTGGGGCAGAAAAAAATAATAGAAAACTAAGCTTGTTGAGGCATCCTGAGTCCATCTAGCGTTAATTTCTGGAGGCACATATCAAACTGAAATAGCTGTTTTGCAGAAAAGGTACAATGAAAGACTTAAACAGAATATTTCTGGGGGAAAGAATTCTTTTCATGTGTAAGTATCTCCCCTAGATCTTGCAAGCTATAAATGTGTACAGTGAGTATTAAAGTTACTTCATAGTCTAGGAGATAGAAGTATCATAGTCCTTTTCTTTTATCAAATCTCATTTTAAGCCACCACTCCTCAAGTTGATAGAAATTTAACCTCAATCAATACTAGGGTCAAGTGCTATTCCTAGGACAAAGACTTCAGGTTATACACAGTACACTACTTAGGGACAGTACTCTGATCTTTGGTCCAGATTGGTCCCTGCTGACAGGCTCTTTACCCAAGACTACAGGGTCCCTTGCAGGAAGGTGACTGCTGTTTCCTGAAACTCGCCTCTCAGCTTGAGCCGGGACTCTTTTTTTTTTTTTTTTTAACCAAAACTAGCAATCCCAATCCCAAAGGTTCAGCTTCCCACTATATCACAAAGCTTCTCTATGCTGAGAAGAGGTTGCATCCCCAGGGGGTTACAAAAGAGCAGCACAGAGGGACTGGATGCTGGACCCTGCCACTCCATGGAGCCCTCCTTCCCCAAATAAATCTCTCTTTGGGGTCTCCATAGTAGACTCTCACTCTGAGGCTCTTGCCTGTCTCTCCTCTCCTCTGGGAATACCTGGCAAAAGCCCTTTAATAAGTTCAGGCTTTCTTTTTTTCTTCTTTTTAAAAAAAAATTTATCTCTTTATTCCAACAAATAAACAATAAGAATGCATGAATCATAGTATCACTAAGTTTGAGACTAAACATCAAAACTTGACTGTCTTCTTTCTTTTAAGGCAGAACTAAAGGATGAGATTTTTATTTAAATTTAACTTCTTATCTTATATTGGAGTATGGTTGATTAACAATACTGTGCTAGCCTCAGGTGTACAACAAAGTGATTCAGCCACACGCATATATGTACCCATTCCTTCTCAAATTCCCCTCCCATCTAGGTTGCAGAGTTCCCTGTGCTACACAGTAGGTTCCTGTAGGCTTTAAAAAACAAAAGGGGTTTCAACTTCTGCATTGGTCCTGCTGAACAAAAGCTCAAAAAAGAAAGTAGAAAAATATTTTTGGAATAGGGCAGGAAAACAGAATAAAAAGCAAACTGATATTTCAATGAATCATCCTATAACATATGTCTATTGTAAGGTATCCTTTTTCTTATTAACACATTATTTGAAAGCAGATTTGATACGACAGAGGCTGCATTTTCCATCCCTCTTCATGTTTCTGAGGAGGGCCTCCTGCAGGCACAAGTCTAGGGCAATTTGTGACTGAATTCTGAGCACAAGAAGCATCCTTGTGCAGTTTTTAGACAAATGGTTATCTGTACCAGTTGGGGAGCATCCTCCTTGACACTTTGCTCTTGGTTGTCAGTTTTAGGGTCATAGAAGTGAGTACATCTCCTACGTCAGTGAATGTTACCATCAATCATCTGAGGGTGTTAGATGTCTTCTCTTTTGACAGCTGCCCCATCATCATCAATTTCATACTCTCCAGATGTGCTGAACTGCTTGCAATTCTCATAAAAGTCATGTTCTCTGAGCTCCAGGCCTTTGCATATGTGACTCCCTCTGCCTAAAATAACGTTCCGCAGCCTTTTTTCATGTTGCAGACAAAAAAAAAAAAAAAAAGAGAGATAATGTTTATATAACAGGGACAAACTGGAAGGAATTTGGAATTACCTATATGGGCCTTGTTAGAAGAAAATTCAACAGAGAAGATATTTAATAAGATATGAAGGACTTCCCTGGTAGTCCCTTCCCTTAACCTATCTGCAATGCAGGAGACCTGGGTTCAATCCCTGGGGCAGGAAGATCACCTAGAGAAGAGAATGGCAAGCCACTCCGTATTCTTGCCTGGAAAATCCTATGGACAGAGGAGCCTGGGGGGGGGGGCCTATAGTCCATGGGGTCACAAAGTGTTGGACATGACTGAGCAACTAACACTTTCACTTTTTACCTTCCCTGGTGATACAGTGGATAAGAATCCACCTGCCAGTGAACGGGACATGGGTTTGATCCCTCGTCCAGGGAGGATGTCACTAAGCCCTTACACCACAACTACTTAGCTTGCCCTGTAGAGCCTGCAAGCTGCAATTACAGAAGCTCACGAGCCTAGAACCTGTGCTCTGCAATGAGAAGCCCCCTCAATGAGAAGACCATGCACTGCAACAAAGAGCAGCCCCCACCACTGCAACTAGAGAAAGTCCACGTGCAGCAACAGAGACCCAGCACAACCAAAAATAGATAAATAAATTATAAAAAATAAAAATAAGATACCAAAACATTTTAATGAGAAACTTTAGCTTGCTCATTTAAACATAACTTTATTCTTTTCATGTTAAAATAATCCCAAATTTGAAAAAGAATTTCAATGATAATACTATATATTACTTTCTCCTTGAGAGTAAATTATCAGCATGGTACTCCAGTGGCCATGATAACCAGATGCCCCCTTCACTTCACTCAATCTCCAACATCTTGGGCCAGGCTGCTGCTGTCACCACCATCCTGTGTGGACAACCTCCTTACCTCTCTCAAGCTCCCAACAATCAAAGGCTACTACCATCCTCCCCCTCAGTTCACTTGGACTCTGATATACCATGCCAGGCAGCCAACAGTGCTCCACACTCCAATGCAGATGCCTACACTGCAAACCCTACTGAGTGATTTTTCAATCGGATTATTTAGGAAGAATGAAAAGAAGGTAGGAAGATTGTAAGGTAGAAAAACAGGGAGGAAGAGAAGAAGGGAAGGATATAGGGAAGATCAGAGGGAAGAAGGGAAGCGGGGAAGAAGAAAAAGGGAAGGAAGAAAACTGGTTTTATAACTGAAATGGCCAGGTAGTTCTCTTCAATTTTTGACAATCACCATCCACAGGAAACTTTATTTATGGGTAGGTAGATGAAAATATAAAACATCTTTTATAACCATTCTAAAATGAACCACAATTGAAATCACACTGTAAAAAATCTAGTAGTTCTGCATTTTATTTTACTGGCAAATGAAAACATTCCAGACAGAGGGAACAACTAGTGTAAAGATCCCAAGGGAGAAAGTAGTATTCCAGTGAGCTAGAGATTACTGACAGAGCAAGAGAGTAACAGGGGAGATTTCTTCTGCAAAAGGATTTCCAGTTCAATCAAACTTTTCATTATTAAGACTTTTAAAGTAGTGAAGTTCTATTTGACATCTATACTGTAGACTATAGTTACACTGTAGTTACCCTTAGATCCTGCTGAAAGTATATATCCCAAATGTAGAGACAAAAGTACCTGATTTATATATGAAGATAATAATTCAGGGCCACCATCCCAAGCTGTGTCCACCAGGATCCTCTGCTTCATATTCCAGACCCCTATACACTATACTCACTGGACTCTTGGATCACTATGGGTTCCATTGACTCCACTGTCTCTTGTCCCTAACAGGCAGCAGCTGACTCCTGAACATCCTTGGGCCCCACTCAGCATCTAGCATAACAACAGTAAATGCCAGATATTCTTAAAAATACTTCCTATTTGCGAGGATAAAGAATCTTGTGGCCAAACACTGATCCATCACAAATACCCTCTAAGGAGTTCAGCATAGGAATGCTCTTGTCACTTTGCCAGGTTGTACCTGAGTATATCAAGGGCTGAAGGGATTAACATCTACTGCATGCCTATAATCCATGTGAAACAAACTAACGGGATATTTTTGGCTTCTTTTTCTTCCCTTTCGTGCCTAGACAACTCTTATTCTTATTCAGAACTCAGTTTAGAAGTTCAAAGTCATTCATTCATTCATTTAATTAACAAATATTTTAAAAGAGAAATTAAGAAAATAATCCAATTTTCAATTTCATCGAAAAGAATAAAATACCTAGGAATAAATTTAACCAAAGAGGTAAAAGGCCTGTACACTGAAAATTATAAGCCACTGATGAAAGAAATTTAAGACACAAATAAATGGAAATATATTCTGTGGTCATGGATTGGAAGAATTGATATTGTTAAAATGTCTACACTCGCCAAAGCAATCTATAGATAACAATGCAACCCATATCAAAATTCCAATGACATTTTTCACAGGAATAGATCAAACAATCCTAATATTTCTATGAAATTACAAAATTTCCTGAATAACCAAAGCAATGTTGAGAAAGAAGAACAAAGCTAGAGGCATCATAATTTGTGGTTTCAAACTATACTAAAATCCAAAAAATAGGGTGTTGGCATAAAAACAGACACACAGATTAATGAAACAGAATAGAGTTCAGAAATAAACCCATGCATATATGGTTAATTAATTTACAATAAAGGAGTCAACAATAAAGTACAGTCTCTTCAATAAACAGTACTGGGAAAACTGGGTAGTCATATGCAAAAGAATGAACGTGGACCACTATCTAACATTCACAAAAGTCAACTCAAAATGGATTAAAGACTTGAATATAAGACCTGATAATAAAAAGAAAGCATATGGAGTAAGCTCCCTGACATCAGTCTTCGTAATAATTTTTTGGATTTGACACCAAAAGCAAAAGTAAGTGGAACTACATCAAACTAAAAAGCTTTTGCACAGTAAAGAAAGCCATCAACAAAATGAAGAGGAAACCTACAAAATGGAAGAAGATATTTGCAAAATCATTTATCTAATAAGGGGTTAAGACCTGAAATATGTAAAGAACTTATACAGCTCAACAGAAATAAACAAAACAATTTGATTTGTAAAAGGGCAGAGGATCTGAATAGACATTTTTCCATAAAAGACATACAAATAGCTAACAGGTACATTAAAAGATGCTCAACATCACTAATCATCAGGGAAATGCAAATCAAAGCCACAATGAACTATCACCTCACACCTGTTAGAACAGTTGTCATCACAAAGAAAAGAAATAAGTTTTGACAAATATGTACAGAAAAAGGAACTCTTATATACTGTTGGTAGGAATGTAAATTGATGCAACCAATTCAGAAAACAGTATGGTGGTTCCTTGCAAAATAAAAAATAGAACTACCATATCATCCAGCAATTTTACCTGTGAGAGAAACAAAATCACTATCTCAGAAAGATATGTGCACTCCCATATTCACTGCAGCATTATTTACAATAGCCAAGATGAAGAAACAACTAAATGTAAACTGATAGATGAATGGATAAAGAAAATGTGGTGTGTATATATACACATAGTGGAAATTTTTCTAGCCATAAAAAAGAATTAAATTGTGTTCACAGATGGATCTTGAGGGAATTATGCTAAGTGAAATAAGTCAGAGAAAAACAAATACTGTATGACCTCATCTATATATGAAGTTTAAGAAAAATAAAACAAACACAGATACAGAGAACATATTAGTGGTTGCCAGAAGTAGGGGGTCGGAGAAGGCAATGGCACCCCACTCCAGTGCTCTTGCCTGGAAAATCCCATGGACAGAGGAGCCTGGTGGGCTGCAGTCCATGGGGACGCTAAGAGTCAGACACGACTGAGCGACTTCACTTTCACTTTTCACTTTCATGCATTGGAGAAGGAAATGGCAACCCACTCCAGTGTTCTTGCCTGGAGAATCCCAGGGACGGGGGGAGCCTGGTGGGCTGCCGTCTATGGGGTCGCACAGAGTTGGACATGACTGAAGCAACTTAGCAGCAGCAGCAGAAGTAGGGGGTATGGGGAGAGTGGAATACGTAAAAGTGGTCAAAAGGTGCTGGGGACGTAGCATGGTGACCATAGTTAACAACTGTTGTTTCACTAAGTCGTGTCTGACTCTTGTGACCCCCATGGACTGTAGCCCACCAGGCTCCTCTGTCCGTGGGATTTCCTAGGCAAGAATACTGGAGTGGGTTGCCATTTCCTTCTCCAGGGCATTTCCCCAACCCAGGGATCGAACCCACATTTCCTGCTTGGCAGGCGGATACTTTACTGCTGAGACACCTAAGAAAACTGAATTCACTCAGTTGTGTCTGACTCTTTGTGACCCCATGGACTGTAGCCTACAAGGCTCCTCCATCCATGGAGTTTTCCAGGCAAGAGTACTGGAGTGGGTTGCCAATTCCTTCTTCGTGGGATCTTCCCAACCCAGGGATCGAACCCAGGTCTCCTGCATTGCAAGCGGACGCTTTTACCATCTGAGGCACCAGGGAAGCTCACTGTATATTTGAAAGTTACCAATAGGGTAGATCTTAAAAGTCCTCATGAGAAGAAAAAAAACAAAAAGATGTATCTATGTGTGGTGATGGATATTAACTAAACTTATTTTGGTGATCATTTCATAATATACACATACAGATTGTACACCTAAAACTAGTACAATGTTTTATGTCAATTACATCTCAATAACATTTTTTTTAAAGCAAATATTTTAAAAGTGTCTGTTAAATTCTGAGAATGTAGCCCTGAACAAGATAGACAAAGCCCTGATTGCAAGGATTTTACAGCTAGTAAAGCAGGTACTGGGAGAGCACACAGACAACAGATAAACACACAAAAAAATTAGAAATGATAGGTACAGAAACACAGGAAGCCAGTCATGTGAAGAACCAGGGAAGAACATTCCAGACAGAAGGAACAGCTAGTGTGAAGGTCTCAAGGAAGAAAGAAGACCAGTGGGGTGCATCCTGCTGACAGAAGAGTGGCAGGAAATGAGGACAGAGATCTAGCAAGGGCTAGATCATGCAGGGCCATAAGCCAGGCACACAAATTTAGATTTTAAGAGCAATAGAAACCACTCACAGATTTTAAACAAGGAGGTTCCATGATGTGACGACTTAAAATTTAAAAGATGACTGGTGGCTACATGAATTATGAACTGTAGGATAGAAGCAGGGAAACCAGTAGGGGTCCTCCATAGTAATCCAGGGAAGAGACAAGGATATCTGAGACTAGGCCAGTAGTAGTATCAGCAGACATGAAAACAAAGAGTTGAATTCAAATACACTATGGTAGCAGAGTCAAAAGAAACTTGCTGATGGACATGATATAGGGTATAAGAGAGTAAGAATCATCAAGAATGGTTCATAGCCTTCTGGCTTGAACAAGCATGTAGACAGAATACCACTTACTGATATTTGGAAGACTGGGAGAAGATGCAGGTCTATGGGTGAAATCACAAGTTCTCTTTTGGACATGTTATCTGAAATTCCTATTAGAAATCTAGGAAGAGTTGTTAAGTAAACAAATGGATATAGGGGTGTGGAGACAAGGGAAGGGTCAGGGCTAAAGATATAAATTTGGAAGCAATTTGTACATAGTATTTAATGACACGAGACAAGCAAGAATATGTAAACAGAGAAGATACCTCAGGACAGAGACCTAGGGCACTTCAACATTTAGAAGTTTAGTGGAAGAAAAAAGGAAAATAGAGGAGGAATATGAGGTAAACACACAAATGAGTACGAGAAAGAGCAAGTGAGACAGGAGAAAACCCCGGACCGTGTAATGTCACGGAAGCCAAAATAAGAAAATGTTTGAAGAATGAAGTCTGATGTAACAGAATACCACAGACTGGGTGGCTTAAACAACAGAAATTTATCTCTCATAATTCTGGAAGCTGGAAGTCCAAGATCAGAGTGCCATCAGGTTGATTTCTGGTGAGAGGACTCTGGTGCAAGTCTTTCCTATTTCCTCACGTGACTGGATGAGAGAGCAGAAGAGGGGAGGAGAGAGAGACTGACAGACACAGAGATAGAGACAGTGTGTACTTTGATTTCTTCATCCCATTACAAGAGTACCAATCATATCATGGGGTTTCCACCCTCATGATCTATGTAACCATAATTATCTCCCAAAGGCCCTACATCCAAATACCATCACATTGGAAATTAGGGTTTCCACATATGCATTTGGGGGAGAACAAATGTTGAGGACAAAATATTCAGTATATACCAGATTGCTCTAAGTATTGGTGAAGATGTGGAAAAATTGGAATTTTCATACATTGCTGATAAAAATGTAAAATGGTCCAGCCACTGTGGAAAGGTCTGGTGGTTCTTTAAAAGGTTAAACATACAGTTACCATATGACCCAAAAACCCCACTCCTCAGTATAAATCCAAGAAAAATGAAAACATATGTCCACATGAAAGTTTGAATACAAACGTTTAGAGCTGTGTTATTCTTAAGAACCCCAAAATGAAAGCAATCTAAATATCTCAAATAGATTATCTGATGAACAGATCATCTAATGGTGGCATATTCTTACAACTGAATGTTGTTTTACAATAAAAATGAATGAAGCATGGTACTAATGTACTAATGCATGGTACAACATGGATGAACCTTGAAAACATTTTGCTAAGTGAAAGAAGTCACATACAAAAGGTCACATATTATATGACTCTATTTATATGACATGTTCAGAATAAACAAATCTACAGAAACAGTAGATTACTGGCTCTCTATGGCTGGCACAAGAAATGAGAGGGAAATAAAGAGTGAATGCTAATGGGTCCCAGGTTTCTTTTAGAGGAGACAAAAATGTTCTAACATTAGAGTGGGTGATGGCTGCACCATCCTGTGAATATATTAAAAACATTGAATTGTACAGTTTAAACAGGTAAGTAGCATGGTATATAAATTAGGGAGAGGCTACCTAAAGCAAATACTGCTGACAAATCACCCAAGATTAGAATGAAGTAGAGACCATTCTATCAGCATCAAAGTCATGTGTAACCTTGACAAACAAATGTTTAGTGGTGTGTTCGAGACAGAAGGCAAACAGGGTGGACTGAGAGGAAATAAGAAGTGAGGAAGAAGAGTCAAAGAAGTTTTGTTGTTAAGGATTGCAGAGAAACAGGTTAATGCCACAGAGGGATATGAAGTAAAGAGAGGGTTTGTTTTCATAAGATGGGAGATAATGCAGCATGTTTGTTACTGAGAATGAATCAATGTGGAAGGAGAGAAAGTGTACTGAAAGAGAGAAAGTGTACTGTTGAATCAAAGTCCATGAGAAAGGGATGACTAAAAAGCACAAAAGTCTGAAGGCTGGCATGCCTTCAGACTTCAACAGGGAGAAGGCAGACAGCCGAGGCATTCATGTCAGTAGACTGTGGATACTGTTAAGAAGATGAGAGGTGTGCTGCTATTTTCTACATGAGGCCTGAAGCAAGGTGACCAACTTAGGGTAAGGATGTGAAAGTATATTACTTATATTTCTGTATAACAAAATTACTCCCCCAAACTTAGCAGCTCATGAGATCATGTTTTTCTTCCCACAGTTTCCTAGATTTGATTTTACCTAGAAGCCAGTTCTTAAACTTAGAATCATTTGCTTTTTGGAGATGCTAGAAATATTTTTAAGACCAGTAAGTCCTGGATTCTTTCTGTTTAACCAGCTTTTTTTTAGCCTCTCTCTCTCAACATTTTACTTTATGCAGCAAGAAGAAACCAGGAAACACCTTCAACAGTCTGCCTGGAAATTTTCCTTAGCTAAATTAACAAGTTCTTTATGTAATTTGTTACCTTCCACATTAACACAGCTGACAGTGTTGCTAAACTCTCTGCCTACATATATATGACCCTCTTTCCTTCATTTTCCACTGATACCTTCCTTACTTTTTAAGACTTCACCCACAGTCTTCAGAAAGGCCATAATGCTTTTTCTAACAAACTAGTCAAGACACTTCAACTATTCTCCAACATTCTCCTCAAAGTCTGTCCAGTTTCTGCCTACTGCTTCCTAAACCACTTCCACATTTTTAGGTAGAGGAATGGTACTTCCAGGTGCCAAGATCTGTATTAGTTCCCTATGACAAATCACCTAAACTCTGCAGTTTAAAATGACAAAATTTATTATCTCATAGTTTCTGTGAGTCAGGAATTTGTGAGGCACTGAGCTGGGTGATCTGGGCTCAGGGTCTCACAAGAGGTTGTCATCAAGATGTCAGCCAGGGCTGGAAGACCTGCTTCCAGGGGAGCTCACTCACATCTATCATTGCCATAACACATTATCTCAAACCAAGTAGTTTAAAATAGCACAACTTATTATCTTACTGTCCTGTAAGTCAAAACTAGACTAAAATTAAAGTGTTAGCTGGGCTGCATTCCCTTCTGAAGGCTCTAGAGGAGAAATTGTTTCCTTCTAGAGGCCCTTTACATTTCTTGGCTCATGCCCCTCTCTTCCAACTTTCAAAGCCAGCATTGGTGAGTCTGTTTCCTTTCACATTTCCATTTTTTCCTACTGCTTCTTTCACTGTCCTATCTATCTATCTATCTATATCTTTCTCTCTCTCCCTGTGGCTTCTGACTACAACCAGCAAAGTAGCTCATATGATTAGACTGTTCCCACCCAGAAAATTCAAAATAGTCTCCCTATCTCAAGGTCCTTAACCTTATCACATCTGTAAAGTACTTCTTGCCATGTAAGGTAACACATTCACAGGTCTAGGGATTATGATGTGGATACCTTTGGAGGGTCATTATTCTTCCTAGCACAGGGCTACAGACACAGAAGAGGAGAACAAGCACAGGGAGGAGTAAAGGAGGCCACACATTTGTACAGGTCATAAAGCCAACACTGATTTAATTAAGAGAGGCACTGAAGGAAAAATTTAACTTTGATTACTCAGTTTACTTAGCGCTACATTTGAGGTTGAAAATGCTAGATGCTGAAGCAGGGCAAGGTAAAATAAAGTAGGTAGAGAAGCCAAAACATTCCACAGACAGACAAATTTCTGTGCCCTCAAACTATCGTTGTGATTTGGTGGTTTCAACAATTTACTGCTTCTCTTCAGTATATAACATGTTTTCAGTATAGTAACTATTATGTTACATATTTTTCAGTATCATATGATATATATTCAATATAATATTATTTCAAAATAGCTGAAATTCCTTATTTTCTCTCCAAATGCAAAGTTCCATTCATATACCACCAGATGGCAGAGAAGAGCAAAGAATATATTCCTACATACCAAAAAAAAATTTTTTTTCATATACTTGAAGAAGACCAGCCCTTAGCTAAAGGTGGCAAACTCTTAACATCTTAGACTAGACAAGCACCTTATTTTTTAACTTTTTCATTATGGAAAATTTTAAGCATACACAAAACAAGAAGCAGTATAATAAATCTCCATGAATCATCAATTAGCTTCAAGAATTATCAACACATGGCCAATCTCATCTCATCTGTATCTTTTCCTTGTCCCCTTCTACTTTTTGTATACAGCATGTACTTGTTGGTTATTTATTTTAAATATAGCAGTGTATACACGTCAATCCCAACCTCCCTAATTATCCCTCCCTACAGGTAACCATGAGTTCGTTCTCTGTGAGTCTGTTTCTGTTTTATAAATAAGTTCCTTATATCTTTTTAGATATTTGTATCTTTTTTTTTAGATTCCACATATAACCAATATCAGGAAGGGGCAGAGCCTAGACCAGAAGGGGCGAGGATTGGACTGGAAGCTAGGGTTAGGGTTAGGTTAGGGTCTTAAGTCTTTAAATGTTTGGATTACAAGGTATGCTCTGCCAGTGCTGAGTGCTGGAACTAAAATGACACATTTTTTTAAACATTTGTGATTTTGGCAAAACCAATTGTTTTTTAAGTATTATATATACATATACACACATACATATATATATGTATATATATGCCAGAAAATGCCACAGATTATCAACATGCACTCTTATTATCATCTCCATAAGATGACTAAAAGTAACATTTTGAACACATTTTATAAACAGTTCCATCTAATATCACTGGGCTGCAATTTCTGATTCCTCCCTTCTAGTTCTTAAGATTCTACTGGATTCCAGAGTTTGATCTTTTGTACAATGATTTCAACTCTGGGAGCAGCTTCTGAAATGAAGCTATAGGGATGTTATGACTTGGACAGGTGGCTGACATGTCTGTCATCTTTTGACATAAAAATAAACTTAGAAAAATAATCATGGAAATGAAGAAAGAAAACATGTAAAAGATGAAAAGAATAGGAACAGAGCCAGAAATTTCCAACAGGTAAGAAACTGGGAAATAAATCTCTAAAATGCTAAATAAAAATCTTGCAAGTGTATTTTTCAAATATTTTTTTCATGTTAAAATAATCCAGTTTTTAAACATGTGAGGATTAGTAAAAATTAGAACTGCTGTATGTTCGAGCCTAATTACACTGGATGTCTTCTTGCTCATGTGATCTGAAAAACACCGCCACAACTTTAAAATGCACCATTGTAAGGAAACTATCAAAAGAAATCAACAAATGTTAGTATTGGTAAATGAAGTTTTAACTACTTTTTGTTTATCTTTTGTAATAAACTTAAAACTGGTAAACATATGTATTGGAAGAGTTTATCTCTCTTTTCTTGATACATTTAATGTACTTTTATTTTAAGAATTAAAAACTTCAACATTTCCAATAATGAAAAGTCATTCATTAACCTTCATAGAAAATTAAAGCCAATTCAGGCAATCTGTACTTCAGTTCAGTTCAGTCGAGTCGCTCAGTCGCATCCAACTCTTTGAGACCCCATGAATCACAGCACACCAGGCCTCCCCGTCCATCACCATCTCCTGGAGTTCACTCAAACTCATGTCCATCGAGTTGGTGATGCCATCCAGCCATCTCATCCTCTGTCATCCCCTTTCCTCCTGCCCCCAATCCCTCCCAGCATCAGAGTCTTTTCCAATGAGTCAACTCTTCACATGAGGTGGCCAAAGTACTGGAGTTTCAGCTTTAGCATCATTCCTTCCAAGGAACACCCAGGCCTGATCTCCTTTAGAATGGACTGGTTGGATCTCCTTAGAGTCCAAGGGACTCTCAAGCGTCTTCTCCAACACCACAGTTCAAAAGCATCAGTTCTTCAGTGCTCAGCTTTCTTTACAGTCCAAATCTCACATCCATACATGACTACTGGAAAAACCATAGCCTTCACTAGATGGACCTTTGTTGGCAAAGTAATGTCTCTGCTTTTCAATATGCTATCTAGGTTGGTCATAACTTTTCTTCCAAGGAGTGTCTTTTAATTTCATGGCTGCAGTCACCATCTGCAGTGATTTTGGAGCCCAAAAAAATAAAGTCTGACGCTGTTTCCACTGTTTCCCCATCTATTTCCCATGAAGTGATGGGACCAGATGCCATGATCTTCATTTTCTGAATGTTGAGCTTTAAGCCAACTTTTTCACTCTCCTCTTTCACTTTCATCAAGAGGCTTTTTAGTTCCTCTTCACTTTCTGCCATAAGAGTGGTGTCATCTGCATATCTGAGGTTATTGATATTTCTCCTGGCAATCTTGATTCCAGCTTGTGCTTCTTCCAGCCCAGCGTTTCTCATGATGTACTCTGCATAGAAGTTAAATAAGCAGGGTGACAATATATAGCCTTGATGTACTCCTTTTCCTATTTGGAACCAATCTGTTGTTCCATGTCCAGTTCTAACTGTTGCTTCCTGACATGCATACAAATTTCTCAAGAGGCAGGTCAGGTGGTCTGGTATTCCCATCTCTTTCAAAATTGTCCACAGTTTATTGTGATCCACACAGTCAAAGGCTTTGGCATAGTCAATAAAGCAGAAATAGATATTTTTCTGGAACTCTCTTGCTTTTTCGATGATCTAGGGGATGTTGGCCATTTGATTTCTGGTTCCTCTGCCTTTTCTAAAACCAGCTTAAACATGTGGAAGTTCACGGTTCACGTATTGCTGAAGCCTGGCTTGGGGAATTTTGAGCATTACTTTACTAGCATGTGAGATGAATGCAATTGCGTGGTAGTTTGAGCATTCTTTGGCATTGCCTTTCTTTGGGATTGGAATGAAAACTGACCTTTTCCAGTCCTGTGGCCACTGCTAAGTTTTCCAAATTTGCTGGCATATTGAGTGCAGCATTTCCACAGCATCATCTTTCAGGATTTGAAACAGCTCAACTGGAATTCCATCACCTCCACTAGGTTTGTTCGTAGTGATGCTTCCTAAGGCCCGCTTGACTTCGCATTCCAGGATATCTGGCTCTAAGTGAGTGATCACACCATCATGGTTATCTAGGTCATGAAAATCTTTTTTATATAGTTCTTCTGTGTATTCTTGCCATGTCTTCTTAATATCTTCTGCTTCTGTTAGGTCTCCTTATTGCCAAATTCAGACTTAAATTGAAGAAAGTAGGGAAAACCACTAGACCATTCAGGTATGACCTAAATAAAATCCCTTACAATTATACAGTGGAAGTGAGAATTAGATTCAAGGGATTAGATCTGATGTACAGAGTGCCTGAAGAACTATGGACGGAGGTTAGTGACATTGCACAGGAGGCAGGGATCAAGACCATCCCTAAGAAAAAGAAATGCCAAGAGGCAAAATGGTTGTCTGAGGAGGCCTTACAAATAGCTGTGAAAAGAAAAAAAGCTAAAGGCAAGGGAGAAAAGGAAAGATATACCCATCTGAATGCAGAGTTCCAAAGAATAGCAAGGAGAGATAAGAAAGCCTTCCTCACTGATCAGTGCAAAGAAATAGAGGAAAACAGTAGAATGGGAAAGACTAGAGACCTCTTCAAGAAAATTAGAGATACCAAGGGAACACTTCATGCAAAGATGGGCACAACTAAGGACAGAAATGGAATGGACCTAACAATACAGAATAACTAAGCCAATTATACTTTTATAAGGCTGTGAAAAGGTAAACTTTTGTTTCTTCGGTTTCTTAGGGTTACTTAACGCTGTACTTTGTTCTTAGGGAAAGCCCAAGATTATCTTTATGAAGATTCTAGTTCTAGTTATTTTCATGAAACACAAATAATCAATTTGATTGATTTTTAAGAAATGAACAAAATAAACTAGAAATATTACTTTGTGTGTGGTTTGGAAAGCAGAAGTCTCATTACTGGCCCTGCTATTAACAATGTAACCATAAGCAAGTCACTGGGTCTTGGTTGCCATGTTTGTAAAATCAGATCTAGAGTACAAGACTGCTGTTGAGATCAAAACAGCCCACCTTGTTGGCCATTAAATTCTTTTTTTAAATTGTAATTTAAGTGTAGTTTATTTACAATATTGTGTTAGTTTCAGGTATACATCAAAGGGATTCAGTCATATAAACATTTTTTCAGATTCTTTTCCATTATAGGTTATAAGATATTGACTACCGTTCCCTGTACTATACAGTAAATTCTTGTTACTTATACCTATTTATGTATAATCGTTTTATTTGTTAATTCCATACCCCTAATTTATCCCTCACCCTCTCCCTTTCCCCTCTGGTAACCATAAGATTGTTTCCTACATCTGTGAGTCTGTTTCTGTTTTGTATATAGATTCATTTGCATTATTTTTTACATGATATTTATCATGTAAATGATATTTACCTTTCTCTGTCTGACTTACTGCACTGAGTATGATATTCTCTAGGTTCATCTATGTTGTTGCAAATGGCACTGCTTCATTTTTTTCTTATGGCTAAGTAATATTCCATTTTATATATGTACCTCTTTTTAAATCAACCGTTGATGGGCACTTGGGTTGTTCCCAGTTCTAGGCTGCCATATGTAGTGCTGCTGTAAACACTGGAGTGAATGTATGTTTTCAAATTAAGAGTTTTTTATCTTTTCTGGATATATGCCTAGGAATAGGATAGCTGGATAACATGGTAGCTGTATTGTTAGTTTAAGAAATCTCTATACTGTTTTCCCGGAGAAGGCAATGGCACCCTACTCCAGTACTCTTGCCTGGAAAATCCCATGGATGGAGGATCCTGGTAGGCTGCAGTCCATGGGGTCGCTGAGGGTCAGACACGATTGAGCGACTTCACTTTCACTTTTCACGTTCACGCATTGGAGAAGGAAATGGCAACCCACTCCAGTGTTCTTGCCTGGAGAATCCCAAGGACGGGGGAGCCTGGTGGGCTGCTGTCTATGGGGTCGCACAGAGTCGGACACGACTGAAGTGACTTAGCAGCATACTGTTTTCCATAGTGGCTGTGCCAATTTACATTTCCACCAACAGTGTAGCAGGGTTCCACCTTCTCCACACCCTCTCCAGCATTTATTATTTGTAGACTTTTTGATGATGGGGTTTCCAGAGTAGCTCAACTGATAAAGAATCTGCCTGCAATGTGGGAGACCTGGCTTTGATCCCTGAGTTGGGAAGCTCCCCTGGAGGAGGGCATGGCAACCCACTCTAGTATTCTTGCCTGGAGAATCCCCATGGAAAGAGGAGCCTGGCGGGTTACAGTCCTTGGGGTCGCAAAGACTCAGACACAACTGAGTGACTAAGCACAGCACAGCACAGCACAGACATTTTGATGATAACCATTCTGACAAGTGTGAGGTCAAACCTCATTTTGATTTTCATTTTCATTTCTCTTATAATTAGCGACGTTGAGCATCTTTTCATAGCACGTAAATTCTTGAGCAAATAAATAAATGGGGTAGTACTTTAAAGGGGCTTCCCAGGTGGCACTAGTGGTAAAGAACCTACCTGCCAATGCAGGAGACATAAGAGACTCTGGTTCAATCCCTGGGTCAGGAAGATCTCCTAGAGGAGGGTATGGCAACACACTCTAGTATTCTTGCCTGGAGAATCCCCATGAACAGAGGAGCCTGGTGGGCTATGGCCCATAGCGTCACAAAGAGTCAGACATGACCGAAGCAACTTAGGATGCATGCATGCAGTACTTTAAAATAATTAAGCCCTAAGCAAAATGTGAGATATTATTTGCATCAACACACCCATAGAATCTATATTCCTAGAGGCTTAAGGAAAAGGAGAGAGAATTCCTGTAGGATGATCCTGCCTTATTTTGGGACCCTCATATACATACTTAGAGGGTGAGGGAGTGTAAAGTTTCACTTTACCCAGGGACACAGACTCTTTGGAGTTACATAAGGAAATTGTTTAATATAAAAGAAGTAGAAAATGTTCTACTCACCTGCTTTTAAAATTAAGAACAACAGATACAGAAATTTCTTCAAGAAGTATAAAATAGGAGGTGGCAGAAAATAGTAGAAAGAACATGAAACTCTCCAAGAAGCAGGGGACTAAGACTGTTGTTCCTGATCTGCCAGTAATTAACTACAAAGTCACAATATCTGTCAAATTGGAGGTGGGTATTAAAATACCTATAGAGTTTCTTCTAGGTCAAAGCACAATAGCACCAAACGAAATAGAAGAGATAATCTAAAATATGCTTTAGTTTTTCTTTGTTGAGGATAATTAAGGGAAAGGAGGAAGCAGAGAACACAATGAGGCAGATAGGCAGAAAGAAAGGAAGATGATTAGAGGTAAGGAGAAAACACACAGAGATCAAGGGGCAGACACACATAAACTACCCCTAACAACTCTCCTCGGCCACAAATAGAGTTGTACCAATAGAGACAAAGACATAAACTAACAAAAAGACAATTGGATATAGAAATAAATATGCATATGGGGACTTTGGCAGAGTAATGCTCTTATTTTGTTCACCTTGAAACTCTAAAACACAAAATTACCAAAAAATGTGTAATGTAATGCTATAATTTTGCATTTAAAGGCATAAATAGAGCCAGTTCAAGGCATGTGCCTCATGAGCATATCTAGATACAATCAAGCTGAAAGATTGAAGACTACCTATCTCTACCATATGTTACTCATATTTGGGGGCAAAATACCACTTGATAATTTGAGATTTCACATCTTTGGGTCATTTCCAACCAAACAGGCCAAAGACGACCCTTCCAAAAATTCCAAGAATTTTTTTATGAATCAAGGCCCAGTATTACATTGTTTCCAGATAGTCAAGATTTAAATGTTTTAACTTAATAGTTACCGATTACATAAACTGTAAATCCCACATTGCCATTCAAAGTCCACAATGGGGATTTACTTGTTAATCTTCTCTAAATTGTGCAAAGGGCACTGGATAATATAACTCCAGCACTTCCCTTCAATTCCCTCCCACATGAGGATCATCTGACCTTCTTCTGGCTTTTCTAGGCTTCCAGCCTCCATAGGAATTTATAAACTGGAGAACTTATACTTTGCAACTAATCATTATAGAGGAGAGTAGAGGGACCTCTACTAAGTTTTAAACCTGCCGTTGCAGGGTGGTGAGTGATACTCATTCACTCAGCCCAGACAACCCAGATCAATAAGAATGGGCAACACAAAGGTTTCTAATGTTTATTCCCATCTCTACTACCAATCTGTTAGAAAATCTGCAAACTGTATGAATTTTCACATCTGTTAAGAGAAAACTCTTATTCAGACCTAACTTTGTAAGGCAGCACTAGTGGTAAGGAAGCAACAGTTAGAACAGGACATGGAACAACAGACCGGTTTCAAACAGGAAAAGGAGTACGTCAAGGCTGTATATTGTCACCCTGCTTATTTAACTTCTATGCAGAGTACATCATGAGAAACACCGGGCTGGAAGAAACACAAGCTGGAATCAAGATTGCCGGGAGAAATATCAATAACCTCAGATATGCAGATGACACCACCCTTATGGCAGAAAGGGAAGAGGAACTAAAAAGCCTCTTGATGAAAGTGAAAGAGGACAGTGAAAAAGTTGGCTTAAAGCTCAACATTCAGAAGACGAAGATCATGGCATCTGGTCCCATCACTTCATGGGAAATAGATGGTGAAACAGTGGAAACAGTGTCAGACTTTATTTTTTGGGGCTCCAAAATCACTGCAGATGGTGACTGCAGCCATGAAATTAAAAGACGCTTACTCCTTGGAAGCAAAGTTATGTCCAACTTAGATAGCATATTCAAAAGCAGAGACATCACTTTGCCAACAAAGGTCTGTCTAGTCAAGGCTATGGTTTTTCCAGTGGTCATGTATGGATGTGAGAGTTGGACTGTGAAGAAGGCTGAGCACCGAAGAATTGATGCTTTTGAACTGTGGTGTTGGAGAAGACTCTTGAGAGTCCCTTGGACTGCAAGGAGATCCAACCAGTCCATTCTGAAGGAGATCAGCCCTGGGATTTCTTTGGAAGGAATGATGCTAAAGCTGAAACTCCAGTACTTTGGCCATCTCATGCGAAGAGTTGACTCATTGGAAAAGACTCTGATGCTGGAATAGCATTGAAACATGTGTATTACCATATATGAAACAGATTGCCAGTCCAGGTTCGATGCATGAGACAGGATGCTCGG
>NW_011494775.1:1197113-1203860 GCF_000754665.1 Bison bison bison | reverse complement strand
GGTTCAGGATGGGGAACACATGTAAACCCATAGCTGATTCATATCAATGTATGGCAAAAAGCACTACAATATTGTAAAGTAATTAGCCTCCAACTAAAATAAATAAATTAAAATAAAATAAAAATAAAATAAAATCTCATTTGACAGATGAAAAAATTGAGGCTCAGAGATGGGGAGTGACTTGCCCAATATCAAAAAAAGCTAGTTAGCAGCAGGACAAGTCTCTTGACAGAACAGTGCTCATTCTAGCATACCCATACGTATCTGTACATTGCCTATTTCTTTTTCATTTCTTTCCTCCTCCAAGCAAAGCTTGTTTTGTGGCAAGTAAACAATCAAAGTATTCTATTTCTCATTTATAGTTCTAGTCCACTGACTGTCATAAAGGGCTTAAATCTATCTTGACATTTCCCTTCAGGGAATACCTGTGAACTCTAATTCTATTGAACCCCTGAATCATCCAAGTCCTGAACTGCATTTCAAATACCTCTATTTACAAATTTTGCTATTTCTACTTATCACCACAGCACATCTGAGCCATAGATCAGTTCCTTGGGCCCTTCTATATCAAATATACTGTCTCTGTCAAAACTTTTAATTCATCTGTGGTTTCTCATTGTGGGTATCTATTGTTGAAACCACAACAGACACACGTATTCTTGCAGTGATTTCTTTCCTTATAAGAATCTTCTAAGCCTTTGAACTCAGAAAGAATGTGACAGCAGACCAGGGTAATTTCAAACAGTAAACAAAAGTTTGTTCTCTTTCACTCCTATTGCTCAGCTTTTTATCAATACCATTTATGCTGTTTTCTTCAAATTTCTAAATAATAAACCAAGATAAGGGGTATTTTTTTCATTTGCTCTCTTTCAACACATTCTCTTTGGGCCAGAAGTATCACCACTTGGAATGGCAGGGCATTCACCATGCCTATTGTGTATCCTGGGATAAATAATTCACTGAATATGATCACCCTAAAGCTATGCTGAGCCATAGGATTAGGGACCCTCTTTCCTCTAGAAGTCAGAAAAGGAAGAGACCCAAAGGAAAAGAAACTAAAGGAATGCTTTCTAAATAAAGTTAATTCTGAGTAATAGCTCACTAGGCACTACCTACCCTGCTTGATCTCTAGAATCTGAGTAATGTACCCAGGAACTGCTTGTGCCAAGTCTGGCTCCAGCCCCAGAAAATGAAAGAAAGAAAAAGAGGGGAAGGCATATGCTATTTCATAAGCAGGCATGGTCTCGGAGTCTAACCCCCAGACTTGGGGATATAGATTAGCTCTAGGGAATGGAACTGGAGAAGGCATTGGCACCCCATTCTAGTACTCTCGCCTGGAAAATCCCATGGGCAGAGGAGCCTGGTAGGCTGCAGTCCATGGGGTCTCTAAGAGTCGGTCACGACTGAGTGACTTCACTTTCACTTTTCACTTTCATGCATTGGAGAAGGAAATGGCAACCCACTCCAGTGTTCTTGCCTGGAGAATCCCAGGGACAGGGGAGCCTGGCAGGCTGTCGTCTACGGGGTCGCATAGAGTCGGACACGACTGAAGTGACTTAGCAGTAGCAGGGAATGAAACTGACAAATTTTATTCTGCACACAAATATTAAACACATACTACATGCTTTATGATGGCTGTGAGCAACAAATTCAGTTGCATTATCTCATTTAAACCTCACAACGACTCAGAAAGACATTGTTTATCCTCATTTTATAGAGTTTAAAAATGGAGCCAGAAGGGTAGTTAACTTATGTCAAAGTCATACAGACACCAAACAGTGATGCTTCAAGTAGAATTCAATTCTAAACATAGTACTCTGGCCTCTACAGCACACATATATAAAAAAAAAAAAAAAAGACAGAAGGTGATACAGATGGAAAGATACCTTTGAGCTACCTTATACAGCTAACAGAATGATGTTACATTCCCTTCCTCATTATCTCTAAATGCTATACTGTTGGGACAAATAAAACACCCTGAGATGAAAGAAAGGCAAGGATATCTCTCTATTCTATTTCCTCTGAGGGATATTCTTCCACCTACAGAACTGTCCAGGTTATTAAGAACTTGGATTAATTTTCAGGGTTCTGTTTAATTTTTTAAGATTCAAGAGCTTACTCAAGTCATTCATGCATTTCCATCAAGCAGACAAAGAGGAAGACTAAATCCTAATAATTATTCATTGGAAGATTCAGAGCAAAGTTCTTTCCAAGAACTGATGGTCAAAATATCCAGCCATAATACAAGTAAGCTTAGAAAAGCTCTTCTTACAACCCTGACATGATGAAACTTTTCCTAAACTATCCAAAACCAATATAAAGAGCAACAACTCTGCATTTTTCTACTTTGAGTCCTGTAGGCTCCCCTTCCTAGCCTTGCTCCTATTACTCATAGTCTCTACAGTAGTCTTAATTGTGGACTTTTTTTGAAACCTCTCTCTCTCACTACTATCATCTTTAAGAAGCAGAGAGAAGTTCAGAATGCCATCAACATAATGATCGCCAGTCTCTCCCTCTCTGACATCATAGTATGTGTCATGTGTATCCCTTTTACTATCATCTACATTCTGATGGATCACTGGATATTTAGGGACATCACATGCAAAGTCACCTCCTATGTGCAGAGAGTCTCCATCTGTGTGTCCATATTCTCACTTGTGTTAATTGCTATTGAAAGATATCAGCTGACTATGAACCCCAGTTCCAGAAAACATCTATTTCTGCTTTATTGACTATGCCAAAGCCTTTGACTGTGTGGATCACAATAAACTGTGGAAAATTCTGAAAGAGATGGGAATGCCAGACCACCTGACCTGCCTCTTGAGAAATTTGTATGCAGGTCAGGAAGCAACAGTTAGAACTGGACATGGAACAACAGACTGGTTCCAAATAGGAAAAGGAGTACGTCAAGGCTGTATATTGTCACCCTGCTTATTTAACTTCTATGCAGAGTACATCATGAGAAATGCTGGGCTGGAGGAAGCACAAACTGGAATAAAGATTGCTAGGAGAAACATCAATAACCTCAGATATGCAGATGACACCACCCTTATGGCAGAAAGTGAAGAAGAACTAAAGAGTCTCTTAATGAAAGTGAAAGAGGAGAGTGAAAAAGTTGGCTTAAAGCTCAACATTCAGAAGACGAAGATCATGGCATCTGGTCCCATCACTTCGTGGCAGAGAGAGGGGGAAACAGTGGAAACAGTAGCTGACTTTATTTTGGAGGGCTCCAAAATCACTGCAGATGGTGACTGCAGCCATGAAATTAAAAGACGCTTACTCTTTGGAAGGAAAGTTATGACCAACCTAGACAGCATATTAAAAAGCAGAGACATTACTTTGTCAACAAAGGTCCGTCTAGTGAAGGCTATGGTTTTTCCAGTAGTCATGTATGGATGTGAGAGTTGGACTATAAAGAAAGCTGAGCACCAAAGAATTGATGCTTTTGTACTGTGGTGTTGGAGAAGACTCTTGAGAGTCCCTTGGACTGCAAGGAGATCCAACCAGTCCATCCTAAAGGAGATCAGTCCTGGGTGTTCACTGGAAGGACTGATGTTGAAGCTCATGCTTCAATACTTTGGCCACCTGACACAAAGAGCCGACTCATTGGAAAAGACCCTGATGCTGGGAAAGATTGAGGGCAGGAGAAGAAGGGGACGACAGTGGAGGAGAAGGGGACAACAGTGGATGAGATGGTTGGATGGCATCACCGACTCAAAGGACATGAGTTTGGGTAAACTCTGGGAGTTGGTAATGGACAGGGAGGCCTGGTGTGCTGTGGTTTGTGGGGTCGCAAAGTCAGACATGACTGAGTGACTGAACTGAACTAAACTGATGAACCCCAGGGGGTGGAAAATCAGGGTAGCTCACACCTACTGGGCTATCACGTTGATCTGACTATTTTCCCTTCTATTACCTATTTCCTTCCTCCTATCCTTTTTCCTCACCAATGAGCCTTTTCAAAACTTCTTTCTTCCCACTGACCTCTACCCACACTGGGTTGCCTGTGTAGAGAACTAGCCCTCCAAAATGAACCAGCTCCTCTTTACCACCTCCCTGTTTATGCTGCAATATGGTGTCCCTTGAGCTTCTTCCTTGTCTGCTACCTGAAGATTGTTACCTGTCTCCACAGGAGAAATGGGAAAATAGACAAGAAGAGAGAAAGTGAGAGCTGGCTCAGGGAAAACAAGAGGATCAACATGATGTTGATTTCTATTGTGGTAACCTTTGGGGTCTGCTGACTTCTCTTGAACATTTTCAATGTCATCTTTGACAGGTATCATGAGATCCAATGAGCTGCCTCTATGACCTGGTGTTTGTAGCATGCCACTTGAATGCTATGGCTTTTACATGTATAAATCCTCTCTTCCATGGCTTTCTCAACAAAAATTTCCAGAAGAACATGCTGTTGCTAATTCACCACTGCTGGTGATTTGCACCTAAGAAAAGATATCAAAATATTGCCATCTCTAGTGTGCACACAGATGAATACAAGGGATCATTAAGATTAGCCCATACATCAACAAGTAGATAAGAACTGGTAACACTTAATGCCATAGGCCTTCTTTTATGGGAGATGGAGAGGTAATGACTGGAGCTGGGCAAGATGCCAAGGAAGCCAGAATTTTAAAAAAGGAAAAAAATGTAACTTTATGCTAACCAGTTTTGCTTTAGGCCAGATCTATATGTCTCATATATCCACCCAATGCAAATATACACACACACACACTCTCTCTCTTTCTCTCTCCACCCTATTCTCTTAGGAGAATAATAACTCAAACACCCAGCTGTCATCATTTGTGGCAAAAAATAACAGTAAGAAAGCAAGAGAGACAAGGAACACTGATGGCTGGGGAACAAAATTCCCAGATATTATTATTCAATGGAATATCCACAAAAGTTATTACTAATGATATGTCCACTAAAAACAATGCTGTATCTCCTTAGTGTTGAAGCAATTCCACTTTCAGAAATAGAAACTGTAACTTATAACCATGTAACTATTTAACTAATTAGCAATGTCAGAAAGACTCATTATAATTTACTAATTAGCTAAATAACTGAGTTTGGATTGGAAGTTGAAGGAATGGTCGATTTCACTTAATATTTAAACTAAGCATTTTAAATACAATTAATTCACATGCCTGAGTCAGATTCTCCAGTTTATGGCAATAGTACATTTTCTTCACTAACAATGCTATTAGTGCCACTCGAATTGGTCACAAACTCTTTAGCACTCCAATTATGTTTTAAACTAACCTATTAATGGCCAATGTAGATATATCTTTCATTACAAAATGACTTTTTATCTCTAACTCTTTATATGTATTAAGTAGGGGTTATTACAACTCTATCATTGAGTCTGATGAACTTCATCAGTAACACACATAGTTAGCTCCAGATTTTTTAAAACCTCTTGCATAGCTTATGATTTAAACATTTAAAAAAATATCTCTCATCCCTACAGAGTCATTTATATTGGAGAATTGCTAGACTGTCTTCAGAAAGGATACTAAGCTACTGGTCAAATTAGCTCAGTGATTTTTACAAATGATGACCAGTTTTATCTCTTCCTCGGATACATATTCCTTATACTTCTTTATACTATTAAACTTGGGGCTGCACCTTACTTGTATGTTAAAAATATAACACACAATATATTGTCTTCTTTCTTTTGAATAAAAGGTCATCTTTCTACTGTGTGTATAGTTTTTGTTTCCACATGCATGTTTGCTAAATTGCTACTCATGTCCGACTCTTTGTAACCCCATGGACTGTAGCCTGCCAGGCTCCTCTATCCATGGGATTCTCCACGCAAGAATACTGGAGTGGGTTGCCATTTCCTCCTCCAGGGTGTCTTCCTGACCCTCTTATGTCTCCTACATTGGCAGGTGGGTGCTTTACCACTGGCGCCACCTGGGAAGCCCTTTTGTTTCCACATTGGTTCGGTTCGGTTCAGTTGCTCAGTCGTGTCCGACTCTTTGCGACCCCATGAATCGCAGCACGCCAGGCCTCCCTGTTTATCACCAACTCCCGGAGTTCACTCAGACTCATGTCCATCGAGTCAGTGATGCCATCCAGCCATCTCATCCTCTGTCGTCCCCTTCTCCTCCTGCCCCCAATCCCTCCCAACATCAGAGTCTTTTCCAATGAGTCAACTCTTTGCATGAGGAGGCCAAAGTACTGGAGTTTCAGCTTTAGCATCATTCCTGCCAAAGAAATCCCAGGGCTGATCTCCTTCAGAATGGACTGGTTGGATCTCCTTGCAGTCCAAGGGACTCTCAAGAGTCTTCTCCAACACCACAGTTCAAAAGCATCAATTCTTTGGCGCTCAGCTTTCTTCACAGTCCAACTCTCACATCCATACATGACCACTGGAAAAACCATAGCCTTGACTAGACAGACCTTTGTTGGCAAAGTAATGTCTCTGCTTTTCAATATGCTATCTAGGTTGGTCATAACTTTGCTTCCAAGGAGTAAGCGTCTTTTAATTTCATGGCTGCAGTCACCACCTGCAGTGATTTTAGAGCCCCCCAAAATAAAGTCTGACACTGTTTCCCCTGTTTCCCCATCTATTTTCCATGAAGTAATGGGACCAGATGCCATGATCTTCGTCTTCTGAATGTTGAGCTTTAAGCCAACTTTTTCACTCTCCTCTTTCACTTTCATCAAGAGGCTTTTTAGTTCCTCTTCACTTTCTGCCATAAGGGTGGTGTCATCTGCATATCTGAGGTTATCGATATTTCT
>NW_011494775.1:1186414-1197013 GCF_000754665.1 Bison bison bison | reverse complement strand
TATTTCTCCCGGCAATCTTGATTCCAGCTTGTGTTTCTTCCAGCCCAGCGTTTCTCATGATGTACTCTGCATAGAAGTTAAATAAGCAGGGTGACAATATACAACCTTAACGTACTCCTTTTCCTATTTGGAACCAGTCTGTTGTTCCGTGTCCAGTTCTAACTGTTGCTTCCTGACCTGCATACAGGTTTCTTAAGAGGCAGGTCAGGTGGTCTGGTATTCCCATCTCTTTCAAAATTGTCCACAGTTTATTGTGATCCACACAGTCAAAGGCTTTGGCATAGTCAATAAAGCAGAAATAGATGTTTTTCTGGAACTCTCTTGCTTTTTCCATGATCCAGCAGATGTTGGCAATTTGATCTCTGGTTCCTCTGCCTTTTCTAAAACCAGCTTGAACATGTGGAAGTTCATGGTTCACGTATTGCTGAAGCCTGACTTGGAGAATTTTGAGCATTACTTTACTAGCATGTGAGATGAGTGCAATTGTGTGGTAGTTTGAGCATTGTTTCCACATTAGCCTCCATATTTTCCCTCCTGAAAAATTTTTCTCTCTCTCTCTCCTCTACTTCCCTCTGTCTCTGTTTCTTCCCCCCATCTAGCTTTTCCTTGTCTTCAGAATTTCTGGTCTCTCTGTTACATCATTTTGGGGGAAATGAATAAGAAAGCACAGCAGGATAACTAGAGGAAATAAAAGTATTGGGCTTTTCAGGTAACTTAGTGGTAAAGAATCCTCCTGCTAATGCTTGAGACGCAGGTTCAACCTCTGGGTCAGGAAGATCCCCTAGAGAAGGAAATGGCAATCCTCTTCAGTATTCTTGCCTGGAGAAGAGGAGCCTGGCAGGCTATACAGTCCATGGGGTTGCAAAGAGTCAGACACAACTCAGCACGCAAGCATGCATCCATCACAGTATTAGCTACAGATAAAACCTCTTATCTAAAAACCAACTTCAAATGCTGTCAGTTTAGAATCCTAAAAGTACAAATGCAGCTCCTTAACCCAGAAAACGTCTCTCCCTAGATACCATTTCTCTCTCTTCTGACAAACAGTGGTTAAGACTATAATTAAGATCCAATGTGATATTTTACTTATAAAGATATGTTGAAACTAGTTTCCATTACTAAAAAGATTTAGACCAAGCCACTGAAAGCAGGAAAGGGCTTTAATCAAACTCTGATATCACCCTCTCCCTTCACCCAAACACAAATACCCTGGCTTCTCTAACCCTAGCACTCCATCCCAAGCACTCAAAAGAGATCTCCAGTCTGTTACTAAATATTATAGTGTCCATTTTGGCTCCATGATAAGAACAATTTCCTTCTCCTAAAAAGTCCATTCTGTCTTTACTTTGGATATTTTCTTGAACTGTAATGAAACAGAAGTCATTAATGATATCAATAGTAGTTTTTCTTATAACAACATTTGCAGTGACATGGATGGACCTGGAGACTATCATACTAAGTGAAGAAGGCCAGACAGAGAAAGATAAATATTACATGATATCGTGTATACAAATGAATTTATTTATAAAACAGAAACATAGACTTAGAGAATGACTTTATGGTTACCAGGGGGAAAGGGAGGGGACAGATTAGGAGTTTGGGATTGATATGTACACATTAGTATATTTAAAATGATAACCAACAAGGACCTATTATATACCACAGGGAACTTGGCTCAATATTCTATAATAACCTAAATGGGAAAACAATTTGAAAAAGAATGGATCAGTATGGGTATAACTGAATCACTATGCTGTACACCTGTAACTAACACATCCTTGTTAATCAATTATACTCCAAAATAAAATAAATTTTAATTAAAAATAATAATAGTCTTTCTTTGGCTTATTTTTATCTCATAAAGTAGTGAATTAACTAGTTTTAATGCATGCCTTTACTTGTAAGGGACTTACACGTCTGAGAAGTGGGAAAGCACAGGTCTATAGGTAGCTACTTAGGAAGATATAATGAGAGTAAAACCAAGTGTTGTGGGGCCACAGTGGAGACAAAACATATTTTTGAGAGTAAACAAAGATTTCAGAAAAGTCCACCATACTGTTTCTACAGTATTTGTGGATGGTGCATACCAACTGGTCTTTGGTTGAACTACTTGGTGAATGAAATAAGACCTCATTTTCTCATTTGCCTCTCCCCCATTGCCAGATGTGCCTGTATTCTCCTTGCCATCAATCTATCTGAGACTGAAACTTGATGGTGTTTGCCTGATAGACGTCCAAAAACAGTTCCCTCTAGCCAGTGTTCCAAGTATCTTTTCCCGTCTCCTGATCTCAAATCATTTTGGATTGACAGTAATTTATCTTATCTTTAAAAGTTTCCAGAAAACATGACTATTAGTGGGATGTACATTTCGGCCTACTTAACCAGAGCTGAATGACAAAATGCTAATATATCCTGCCAGAGTCCCGTTGGAGAAGGAAATGGCAACCCACTCCAGTGTTCTTGCCTGGAGAATCCTTGGGACGGGGGAGCCTGGTGGGCTGCTGTCTCTGGGGTTGCACAGAGTCGGACACGACTGAAGCTACTTAGCAGCAGCAGCAGAGTCCCGTAGATTTTCTGTCTGATTGCCTCTGAAGATCTCCCAGACAATTTCTAACAGAGAATCAACAACATAAATGATTCAACATAAAGAACACCCAAATGCGGGCTTTTATACCCAACTGTGGGTATAAAATATGGTGTATATTTTTCAACATATAATATTCTGAAAAAGGAAATGTAATATTCTGAAAAAGGTGTAAATAACTTGACAGAGTAACAAGCATGAGGCTTCATTTTTGTGTATGTATGAATATTTTCTCCCATTCTATAGGCTGCCTTTCCATTTTGTTGCTTTCAGTATTTCCTTTTTTATAGTCATTAGTTTTTATTTAATTTTTATTTTATACTGGAGTATAGTTGATTACAGAGGCTTCAATTTAAAGAAGCTGCTCCTTACTCGGTACTCACGAGGAACAGTATATAATTCATCAGCCCAGTAAAAAGTCAACCTCTCTTCCTATAAGCTTTGTTTTTGTAGAATAATAAATCAAAAAAATATATTGAGTCCTCACTATGTCTTTAGCAGTGTGTTAGGTACAGAATAAGTATAAGACACAGCTTTAAGAGTTTACAATCTAGTTGAGGCTTTAAAGAGTTTACAATATACCAAGGAGTAATTTCATGTCTTGGTTTTGAAGGCTTTCCTTATGGCCAAGTAGAAAACTGCCAAAACAAAAGTTAAGAGTAAATGAAGGCAGAGTTGATATCAAGAAGGACTCATTTTATCTTTATACCCATAAGTGAGATGTGTGCGTATGCTAAGTCGCTTCAGTTGTGTCAGACTCTTTGCAACCACATGGACTGTAGCCTGCCAGGCTCTTCTGTCCATAGGATTCTCCAGGCAAGAATACTGGAGTGGATTGCCATGCCCTTCTCCAGGGGATCTTCCCTACCCAGGGATCGAATTTGCATCTCTTATGTCTTCTGCATTGGCAGGTGTGTTCTTTATCACTAGCACCATCTGGGAAGCCCTAAGTAAGAATATACTGAGGAAGAAAAGAGGAAGTATTCTAGAAGAGGGGTCAGGGAGAAGTATTCAAGACTAATAAGCCCAGGAATTCCTAAAATCCTCCCTGAAGTCACCTATGCAAATAAATGTGCTCATGCAATAAACCAGAGAAATAAGAAGATGAGAATTTCCAGTGGGTGAAGGAAGGCACTTTCCCCTGTTTATGTGCCCAAATCAAACTCTTTGTTGATGCTGGGATGGTATTTGCCCTGTGGGAGAAGTAAAAGGATGTGTGGTACTGATGACAGGAACGCATCCATCTTCCATCTGGTCACTGACCGTTTTCTGTGATCCTCTATTTTTAGGTAGAGAGATCTGTCCTTCTAAACTAGACTGTGAACTTTCAGAGACTTTGATCTACATTTTTTATTCCTTCTACACTGGCCCCACACTCAGAGTATTTAAGATAGGACTAGGCAAAAAAAAGACCCCGATGCTGGGAAAAACTGAAGGCAAAAGGAGAAGGAGGTGGCAGAGAATAAGATGGTTAGATAGCATCACCAACTCAATGGACATGAATTTGAGCAAACTCTGGGAGATAGTGGAGGACAGAGGAACCTGGCATGCTGTAGTCCATGGGGTCCCAAAGAGTCAGACATGACTTAGCAGACAACAACAGGCAAGGAAAAGCATTTAATATAGATTTTTAAAATTATTTCTTAAAACACAAGGTAGGCAGTCATTACTCACAAATTATTGAATGCCCAAATGTTCTCAAACCTATGTTTTATTAATTATCCAATGAGAGTGTAAAGACATAAGTCTCATTACACAAACTATTGTAATATCAACAAACTGCAAAATCCCAAGTGCTTTGGGTCTCAGCTTAAATGTTTTTCAAAAATCTTCTCTAGCCACCCAGGCCTGTGACAATCCTCTAGTCACTGCTCTTGCAGTACTCTATGTATAGAGAGCTACTATGCAGAATGATGAAGGCCTGTTTACATCTGCAAGACATGAGCTTGCAGAAGGAAGAAACTGGGTCCTATTCACAGTAGGGGCTCTAGTACCAAGCATAGACTCTGGCACAAAGGAGGAGTTCAATCAGTATTTGCAAACTGCAGATGTATTGACAGAATAAATCAGGGTGTAACAAACCTTTGCTTGGAAGTGGTGTGTGGACCTGAATACTAAGTGGAGCCTGTATTCCTGGAACTCAGTACTTAAAGAAACAGAATGTCAAACTTCTATCTGAAATACAAGAGCCAGTGCTCAGAAAATCTGCATGAATAGGAGAGTAAACATAAACATCATGGTTCCAGGGAAACCTCAAGGGTAAGATGCGTGTATGGCCCACGTGTTACTCGTCTATACAAGTTGTACCAAAGAGAATCAGCTAACTGAGAAGGTCCTAAAGGTGGAAGAAAATGCCCTATTAACTTTCAATTAACTAAACTGGCAAAGTTCTTTGAGCAAACAGCTCTTAGAAATGAAAGGCAAGTCTTTCATGGCAACCAGCCTCTAGGAGAGTGGGCCTCTTTATGACTACTAGAAGAAAAACCATACTCTCTATAAAAGGCCAAGGGAGGGCAGAACTTTGTCTTTTTCAATGAGCCACGTTGTTCTTCTTTGCTGCTGCTGCTGCTAAGTCACTTCAGTTGTGTCCGACTCTGTGTGACCCCACAGATGGCAGCCCACCAGGCTCCTCCATCCCTGGGATTCTCCAGGCAAGAATAGTGGAGTGGGTTGCCATTTCCTTCTCCAATGCATGCATGCATGCTAAGTCGCTTCAGTCGTGTCCAACTCTGAGACCCGATGGACAGCAGCCCACCAGGCTCCTCTGTTCGTGGGATTCTCCAGGCAAGAATACTGGAGTGGGTTGCCATGTCCTTCTCCATCTTCTTCTCTAAGGGAACATAAAACCCAAAAGCAAAAGTTACTGCGTTACTGATTTGGAGGCAGTCTTCGTCATCCAGGAATCCCAAGAGATGCTCTCTATTTTTTTAACAGCAGCAGGAGTCCCTGACTCCTAGACAGTCACCAGTCAGTCATCTCCTGAAGATTCAAGTTTACACCTTTCTATTCCCTTCAAATTTTCTCAATTTAATAACAAAGACAGGGACTTCCCTGGTGGTCCAGTGGCTAAGAATCTGCCTTCCGATGCAGGGGATGCAAGTTCAATCCCTAGTCAGGGAACTAAGATCCCACACACTATGGGGCAACAAAACCCACATGCCACAACTAAGACCAGGTGCAGCCAAATATGAATAGATAAATAAATATTTTTAAAAAACAAATATTTTAATATTTGCATGTGTGTGCACACACGTTTGTGAACAGCACTTAGAAAAATGTCTGAAAGGGAAACACTCCAAAATGTTAACAGTGTTTATCTCCAGGTGATAAGACTTTGGGGTCATCTATCTTCTTTGTTCCATCTTCTAACCTCCCTTCCCCTCTCTTTCTTTTGGTCAATTTGCTTATCTATAATTTATAATAGTCTACTATGAACATGCATTATTTGTACAATTTTTTTCAAATGGGTAAGAAAAGGTAAAACCCTTAAAAAAAAAAAAAAACTAAGAATCCAAAGTAACTGTCCATGAGGCAGATGTGGTACAAGAAGTTAAGAGACATGGGCCTAGCTTGGAGTTTGGGCAAATTGCTTATCCTTTCTAAGTTTCAAGTTTCCTCATCTGTCAAATGCATCACTCATTGAATAAACATTTAAGAAGCATCTACTAACTGATTAAATACAATAATGAGCAAGACTGACATAGTTCTTTACTCTCTTGGAATTTACAATCAAAGACAATACTTTTTAAAAAGGTAAATTGTGACAAGTGATATAAAAGAGAAAATGTAACATTAAGAGGGCACTTAGCAGAAGGATGGAGAAGGCAATGGCCACCCACTCCAGTACTCTTGCCTGGAAAATCCCATGGACAGAGGAGCCTGGTGGGCTGCAGTCCATGGGGTCGCAAAGAGTCAGACACGACTGAGCGAATTCACTTTCACTTTTCCCTTTCATGCATTGGAGAAGGAAATGGCAACCCACTCCAGTGTTCTTGCCTGGAGAATCCCAGGGATGGCGGAGCCTGGTAGGCTGCCGTCTATGGAGTTGCACACAGTTGGACACGACTGAAGTGACTTAGCAGTAGCAGAAGGAATTAACTTCATCCGGGGCACAATGGGAACAGGAAGTAGATAAGGGAATCTTCCTTGAAGAAATGTTAAAACTAAGATCCAAAGGGTGATTAGGATTTAGCCAGGCAGGGATGAGACTGGTTATGCTCTAAGCTGCTTCGTAATTCTGTGATTCTGTGTTCTAAGCTGTCCAGAGGGCCATTCTGTCTCTTCACTCATTAACTCACTTAATCTCCCCCCACTCAAAAAAACATTCTTGAAGGTAGATGTTACTCCAGTTTACAAATCAGGAAAGTGTTATAACAGTTGCCTAAAGTCACACAGTAGTAAATCCTAACTATCCAGCTCAAAATTTTATCATCTTTCATTCATCATTCAACTAGCATTTAATGAGTACCTACCCAGTTCTCTGCCAGACATTGGTCATAAAGAAATGACTAAGATTGGGCCCCTATTCTTGAGGAGTGCACTGTAAGCCAAACAATTACAACATGGTTAAGAGTTTAGAAAGAGACAGAGTGGGACTGTGTCTTTTTAGCTAATTCTCTAGCTCCCCAAGGACACTGAGAGGATATATGATCACTGACAAAGACTATACAGATTGGAAAATTTGCAAAGCTGTAGCTGAAGCCTGGCATCCCTGACTGACACTGACCAGCAACTCAGACTTCTATACCATTAAACTTGGCCAGTGTGTTCAGATGAAAATTTTCCAGGGGAACGGGTGTCCGAATGGTACCCATGCACCTTACTACACAGCATAAGCATGCTCTCACTTCTCAAACTGAGGAGGAACTTCAGCAGTAGCATTAGGGGCTCCTAGAGAGAGACAAGTAGAAGCTAAATCATGTCTGCTGTAATCACAGGAAACTTCATCAAAGTGTTCAGGCAAATCCCCTACTTCTTCATATGTCTTCTTAAAAAAAAATACCCTCGCTCTCTGATTCCAGGGAGTTGAGAAAGAAATTACAAAACAGGATTTCAGAGCTGTTTCTAAAAGAGCTTCCACCAGGATCTCTTAGAAGTTAAATCTAACTTTGGAGCCTAATGAAATGCTCGGCCATCTATCAATAATATGTTAGAATGAGTCTGGGATATAGCTCATGAGTCAATGATTCAGTGGAACCTAAACCTACAGTATTGTGTGGAGGGACTTCAATTCCTCCTCAGAGCAGCTGGTGGGAAACAGGTCACAGAGCTCAGATGTTTACTCATCCTCCTGAAAGGCCACAAGAAGCAGCTACTTGCTCGTACATTCAGACTTAACAATAAAATTGTCTCTGATGTTGGTGGGACATGGACTGTCAAACAATGCCCCCAGAAGCCAGGATTTCTGAGACTCCCACCCCAACTCTTCCAAGAACCTATCTGTAGCCCTAAGCATGTTATAACCCCTCTATGCCACCTCAGTTCTGCCATCTATGGACAAAGATTACTGCTGCCTTCCTTTCCACAAGAGATATAGAGATGGCACTGGAATATACACCTCCATGCTTCAGTCATTACTTGATGATATTGCTCCCAGGTGGAAAGGGATGAACAGGAAAGGGGAAACACATTATCAAAGCACAGTATAAAAAGTTTTGAGGCATCCATGCCTGGATTTGAATTCTGATCTTACCACTTACCAGCTGTGTGAAATGAGACAAGCTTTAACATCTCTGACACTGGAGTTAAACATATAAGATAGAGAATAATTCCTGCCTTATAGGACTGTTGTGAAGATTCAAGATAATACATGCATGGTTCCAGGCACAAATAGGGACTGAAGAAATAGCTGAAACATTAAAATTTCTGACACCTACTTAAACCTGGAGGAGGGCACTCTTCTACAAATTCACACCAGTCAGAGTCAGCCCACAAATCAGAGAATTGGGATATAAAATCTATGGAGGAATCTAACATCCTAAAGATGATGCGGGGAAAAAAAGCAGACCATTCCACACTGCTTTCAGTATCCTTCCTCAACCCTGGGCACATAGAAAAAGACCTTCCACCTTCACTCAGCCATGGTCTTGGTATCACTCTGACAAGCGAACTCTTGTCACTCCATGAGACCTGGCTTCATATCCTGACAACAGAGTACTACAGGGAAAGGGCATGTAGGTTGTTGGCAGAAGGGGTTGCAAAATTTTAAATAGGTGGTTTGGGAAGGTTTCACTGAGGTGACATTTGAAAAAGACTTGAAAGAAGTAACGAAGTAAGACACGCAGATAGCTGAGTGAAGAGAGTCTAGGGAGAAAGCAGAATAAGTTGTAAGGGCCCTAAAGCAGGAGTATACCTGGTGGATTCAAGGACCAGCAAGAAGACTGAAGTAGAGTGAGTGAGGGGAGAATAATAAGAGTATGAGGTCCAGGAAGAGAGGACCTTCACATGTGATCTTTAAGTGACAGTCCTCTCTTAGGCCTCAGTTCTCCTAAAGAATTGCACAATGGTAATACTCAAGAACAGCATCCTTAGAAGGGTAAAGTAAAAAGACGGTAATAGTAAATAAACTAATGGACTGGGAATCAGAAGACTCGGGTTCTGGGTCTACATCTACTCTAATTGACGATGTGGCCTTGGGCAAGTCACTTCTCTAAGTCTGTTTTCTTATCTGTAAAATGGAATGATCTGGATTAACAGAGATTTTTCTTAATCTGAAAAAAATACACATAAAGTTACTTTTCAACAAATGGCTGGGACAACTGGATGTTCATATGCAAAAAAGAACAGTGATTCAATACCTTATTCCATATAAAAAGTCAAATTGATCGTAGACCTAAATATAAAAAGAAGTTCTAAAAGTTACAGAAGAAAACAAGGGAAAAAATTAAGAACCTAGGCTAGACAAAGATTTCTTAGATACAACACTAAAAACATTCTCCTTTAAAGAACAAATTGATAAACAAGACTGCATCAAAATTTAAAACTTCTGCTCTTGAAAGGCACCGATAAAGGCAAGCCAAATTGGGAGAAAATATTTGCAAAGCACATATCTGATATAAGACTTTCTGCTGAAAATATACAAAGAACTCTCAAAATTCAATAACAGGAAAGCAACCCAGTTTTTCAAATGGGCAGAAAAACTGAAGAGACATTTCACCAAAGAAGATATATAGATGACAAATAAAAACATGAAAAGATGCCCATGCTCATTAGTCATCAGGAAAATTTAAATGAAAGCCACATGATACTAACACTACACATCTGTTAGAAGGGCTAAAATTAAAAAGAGAGACACACAGAAAGAGCAGCCAAGATGTAGAGGAATTGAACCCTTATAAAGTGTTGGTGGGATCTAGAATGTTAAACAGACAACAATTCTGAAAGATATGGGAATACCAGACCACCTGAGCTGCCTCTTGAGAAACCTATATGCAGGTCAGGAAGCAACAGTTAGAACTGGACATGGAACAACAGACTGGTTCCAAATAGGACAAGGAGTACGCCAAGGCTGTATATTGTCACCCTGCTTATTTAACTTCTATGCAGAAACATGAGAAATACTGGGCTGGAAGAAGCACAAGCTGGAATCAAGACTGCCAGGAGAAATATCAATAACCTCAGATATGCAGATGACACCACCCTTATGGCAGAAAGTGAAGAGGAACTAAAAAGCCTCTTGATGAAAGTGAAAGTGGAGAGTGAAAAAGTTGGCTTAAAGCTCAACATTCAGAAGACGAATATCATGGCATCTGGTCCCATCACTTCATGGGAAATAGATGGGGAAACAGTGTCAGACTTTATTTTGGGGGGCTCCAAAATCACTGCAGATGGTGACTGCAGCCATGAAACTAAAAGATGCTTACTCCTTGGAAGGAAAGTTATGACCAACCAAGATAACATTTTCAAAAGCAGAGACGTTACTTTGCCAACAAAAGTCCATCTAGTCAAGGCTATGGTGTTTCCAGTGGTCATGTATGGATGTGAGAGTTGGACTGTGAAGAAAGCTGAGTGCCAAA
>NW_011494775.1:1173545-1186314 GCF_000754665.1 Bison bison bison | reverse complement strand
CAGGATCCAACCAGTCCATTCTGAAGGAGATCAGCCCTGGGATTTCTTTGGAAGGAATGATGCTAAAGCTGAAACTCCAGTACTTTGGCCACCTCATGCGAAGAGTTGACTCATTGGAAAAGACTCTGATGCTGGGAGGGATTGGGGGCAGGAGGAAAAGTGGATGACAGAGGTTGAGATGGCTGGATGGCATCACTGACTCGATGGACGTGAGTCTGAGTGAACTCCAGGAGTCGGTGATGGACAGGGAGGCCTGGCATGCTGTGATTCATGGGGTCGCAAAGAGTCGGATACAACTGAGAGACTGAACTGACTGACTGACCATTTAAAAGTTAAACAGACAACTACCATTTGATGCAGCCATTCCACTCCTAGGCGTTTACCTAATAGAAATAAAAGCATTCATCCACACAAAGATTTATACATGAATGTTCACAGAAGCTTTACATTAAATAGCCAAAAATCAGAAACAATCCAAAGTCTGACAGATGAATAAACAAACAAATGCAGTATATTTATATAATAGATACTACTTGGCAATAAAGAAGAATGAACAATTAATATAGGCTACAATACGGATGGATCTTAAAATAACTACAGTGAGTGAAAAAAGATACATCCTCCCCCCAAACAAAGAGTACATACTACATGCCATTTACATAAAACTCTAGAGAATGCAAACTAAACTACACTGACAGCCAGTCAGTGGTCGTTTGAAGATACAGGATAAAAGCAAGGTTTTACACATGGAGACATGAGAAAACTTTGGGGGGTGATGAATATGTCAATTGTCTTGACTGCACTAATGGTTTCACAGACACACTGTGTGTCAAAACTTATCAAATTGCACACTTTAAATGTATGTATTGTATGTTAATATACCTCAAAAAAATTTTAAGAACACAAAGTATTCACTCTATTTCAAGTCAGCAAACATTTATTAAGCATCTACTTTGTGGCAAGAACCATGCCAGGCACAGGACAGGGCAGAGACAAATGAAACCAGGTCCTCAAAGCACTTCAAGCCTCCAGAGAGGAAGCTTGAAAGCAATTTCATGAACATACTGCCCTGTCACCATCCTCTGAGGGAGGGGAGGAAACAAGGGCAGCCTCTGATAGTGCGAAGAACCAAAAGATAAAGCATGGATCAGAGTTAACTCTCTTCACTCTCTCTCTCTAGAATTCTCAGCCCCCAAATTGGGAACATTCTTCTACACACCTTCATCTCAGAACTTTGGAACATTAGGGCTGAAACAATCTACTGGGAGGAATGAAGCTCAAGGAGGGAAGTGACTTGCTGTCTACCACAAAGCTTGTCAGTGGCAGAACTTAATTGAGCACGCTGGCCCCTGACTTCTGTTGAGAAATATTTTTGGAGTAAACTGCATTATAACAATATTAATCCCCTACCTAAGCTGACTTTAGTGATTAATGGTTGAGGACTCTTAAATTTACACAGAAACTTCACATGAAACAGAGCTGGATGAGCTGGTTTATTCCTCCATAGTGAGCCTTCAAAGCAATTCTGTGAACACCAGGGTCAGAGCCACTGGAAATTCTGCTGACCATGAATTTAAGTGTCAAAGCTTACAGATCAGCTTTCTCCTGCTCAGTCACCACTCACAGCCTTGTCAGGAGAAGGTCTCCGTAGGTAGGCTAAGAGGTGGACGTGGGAAAACCTGTGCAGATAGCATAACACCCATGGAGATGATGAACAGATTGTACAGATCTCTTAGTTTATCCCTTCTTCTCCTTCACCTCTCCATCTGAAACATAGTTCTACAACCCTTTCACCCTACACTCTAGGGGTGAATCCAAGCTTCTGCTAAGGCCAAAGAAAGAAGAGAAGAATAAGGAGAAAAACGTACAGGAAGAATATATTTGTCAAGACCGGCTTGCATATGGTGCATGTGCAAGCTCAGTTGCTCAGTCATGTCCAACTCTTTGCAACTCCATGAACTGTAGCCCACCAGGCTCCTCTGTCCACAGGATTCTCCAGGCAAGAATACTAGATGGGTTGCCATTTCTTTCTCCAGAGGACCTTTCACATAAAAATAAATACCATCTTATTAAGCGCCTATTCTCTTTTTAGAAAACCTTTACATACACTAATTTAATCACTACAACAACCCTGTATGGTGGTAGCATTAATAAAAAGAACAGTGATAACTAATACTTTTCAAACTGTTTATTATGTGCCATGCATGGTTGTAGATAATAATTTATTAGTCATTAATCATTATAAAACCTATGAAATAGGGCTGTTCATTTTACTATTATCCTCATTTTACTAGATGATATAATGGAGGTGAGTGCATGCTCAGTTTCTCAGTCGCTCAGTCATGTCCAACTTATTGCGACCCCATGGACTGTAGCTTACCAGGCTTCTCTGTCCATGGAATCATCCTGGCAAGAATACTGGAGTGGGTACACAGAGATTAAAGAACTTGTCCAAGGTTACATAGCTAATAAGGTAGATATTATTATATCTATTGTATAGATAAGAAAATTGAGACTTAATGAAAATTGCCTATAAAGGTAACTAACTGGGGCAGGCTTTGAATCAATACCTTAGACTCTTAATCCACATTATTTTGTTCTACCTCTCTGCCAGCTTTATGTGGATTTTCTGCATACAGAGAATGCCCTTTATAGGTAGCAAATGGTTAAGGCTGGCTTCCCTCATTCTTGCCTTTTTCCATAACTCAGGGGATACTGAGAACTGTCTTTTAACATATGGCTCTGAGAAGAATATAACTGGGAAGGCAAGCCTAACATGAAAGCCCATAGACTGAAATGTATCCTTTAAAATGATTTTCTTTCTTTCTCCAGAGGCGTTACGTGTCATAGTCCTTCAAGCATGTGTACCTGAGAGTCTCTAAGGCCTACCTTTCAGATAGTTGGGGATTCCTAAAACAGGTGCTTATGGCAACTCTTCTTCTGAAGATTTTTTCAAATGTTTGCTACCAAAAGATTTCCTATTTCCCTTTACCTCAGAAAGTGCTCAAAATTCTCACCACTTGGCGAAACAAAAGCTGCTTTGAGCCTCCCAAAACACCTGGGAAATATTCACGTTTATAAAGAAACTGAACCCACAGGAAGAAATTGGGATTGAAGTTTTCACTCTTCAATAAACTGATCACTTATTTCATCTTGGACAAATTATTTCCCTCTCTGTGCCTCAGTTTCCTATTCTTCAAAATGAGCAGCTGGATTAGATGGTTTTCCAGGTCCACTAGAGCTGACTCTAGGATGAAAATTAAAGTGAGTTTGGAGTCTACAGCACTGCCATCCCTAGCAGGCGTGGGGGTGGGGAGACAGTTGTATGAAAGCCCAAAGCCCAGAACAGATTTGCAACCATTAACTGAAACCTATTAGGGCTGGTTTAACTTCAACAAGGAGGAAGGAAAGTGCCCTGGGATTTCGCTTTAAGAATTCAAGTCAGGGAACTCCCTGGTCGTCTAGTGGTTAGTACGCTGTGCTTCCACTGCAGGAAGGCATGGGTTTCATCCCTGGTCACACACATGGTGTGGCCAAGAACCAAAAAAAAAAAAAACGGGATACAAGCCCTCTGAGAAATTATTTAATATGGACTTGAAGGATTTAGTGGAGTTAGGAATTTAGGCAGTGATAAAGGAATAAATCCTGTTCTTCAACTTTGCAGAAAAGGGCAAAGCAGCATCCAAATCTTTCCTTTTTTCCCCCTTTGCTAAGGATAGGTACTAAGACAGGCTCCTGCTGCCACCTTGTGGCACACTGGACAGCTCAGAAAAATTTATTCAATCTGGATTCCTTAGTTTAAAATGCCAGATTTGGGAGAATGGCATTGAAACATGTATAACATCATATATGAAATGAGTCACCAGTCCAGGTTCGATGCATGATACTAGATGCTTGGGGCTGGTGCACTGGGACGACCCAGAGGGATGGTATGGGGAGGGAGGAGCGAAGAGGGTTCAGGATGGGGAACACGTGTATACCTGTGGCGGATTCATGTTGATATATGGCAAAACCAATACAATATTGTAAAGTTAAAAAATAAAATAAAATTTAAAAAAACACGTCTTCTTTCTCCTTTACAATTACACAGAGCTTGATAACCTACAAAATACTTTCAACCCTATGATTCATTTTATTCTCCCAGTAACTATGTGGAGTGACAGGAAGGAAGTATAACACCACTTTACCAGACAATGTGATTTACCTGGAGTCACAGAAATTGGCAGTCAAGACTTGAACATACATCTCCTGACTCTAAATGAGGCAATTCATTCACTACTGTGTAGGGGCAGGGATGAAACAGGTTTAGGTATGTTCTGTGCTAAGTCACGTCAGTTGTGTCCAACTCTTTGCATCTCTGTGGACTATAACCTGCCAGGCTCTTTTGTCCATGGGATTCTCCAGGCAAGAACACTGGAATGGGCTGCCATCCTTCTCCAGAGGGGATCTTCCCGACCCAGGGATTGAACTCCTATGTTTCCTGCATTGGCAGGCAGGTTTTTTTAAATCACTAGCACCATCCAGGGAGTGGCTATGAAACAGGTTTAGGTTTTGAGAGAGAGAGACTTAGGAAAAGGAAAGCTCAATTTCTTCTGCAGACACAACTGGCCAAAGGCTACAATCAGGCTGTATGTCTACAGAAAAAAAGCAAGCAAATAAGACTGGATTCCTGTCTTCCTTTTGGGCTTTCACATTCTTGTTAACATCTCTAGCCTCTCCAGTTGTCCTCCCTCCTTCTGCTCCCCAACCCCAGGCTAGACACTGGGGCTCAAGACTTATTTATAGCTAAATGCTGAGCACCAAATAGATCCCAGGCAAGGGAGCCACAACATCCAGAAATCACAAAGAACTACTGGGAACACCACTCTGTCCCTGGGTTAGACTAATAAAATTTGTGGCTCAGACAAAAATCTCCTTGTAAGTTTTCATGGGAAGCCCAATTGGCTTGTCTCATAATGATGTCATGCTCACTGAAAGCTGAGGAGCAATGCTCGGGTTATATGATTTACCAACTGGCATATAGGAACCACCTAAAATTAATCTGAGTTTCCAGTTACTTCAAGGCAACCATAACTTCTTTGATATGGAATTACAAAGCCCAGTGCCCAAACCTTACACTACCATAGGCATTCTTTTAGGTTCATTCACTCCCAAAGTGAGTAGAGCACATTCACCAAATGAGTAGGGCACTGTGATAATCCTCTGATTAAGACTTTGTTGCCTAGTGATGAACAGAGGAAAATAAGGAAAAAACATAATTATAAATGCATGTGAGATATAAATATTAAGTACACAGGGGTTAAAAGGGAAAAATAAAATTCCTTTGGCTTGGTTGTTAGGGGGTTGGGGGCAATAAAAAAGTGGATAAAGAATAATTTCACAGATACAGAACACAAAAACCTTTGCAGTCTGGCCTTTACAAACCTTCTCTGCCCTCTCTCCAGTTATGACTTTGTTCCTACCCTATCATATTCTGAATGTAAATATCTTCAGTAATTTAAGGATTAAGGGTTTAGCCTTTGGAATCAGATAGATCTGGGTTCTAATCCCATCTCTGGCACATTAGACAATCTTGGGCAAGGCTGGAACTTTCCCAACCTCAGTTTCCTTATTTGCAAAATGGATATTATAATATTGGGGTGGCCAAAAACTTTGTTTGGGTTTTTCCAAGTATCATATTGGAGAAGGAAATAGCAACCCACTCCAGCATTCTTGCCTGGATAATTTCATGGATGGTGAGCCTGGCAGGCTGCAGTCCATGGGGTCAAAAAGAGTCTAACACAACTGAGTGACTTTCACAAGCATCTTAACCTGAACGAACTTTTTCACCAAACCAATAATCCTCATTTTAAACAGTTTTTGTAAGAGTCAACTGATATAATGCATGCAAAGCACCTAACTTTGTGTCTGACAAATGGTAAAAACATAGCAATCAGTATTGTTAGTTATTTCTGTGCCTTTGATCTGGTTTTCTTTGCCCGAGATTCTCCTCATCTTCTCAACTGTTTTACCCCTATTTCTCCTTTAGATCCATCACAAAAGTCTATTTTCTTGAGTGCCCCAGATCCTGCTAGCTGTACCTCACTGAGATGAACCTTCATTCATACCTATTTTTGTGAAGTCAACCTGTTGTTCAGTGGCTCAGTCGTGTCCGATCTTTGCAACCCCATGAATTACAGCACACCGGGCTTCCCTATCCTTCACTATCTTCCAGTGTTTGCTCAAACTCATGTCCATTGAGTCAGTGATGCCATCCAAACATCTCATCCTCTGTTGCCCCCTTCTCTTCCTGCCCTCAACCTTTCCCAGCATCAGGGTCTTTTCCAATGAGTCGGATCTTTGTGTCAGGCAGCCAAAGTATTGAAACATCAGCTTCAGCATCAGTCCTTCCAATGAATATTCAGGACTGATTTCCTTAGGCTTGACTGATTTGATCTCCTGGCTGTCCAAGGGACTCTCAAGAGTCTTCTCCAGCACCACAGTTCTCAAGCATCAGTTCTTCAGTGCTCAGCCTTCTTTATAGTTCAACTTTCACATTGGTACATGACTACTGGAAAAACCACAGCTTTGACTATATGATGTCAACCTGTATTTGTTTATAAGTCTGTCTTTCACATATATGAGGCTCCAGAGGGCAGAAGCTAGGTCTTATTCATTATACCCTAGCACCTAGCATAATACATGACTCATGGGTCCACTAGAGAAATTATTGTTAAATAAATAAGATTATATTTGAACTGGACCTTAAACAAATAAGTAAGAATTAAAGCATATTTCTGAATGGACTTTTAAATGTGAATATTAACCTATTAATGTTGTACACTAAACCACTGGAAACAACTAGAACTGAGCATCAAGCACCATCCTTAAGATAGGCTGACTGGACCAAAGTGGGTCAAAATTTCATTAGTTAAGGCTGAGGTGGCTGCACAGATGAATAGAAGAAGCCTGGAGCCCAGGTGGATGTTCAAGAAACAGGTGCGGGACTTCCCCAGGTAGCCAAGGGCAGTTTGGGGGTCTTTAGTGGAAGATATCAATAAGAGGGGGCAAAAATACACAGAACTGTACAAAAAAAGGTCTTAATGACTCAGTTAACCACAGTGGTGTGATCACTAACCCAGAGCCAGACATCCTGCACTGTGAAGTCAAGTGGACCTTAGGAGGCATTACTATGAACAAAGATAACAGAGGTAATGGAACTCCAGCTGAGTTATTTCAAATCATAAAAGATGATGCTATTAAAGTGCTTCACTCAATGTGCCAGCAAATTTAGAAAACTCAGCAGTGGCCAAAGGACTAGAAAAGGTCAGTTTTCATTTCAATCCCAAAGAAGGGCAATGCCAAAGAATGTTCAAACTACTGCACAATTGTGCTCATTTCACATGCTAGTAAGGTCACACTCAAAACCCATCAAGCTAGGCTTCACCCAGTATGTGAACTGAGAAATTCAGTACAAGCTGGATTTAGACAAGGCAGAAGAACCAGAGATCAAATTGCCATCATCCACTGGATCATAGAAAAAACAAGGGAATTCCAGAAAACATCTATTTTTGCTTTATTAACTACGCTAAAGCCTTTGACCATGTGGATCACAATAAACTGTGGAAAATACTTCAAGAGATCAGTTAAATATCGCTGGTTTAATTGGGACTGGTTAAACACTGGGAAAGAAGTACATCAAGGCTGTATATTGTCACCCTACTAATTTAACTTATATGCAGAGTACATCATGCAAAATGCTGGGCTGGATGAAGCCCAAGCTGGAATCAAGATTGCCAGGAGAAATATCAATAACCTCAGATACACAGAAGACACCACCCTAATGTAGAAAGTAAAGACTAACTAAAGAGCCTCTTGATGAAGGTGAAAGAAGAGAGTGAAAAAGCTTACTTAAAACTCAACATTTAGGGAGGTGGTCCTAAGATGGCAGAGGAATAGGACAGGGAGACCACTTTCTCCCCCACAAACTCATCAAAAGAACATTTAAACGCTGAGTAAATTCCACAAAACAACTTCTGAATGCCGGCAGAGGATATCAGGCACCCAGAAAAGCAGCCCATTGTCTTCAAAAGGAGGTAGGAAAAATAAAAGACAAAAAGAGACAAAAGAGGTAGGGACGGAGCTCCATCCCAGGAAGGAAGTCTTAAAAATAAAGTTTCCAAACACCAGGAAACACTCTCACTGCCGAGTCTATGGCGAGCCTTGGAACCACAGAAGGCAACATAGCTGGGAGGAAAAATAAATAAATAATTAAAACCCACAGATTATGTGCCCAACGGTAACTCCCCCAGCGCAGAAGCAGCGCAGACGCCTGCACCCACCACTAGCAAGCAGGGGCTGGGCAGGGAGGCATGGGCTGCACTGCTTAGACTAAGGACTGGGCCTGAATACCCCAAGGGCAATCTGAGGGAACTAACTTGGGCTAGCAAACCAGACTGTGGGATAGCTACCACGCGAAAAGCCCTAACCTAAGACATCGTCAGGCCCGCTCACAGAACAAAGGACTGAACAGAGCTGGCCAGCTGCAGACCATCCCCCTCCAGTGACAGGCATCCAGAGCCGGAAGGGGGCAATCGCAGCCCCAGAGAGGGATTATCTACCAAACTGCAAGCAGACTTCTTTGCTAACTAAGACTTCTTGGGGTTCTGGTCGGTCAACATTTGCCTGAGAAGGTGCGCCAGTTGTACACCCAGAAAACTGAGCGGCAGGGACAGGGGAGGCGAAAGTCGCAGCAACCATGCTCGCCAAACACCTCACCTCATCACCTAAGCTGCTCGGACCTGGGAAGGGCACAAAACACAGGCCCAACGGAGTCTGCGCCTCTGAGGACTACCTGAGTGCCTGAACCTGAGCAGCTTAGACCTGGGAGGTGCATGCAGCCCAGGGCCAGCCTTGGACGGTTCCCAGAGGAGCAACCTAGAGCCTGAGCAGTGTGGGCAGGGAGGGTACACGCGCCGTGAGCGGGGGCAGGCCCAGTGTGGCTGAGACACTGCGAGCACATGCCACTGTAATTTGTTTGCGCGTCCTTCCCTCCCCACAGTGTGACTGAACAAGTGAGCCTAAAAAAGTGTCCACCACTGCCCACCTTTTGTCAGGGCGGAAATCAGACACTGAAGAGACCAGCAAACAGAAGAAGCTAAAACCGAGGGAACCGCCTTGGAAGTGACAGGTGCAATAGATTAAAACCCTATAGTTAGCACCGACTACATAGGAAGGGGCCTATAGATCTTGAAAAATATAAGCCGGACCAAGGAACTATCTGAAAATGAACTGACCCCACACTGCCCACAACACCAGAGAAAGTCCTAGATATATTTTTACTATTTTTACTATCATTTAAAAAAATTTTTTTAATATTTTTAAGTCCTCTATTACTGTTATTATTCATTTTTATAACCTATTATTACTTTGCAAAAAAAGAGACCCTATTTTTTAAAGCAAACTTCATATATATATATATTTTATAATTTTTGTGACTTTGTTTTTTCTTTTCTTTTCTTTAATATTGTATTTTTGAAAATCCAACCTCTACTCTAGATTTTTAATCTTTGTTTTTTGGTATTTGTTACAAATTTTGTACCTTTAAGAACCCAACCGTCAGTACCCATTTTTACTTGGGAGCAAGATTACTGGCTTAACTGCTCTCTCCCCCTTTGGACTCTCCTTTTTCTCCACCAGGTCGCCTCTATCTCCTCCTTCCCCCTTCTCTTCTCTACCCAACTCTGTGAATCTCTTTGTGTGTTCCGGACTGTGGAGAACACGTAGGGAACAGATTACTGGCTGGATCTCTCTCCTTTTGATTCCCCTCTTTATCCTCCTGGCCACCTCTGTCTCCTTCCTCCCTCTTCTCTTCTCTGTATAACTCCGTGAACATCTCTGAGCGGTCCAGACTGTGAAGCCCACATAAGGAAGTGATTACCGGCTAGCTTGCTCTCTCCTCTTTTGATTCCACCTCATCTCATTCAGGTCACCTCTAACTCCCTCCTCCCTCTTCTCTTCTCCATGTAACTCTGTGAACCTCTCTGGGTGTCCCTCACTATGGAGAAACTTTTCATCTTTAACATAGATATTTTATCAACGGTGCTGTATAGATGGAGAAGTCTTGAGGCTACTGTAAAAATAAGACTGAAAACCAGAAGCAGGAGGCTCAAGTCCAAATCCTGAGAACACCAGAGAACTTCTGATTCCAGGGAACATTAATCGACAGGAGCTCATCAAACACCTCCATACCTACACTGAAACCTAGCAACACCCAAGGGCCAACAAGTTCCAGAGCAAGACATACCATGCAAATTCTCCAGCAACACAGGAACACAGCCCTGAGCTTCAATGTACAGGCTGCCCAAAGTCACTCCAAACCCACTGACACCTCATAACTCATTACTGGACACTTCACTGCACTCCAGAGAGAATAAATCCAGCTCCACCCACCAGAACACTGACACAAGCTTCCCTAACCAGGAAACTTTGACAAGCCACCTGTCCAACCGCACCCACAGTGAGGAAACTCCACAATAAGGAGAAAACTGCCAGAATACAGAAAGGCCACCCCAAACACAGCAATATAAACAAGATGAAGAGACAGAGGAATACCCAGCAGGTAAAGGAACAGGATAAATGCCCACCAAACCAAACAAAAGAGGAAGAGATAGGGAATCTACCTGATAAACAATTCTGAAAAATGATAGTGAAAATGATCCAAAATCTTGATATCAAAATGCAATCACAGATAAATAGCCTGGAGACAAGGATTGAGAAGATGCAACAAAGGTTTAACAAGGACCTGGAAGAAATAAAAAAGAGTCAGTATATAAGGAATAATGCAATAAATGAGATAAAAAACACTCTGGAGGGAACAAATAGTAGAATAATGGAGGCAGAAGATAGGATTAGTGAAGTAGAAGAAAGAATGGTAAAAATAAATGAATCAGAGAGGAAAAAAGAAAAACGAATTAAAAGAAATGAGGACAGTATTTTTTATTTTTTTTAATTTTTTTAATTTTATTTTTAAACTTTACAATATTGTATTAGTTTTGCCAAATATCGAAATGAATCCGCCACAGGTATACCTGTATTCCCCATCCTGAACCCTCCTCCCTCCTTCCTCCCCACATCCTCCCTCTGGGTCATCCCAGTGCACCAGCCCCAAGCATCCAGTATCATGCATCGAACCTAGTCGCCAGTCCAGGTTCGATGCACGATACTGGATGCTTGGGGCTGGTGCACTGGGACGACCCAGAGGGATGGTATGGGGAGGGAGGAGGGAGGAGGATTCAGGATGGGGAACACATGTATACCTGTGGCAGACTCATTTTGATATATGGCAAAACCAATACAATATTGTAAAGTTAAATAAAGTAAAATAAAATAAATTTAAAAAAAGAAAGAAATGAGGACAATCTCAGAGACCTCCAGGACAATGGTAAATGCCCCAACATTCGAATCATAGGAGTCCAAGAAGAAGAAGAAGACAAAAAGAAAGACCATGAGAAAATTCTTGAGGAGATAATAGTTGAAAACTTCCCTAAAATGGGGAAGGAAATAATCACCCAAGTCCAAGAAACCCAGAGAGTCCCAAACAGGATAAACCCAAGGCAAAACACCCAAGACACATATTAATCAAATTAACAAAGATCAAACACAAAGAACAAATATTAAAAGCAGCAAGGGAAAAACAACAAATAACACACAAGGGGATTCCCATAAAGATAACAGCTGATCTTTCAATAGAAACTCTTCAGGCCAGGAGGGAATGGTAGGATATACTTAAAGTGATGAAAGAAAATAACCTACAGCCCAGATTACTGTACCCAGCAAAGATCCCATTCAAATATGAAGGAGAAATCAAAAGCGTTCAGTTCAGTTCAGTCGCTCAGTGATGTCCGACTCTTTGCGACCCCATGAATCGCAGCATGCCAGGCCTCCCTGTCAATCACCACTCCCAGAGCTCACTCACACTCACGTCCATCGAGTCAGTGATGCCATCCAGCCATCTCATCCTCTGTTATCCCCTTCTCCTCCTGCCCCCAATCCCTCCCAGCATCAGAGTCTTTCCAATGAGTCAACTCTTCGCATGAGGTGGCCAAAGTATTGGAGTTTCAGCTTTAGCATCATTCCTTCCAAAGAAATCCCAGGGCTGATCTCCTTCAGAATGGACTGGGTGGATCTCCTTGCAGTCCAAGGGACTCTCAAGAGTCTTCTCCAACACCATAGTTCGAAAGCATCAATTCTTTGGCACTCAGCTTTCTTCACAGTCCAACTCTCATATCCATACATGACCACAGGAAAAACCATAGCCTTGACTAGATGGACCTTTGTTAGCAAAGTAATGTCTCTGCTTTTGAATATGCTATCTAGGTTGGACATAACTTTCCTTCCAAGGAGTAAGCGTCTTTTAATTTCATGGCTGCAGTCACCATCTGCAGTGATTTTGTAGCCACCCAAAAAATAAAGTCTGACACTGTTTCCACTGTTTCCCAACATCCGACATCCGCTGGATCATGGAATAAGCAAGAGAGTTCCAGAAAAACATCTATTTCTGCTTTATTGACTATGCCAAAGCCTTTGACTGTGTGGATCACAATAAACTGTGGAAAAATTCTGAAAGAGATGGGAATACCAGACCACCGGACCTGCCTCTTGAGAAATCTGTATGCAGGTCAGGAAGCAACAGTTAGAACTGGACATGGAACAACAGACTGGTTCCAAATAAGAAAAGGAGTATGTCAAGGCTGTATATTGTCACCCTGCTTATTTAACTTCTATGCCT
>NW_011494775.1:1171638-1173445 GCF_000754665.1 Bison bison bison | reverse complement strand
ACAAATGCTAAAGGGTCTTCTCTAGACAGGAAACACAAAAAGGGTGTATAAATTCGAACCCAAAACAATAAAGTAAATGGTAATGGGATCATACTTATCAATAATTACCTTAAATGTAAATGGGTTGAATGCCCCCACCAAAAGACAAAGACTGGCTGAATGGGTACAAAAACAAGACCCTTATATATGTTGTCTAGAAGAGACCCACCACAAAACAGGGGACACATACAGACTGAAAGTGAAGGGTTGGAAAAAGATATTCCATGCAAATAGAGACCAAAAGAAAGCAGAAGTAGCAATACTCATATCAGATAAAATAGACTTTAAAACAAAGGCTGTGAAGACAGACAAAGAAGGACACTACATAATGATCAAAGGATCAATCCAAGAAGAAGATATAACAACTATAAATATATATGCACCCAACATGGGAACATCAAAATATGTAAGATAAATGCTAACAGGTATGAACGGAGAAATTAACAATAACACAATAATAGTGGGAGACTTTAATACCCTACTCACACCTATGGATAGATCAACTCAACAGAAAATTAACAAGGAAACACAAACTTTAAATGATACAATAGACCAGATAGACCTAATTGATATCTATAGGACATTTCACCCCAAAACAATGAATTTCACCTTTTTCTCAAGTGCACACGGGACCTTCTCCAGGATAGATCACATCCTGGGCCATAAATCTAGCCTTGATAAATTCAAAAAAAACTGAAATCATTCCAAGCATCTTTTCTGGCCACAATGCAGAAAGATTAGATCTCAATTACAGGAGAAAAACTATTAAAAATTCCAACATATGGGGGCTGAACAACACGCTGCTGAATAACCAACAAATCACAGAAGAAATCAAAAAAGAAATCAAAATATGCATAGAAACGAATGAAAATGAAAACACAACAACCCCAAACCTGTGGGACACTGTAAAAGCAGCGCTAAGAGGAAGGTTCATAGCAATACAGGCATACCTCAAGAAACAAGAAAAAAGTCAAATAAAGAACCTAACTCTATACCTAAAGCAACTAGAAAAGGAAGAAATGAAGAACCCCAGGGTTAGTAGAAGGAAAAAAATCTTAAAAATTAGGGCAGAAATAAATGCAAAAGAAACAAAAGAGAACATAGCAAAAACCAACAAAGCCAAAAGCTGGTTCTTTGAGAGGATAAATAAAATTGACAAACCATTAGCCAGACTCATAAAGAAACAAAGGGAGAAAAACCAAATCAATAAAATTAGAAATGAAAATGGAGAGATCACAACAGACAACACAGAAATACAAAGCATCATAAGAGACTACTATCAGCAATTATATGCCAATAAAATGGACAACTTGGAAGAAATGGACAAAATCTTAGAAAAGTACAACTTTCCAAAACTGAACCAGGAATAAACAGAAAATCTTAACAGACCCATCACAAGCATGGAAATTGAAACTGTAATCAGAAATCTTCCAGCAAACAAAAGCCCAGGTGCAGACAGCTTCACAGCTGAATTCTACCAAAAATTTAGAGAAGAGCTAACACCTATCCTACTCAAACTCTTCCAGAAAATTACAGAGGTAGGTAAACTTCCAAACTCATTCTATGAGGCCACCATCACCCTAATACCAAAACCTGACAAAGATCCCACAAAAAAAGAAAACTAAAGGCCAATATCACTGATGAACATAGATCCAAAAATCCTTAACAAAATTCTAGCAATCATAATCCAACAACACATTAAAAAGATCATATACCATGACCAAGTGGGCTTTATCCCAGGGATGCAAGGATTCTTCAATATCCGCAA
>NW_011494775.1:1170698-1171538 GCF_000754665.1 Bison bison bison | reverse complement strand
AGCCATATGATTATCTCAATAGATGCAAAGAAAGCCTTTGACAAAATTCAACATCCATTTATGATAAAACCTCTCCAGAAGCAGGAATAGAAGGAACATACCTCAACATAATAAAAGCTATCTATGACAAACCCACAGCAAACATTATCCTCAATGGTGAAAACTGAAAGCATTTCCGCTAAAGTCAGGAACAAGACAAGGGTGCCCACTCCCACCACTACTATTCAACATAGTTTTGGAAGTTTTGGCCATAGCAATCAGAGCAGAAAAAGAAATAAAAGGAATCCAAACTGGAAAAGAAGTAAAACTCTCACTGTTTGCAGATGACATGATCCTCTACATAGAAAACCCTAAAGACTCCACCAGAAAAGTACTAGAGCTAATCAATGAATATAGTAAAGTTGCAGGATATAAAATCAACACACAGAAATCCCTTGCATTCCTATACACTAATAATGAGAAAATAGAAAGAGAAATTAAGGAAACAATTCCATTCACCATTGCAATGAAAAGAATAAAAGACTTAGGAATATATCTACCTAAAGAAACTAAAGACCTATATATAGAAAACTATAAAACACTGGTGGAAGAAATCAAAGAGGACACTAATAGATGGAGAAATATACCATGTTCATGGATCGAAAGAATCAGTATAGTGAAAATGAGTATACTACCCAAAGCAATCTATAGATTCAATGCAATCCCTATCAAGCTACCAATGGTATTTTTCATGGAGCTAGAACAAATAATTTCACAATTTGTATGGAAATTCAAAAAACCTTGAATAGCCAAAGCAATCTTGAGAAAGAAGAATGGAAATGGAGGAATCAACCTGCCTGA
>NW_011494775.1:1170265-1170598 GCF_000754665.1 Bison bison bison | reverse complement strand
AAAATCTTAACAGACCCATCACAAGCATGGAAATTGAAACTGTAATCAGAAATCTTCCAGCAAACAAAAGCCCAGGTGCAGACAGCTTCACAGCTGAATTCTACCAAAAATTTAGAGAAGAGCTAACACCTATCCTACTCAAACTCTTCCAGAAAATTACAGAGGAAGGTAAACTTCCAAACTCATTCTATGAGGCCACCATCACCCTAATACCAAAACCTGACAAAGATCCCACAAAAAAAGAAACTAAAGGCCAATATCACTGATGAACATAGATCCAAAAATCCTTAACAAAATTCTAGCAATCATAATCCAACAACACATTAAAAAGAT
>NW_011494775.1:1166898-1170165 GCF_000754665.1 Bison bison bison | reverse complement strand
CTAGAAAAATGGCAACCCACTCCAGTACTCTTGCCTGGAAAATCCCATGGACGGAGGAGCCTGGTAGGCTGTAGTCCATGGGGTCATGAAGAGTCGGACACTTACTGAGCAACTTCACTTTCAGTTTCATGCATTGGAGAAGGAAATGGCAACCCACTCCAGTGTTCTTGCCTGGAGAATCCCAGGGACGGTGGAGCCTGGTGGGCTGCCATCTGTGGGGTCGCACAGAGTCAGACACGACTGAAGCTACTTAGCAGCAGCAGCAGCAGAACACTTTCTAACATCATACACAAAAATAAACTCAAAATGGATTAAAGATCTAAACATAAGAACAGAAACTATAATAAAACTCCTAGAGGAGAACATAGGCAAAACACTCTCTGACATAAATCACAGCAGGATCCTCTATGACCCACCTCCCAGAATATTGGAAATAAAAGTAAAAATAAACAAATGGGACCTAATTAAAATTAAAAGCTTCTGCACAACAAAGGAAACCATAAGCAAGTTAAAAAGACAGCCTTCAGAATGGGAGAAAATAATAGCAAATGAAGCGACTGACAAAGAATTAATCTCAAAATTATATAAGCAACTCCTGCAGCTCAATTCCAGAAAAATAAATGACCCAATCAAAAAATGGATCAAAGAACTAAACAGACATTTCTCCAAAGAAAACACACAGATGGCTAACAAACACATGAAAAGATGCTCAACATCACTCATTATCAGAGAAATGCAAATCAAAACCACTATGAGGTACCATTTCACACCAGTCAGAATGGCTGCTATCCAAAAGTCTACAAGCAATAAATGCTGGAGAGGGTGTGGAGAAAAGGGAACCCTCTTACACTGTTGGTGGGAATGCAAACTAGCACAGCCACTATGGAGAACAGTGTGGAGATTCTTTAAAAAACTGGAAATAGAACTGCCTTATGACCCAGCAATCCCAGTACTGGGCATACACACCAAGGAAACCAGAATTGAAAGAGACACATGTACCCCAATGTTTATCACAGCACTGTTTACAATAGCCAGGACATGGAAACAACCTAGATGTCCATCAGCAGATGAATGGATAAGAAAGCTGTAGTACATATACACAATGGAGTATTATTCAGCCATTAAAAAGAATACATTTGAATCAGTTCTAATGAGGTGGATGAAACTGGAGCCTATTATACAGAGTGAAGTAAGCCAGAAAGAAAAACACCAATACAGTATATTAATGCATATATATGGAATTTAGAAAAATGGTAACGATAACCCTTTATGTGAGATAGCAAAAGAGACACAGATGTATAGAACAGTCTTTTGGACTCTGTGGGAGAGGGCGAGGGTGGGACAATTTGGGAGAATGGCATTGAAACATGTATAATATCATATAGGAAATGAATCGCCAGTCCAGGTTCAATGCATGATACAGGATGCTGGGGGCTGGTGCACTGGGATGACCGAGAGAGATGGTACAGGGAGGGAGGTGGGAGGGGGATTCAGGATGGGGAACACGTGTACACTGTGGCAGATGCATGTTGATGTATGGCAAAACCAATACAATATTGTAAAGTAATTAGCCTCCAATTAAAATAAATAAATTTACACTAAAAAAAAAAAAACAAAACAAAACAAAAAACAAAGTCCTAGAAATCTCTTGATTCCTGAGACTCAGAGTTTTAATTTGCAAAATAAAGAATATTCTTGTGCTTTGTAACTGCAGTGATCACTGCACCTGTTTTTAAATTAAAAAAAAAAAAAAACTCAACATTCAAAAAACTAAGGTCATGGCATCTGGTCCCATCACTTCATGGCAAAATAGATGGTGAAACAATGAAAACAATGACAGACTTTACTTTCTTGGACTCCAAAATCAGTGCAGATGGTGACTGCGGTCATGAAATTAAAAGACAGTTGCTCCTTGAAAGCAAAGTTATGACAAACCTAGACAGCATATTAAAAGGCAGAGACATCACTTAGCTGACAAAGGTCCTTAGAGTCAAAGCTACGGTTTTCCGATGTGAGAATTGGACCATAAAGAAGGCTGAGCACCAAAGAATTGATGCTTCAAACTGTGGTGGAGAAGGCTCTTGAGAGTCCCTTGTACAACAAGGAGATCAAACCAGTCAATCCTAAAGGAAATCAACCCTGTATATTCATTGGAAGGACTGATGCTGAAGCTGAAGTTCCAATACTTTAGCCACCTGATGGGAAGAGCTGACTCATTGAAAAAGACCCTGATGCTGGGAAAGACGGAGGGCAGGAGGAGAAAGGGACGACACAGGATGAAATGACTGGATGGCATCACTGATTCAATGGACATGAATTTGAGCACACTCCAGGAGATGGTAAAGGACAGGGAAGCCTGGCGTGCTGCAGTCCAAAGGCTGTAAAGAGTTGAACTGAGCAACAGAACAACAACAACAAGTGGAGGAGGGAATGGAGTCCCCTTTAAGAGTGGATAAGAGATTCAAGGATGAAAAGAAGAGGATCCAACTACCAATTTATAGGAAATGAAGAAGACAAAGGAATATCTTAAACTACAGAAATACAATCAACAAAATAAAAATTGCAGGAAACTCTAGGAGAGTTTTTTCAACAACATGAATTATGAGAAAATTTAAAAGGGGAAAGTAAAGCTATAGATTAAATGAGACTTAAAAAGTACATCAATCTACTGTAATGTGTAAACCTTATGTGGATACTGATTTAAGCAAACAAACTGTAAGAAAAAATTATAACACTTTACAGACAATTGGAAGTGTGAACTCAGACAAGATAGTTTCAAATTTTAGTTTGCAAAATATTACCAATTTTTTAATTTAAGTATTTTTATATTTAAATAATTATATAAATATTTCATAGTTAAAATATTAATAATTTTGGTTCACCTAAATTATTAAATATAGATAATGGTATTATGATTATGCTCTCTGAATGACTCATCTTTTAGAGAAACATTCTGGTATATTTATAGATGAAATAATATAATCTTTAGTATTTGCCTCAAATCAAAAAGCCTCTTGATGAAAGTGAAAGAGGAGAGTGAAAAAGTTGGCTTAAAGCTCAACATTCAGAAAACTAAGATCATGGCATCTGGTCCCATCCCTTCATGGGAAATAGATGGGGAAACAGTGGAAACAGTGTCAGACTTTATTTTTGGGGGCTCCAAAATCACTGCAAATGGTGATTGCAGCCATGAAATTAAAAGACGCTTACTCCTTGGAAGGAAAGTTATGACCAACCTAGATAGCATATTGAAAAGCAGAGATATTA
>NW_011494775.1:1166417-1166798 GCF_000754665.1 Bison bison bison | reverse complement strand
TTTCCGGCACCACTTCCTCTGAGCCCCTTCTACCCTCCTGATCTCGACAGGAGGGTCGACCCCCTGCTTTGTCTGGAAGGGGTTCCCGACCTTCCGGTCGCACCTCAGGATGAGGCCGGTCTCACGACGACATTCCAGACGTGGCCTCGTGGGTGCTACCACATTGTGAAGCACCCCGATTTCCCGGCCCCTCTTGGTAAGAAAACGATGCCCGGACACCTCTCAGAACTCCACCCTGTGAATGAAGTCAACACGAAGGGACAGTGACTCGCCCGTGCATCGTCCGGAAAAGACCCCCAGGTTCCAAATACAGCTCGACAAGTGGCCTCTCTCCCCGGGGACACCTCGAGAGGCAAGCGGAGTTCCATGCCTCAACCCAAG
>NW_011494775.1:1153954-1166317 GCF_000754665.1 Bison bison bison | reverse complement strand
AACTCCGGGAGTTGGTGATGGACAGGGAGGCCTGGCATGCTGCGATTCATGGGGTGGCAAAGAGTCGGATATGACTGAGAGACTGAACTGAACTGAATTGAACATTTTCTATTACAAAAGAATTACAAAATTTTTTAAGACATAAAATTGAGATACAAGTTCTATATCTGGCTCTGACATCATTCTGCTCTACACCTACAGACCAATCTCTTCTCTCTATGCTTTAATTTTCTCTGCACAATATGAAATGTAAAACCCATTCCAATATACTTTCCATGTATCTACTTATGAGCTATGTAACATTAGAAAGTTCTTTAATCTTTTTACACCTCAGTTTCCTTATCTGTAAAAAGTGATGAAAATAAGTAGCTGGGACTACTGTGTTAGTTAAATTACTCTGTTAATGCCCACATCATGGTGCTTGGCACAAAGTAAGCACTGAATAAATATCATCTATCATTATTATTACCATCTATTGCTGCATCTAAGAAATACCAATAGACGAGTTCTATTTTCTTAATGAAAGGACTCTATACTTTACTATTCCCTTATCCTTTCCTTCTCTCTATCTCCTTTCTTTGGGACAAAGGCAGGAAAATCTGAAACTTCCCCTCAAAAATATTTGGAACAATGTGTCCACTATCACAAGCCAGGAAAGAAAGAGTTTGGCTCTCCTTCTCAGAGTCACTGCTCTGGGTCTGGAAAAACAGAAGCATCACTTTCATCATTTTCAGAATATAGTATGCAGCTGTTCTTCTGGTATGCCACACATCCTGAGGTTGCTCCCAAGGGCTAAAAACAGAGTTCAGGCGATTAGCCCAGTGCAGCCAACATCGTTCTTTTTCAAGGTGGCTCCATTTCAAATATAATGAGCACTTTGACTGTACCCCTTTTCTAACCAACAGTTGGTCTTCCCCACCAGACTGTGAGCTCCTTGAGGGCAGGACTGTGTCTAGTTTATAGCTTATGCTCCTAACGTAACATCTGGGACAGAGGAAGTACTCAACAATATTTGCTCAATGAAGGGATTAACTGTTTGTTCTTTAGTTTTATTAGTGTGGGGCAGGAATGGGAAAGAAAAATTGATAAGCACACAGAGAAATAATGGGTGGAAAAATCCGTTTTTGTCAGGGTGTACAAACTTGTTCACAACTTCAAATTCTTTTCTTCTCCCTCTTTCCCACTACTTCCCACTATGCATCTTTTTAAACTTTCCTCCACTCCCATAAACTACCAAATACACCCTGAATATTCTTCTTCCAGAGCAATTTTCATGCTGTTCCCTCCCTCTGTTAATCTCTCTCTCTCTTTCCATCTCTTTCTCTCATTCTAATCTTAATATAATATATACATCCTTCAAGACTTGGCTCCATATCTTCCCTTCCAAGAGGCTTTTCTAAATCACTATAGCTTAAAGGGGTGTCTTTTTTACTTCCTTTAACACTTCAGATTTAGCTTCAGGCACTCATGATATTATATCATATGCTGTGGTTAGCTGTATAGGTTTCATAACATTTACAAGATTGAGGGAAGGAGTCATCTTGGAATTTCTTTAGCATCTAACATAGTGCTTTGTACACAGCAGGTATCTGATGAGCGTTTAGTGCCTTTACTGGTTAAACTTTGCAGAATAAGTAATATATCATTTGACCCAATTTAAAGTATAAAACAAGTGAACCTTTAAGTAAGCCTTTTGTCTATAAGATCTTTTTCCTAAAAAGTTAACACATTGTTTTGGAAGTTTGGGTACTCTATTATTATGTTTTATTAGGCAATATCCTCTGTTTTTAGAAACCAAAGGAAAAGTGTCATGTAGCATACATTTTATATATTTTTTTAATCAAGTGATTTCTAAAAAATTCACATTATTAAAAAATAATAATTTCACATTTTCTTCAAATCCCAGGAAAAGGTAGTATCAAAAACTCAAGATTGAGAATCATTAAACAACTGTATAAACCTGGCTAGGCCCTTGGTTTTCCCAACTATCATCCCCAATCCTCTGCTGTTGTTCAGTCACTAAGTCGTGTCCAACTCTTTGTGACATCATGGACTACAGCACTCCAGGCTCCTCTGTCCTCCACTATCTCCCGGAGTTTGCTCAAATTCACTCCACTGAGTTGGTGATGCTATCTAACCATCTTATCTTCTGTCGCCCCCTTCTCCTTTTGCCTTCAATCTTTCCCAGCATCAAGTCTTTTCCAGTGAGTTGGCTCTCTACATCAGGTGGCCAAAGTATTGGAGCTTCAGCATCAGTCCTTCCAATGAATATTCAGGGTTAATTTCCTTTAGAAATGACTGGTTTGATCTTCTTGCAGTCCAAGGACCAATCTACTTCTCAGCAATGTTATAAGAAACAAAGGAAAGGAAAGCATTAAGAAGCTATATAAAATACTGAATATCTGTAGGCTATTATGCTTCTCAGCAGTGGCCACAGAACTGGAAAAGGTCAGTTTTCATGCCAATCCCAAAGAAAGGCAATGCCAAAGATTCTTCAAATTACTACACAATTGCACTCATCTCACACACTAGCAAAGTAATGCTCAAAATTCTCCAAGCCAGGCTTCAACATTATGTGAACCAAGAACTTTCAGATGTTCAAGTTGGATTTTAAAAAGGCAGAGGAAATAGAGATCAAATGGCCAACATCCATTGGATCAAGAAAAAGCAAGAGAGTTCCAGAAAAACATCTACTTCTGCTTTATTAATTATGCCAAAGACTTAAATTGTGTAGATCACAACAAACTGTGGAAAATTCTTCAAGAGATGGGAATACCAGACCACCTTACCTACCTCCTGAGAAATCTGTATGCAGGTCAAGAAGCATAGTTAGAACTGGACATGGAACAACAGACTGGTTCAAAATTGGGAAAGGAGTATGCCAAGGCTGTATATTGTCACCCTGCTTATTTAACTTAAATGCAGAATACATCATATGAAATGCTGGGCTGGATGAAGCCCAAGCTGGAATCAAGATTGCCAAGAGATATATCAACAACCTCAGATATGCAGATGACCCCACCCTAATGTAGAAAATGAAGAGGAACTAAAGAGCCTCTTGATGAAAGTGAAAGTGGAGAGTGAAAAAGTTGGCTTAAAACTCAACATTCAAAAAACTAAGGTCATGGCATCTGGTCCCATCACTTCATGGCAAATAGATGAGGAAACAATGAAAACAGTGAGAGACTTTATTTTCTTGGGCTCCAAAATCACTACAGATGGTGACTGCAGCCATGAAATTAAAAGACACTTGCTCCTTGGAAGAAAACCCATGAAAAACCTAGACAGCATATTAAAAAGCAGAGACATTACTTTGCCGACAAAGGTCCATCTAGTCAAAGCTATGGTTTTTCCAGTGGTCATGTATGGATGTGAGAGTTGGACCATAAAGAAAGCTGAGTGCCGAAGAATTGATGTTTTTGAACTGTGGTGTTGGAAAAGACTCTTGAGAGTCCCTGGAACAGCAAGGAGATCAAACCAGTCAATCCCAAAGGAAACCAACCATGAATATTCATTGGAAAGACTGATGCTAAAGCTGAAGCTCCAATACTTTGGCCACCTGATGTGAAGAATGGACTCATTGGAAAAGACCCTGATGCTGGGCAAGATTGAAGGAGGCAGGAGAAGAGGACGACAAAGGATGAGATGGTTGGATGGCATCACCGACTCGATGGACATGAGTTTGAGCAAGCTCTGGGAGTTGGTGATGGACAGGGAAGTCTGGAGTGCTGCACTCCAAGGGGTAGAAAAGAGTTGGACATGACTGAATGACTGAAGTGAACTGAACTGATTATGTTTCTCAAAGGTAAGGGTTAAGATAGAAACAAATCCTATCTTAAAGGGTAAGCTGAGGCTTCCTTGTTACTTGGATAGTTGCCTTATTTTCTCTTCTAGATGATACACTCTGCCACTGCCATCATATATCTATCACCTTGTTGCCTTTTCCCTTTTTTCACTCCTTGTTGTTTAAAGATTAAGATATATACACCAATTACATTCCCCACTACCCCTATCCTCAGCAAACGAGTTCGTTGTTGCCTTATCAGTGCCATTTCTTAAAGTTATCATAGTTTATTGCAGGAGCACACTTAGATTATCTAGTTCCATTTTTCACATGAGGAATCCAAAATCTAGAAAGAGTATATAATTTATTCAAGTGAGTGTCAAAATCCAAAATAGAATCTCATTTTCTTAATCCCCAGTTCTCAACATTACACCCAACAAATGTCTGAGCACACAGATGGCTATTAATAAATATCTTCTTGAACTGAAATGAATTATTGCTTCCTCCCTGTTTGACAAAAATACCTGGCCACCCTGTAGAATGTGGAAGGAAGAGGTGAAAGTAGGGCTCTGATTACTATGGCTTAAAAGGGAACTTGCTATAGATTCTGGCGTGGGCTGCCTGAGTTCTGATTTAGGCTCCACCACTGCCCAACCTAGATAGCATATTAAAAAGCAGAGAGATTACTTTGCCAACAAGGGTCTGTCTAGTCAAGGCTGTGGTTTTTCCAGTGGTCATGTGTGGATGTGAGAGTTGGACAAAGAACTAGTGCTTTTGAACTGTGGTGTTGGAGAAGACCCTTGAGAGTCCCTTGGACTGCAAGGAGATCCAACCAGTCCATCCTAAAGGAGATCAGTCTTGGGTGTTCATTGGAAGGACTGATGCTGAGGCTGAAACTCCAATACTTTGGCCACCTGATGCAAAGAACTCACTCATTGGAAAAGACTCTGATGCCAGGAGGGATTAGGGGCAGGAGGAGAAGGGGACAATAGAGAATGAGATGGCTGGATGGCATCACCAACTTGATGCACATGAGTTTGGGTGAACTCCGGGAGTTGGTGATGGACAGGGAGGCCTGGCGTGCCATGGTTCATGGGGTCACAAAGAGTCAGACATGACTGAGTGACTGAACTGAACTGAACTGCCCATCTGTATGATCTTGGGAAAACTGCTTTACATTTCTTAGTCTCAGCCTCCTCATTTGTAAAATGAAATAATCACAGAAACTACCTCAAAGGGTTGTTTATTAATTCAATGACATTTGTTGAAAACCTGCTCTGTAACAGGTACTCTGTTAGATGCTCTTAGAAGCATGGACAAGAAAAATGAGAATCAACTCTTAGAAGCTAAAATCCACCAGGATTAAGTGATATAATCTACATTAAATACCTAGCAGAGAGTCTGGTACCCAATAAATAGCCAACAAATGTTAGTCATTATTATGGTTATTATTTAAAATATATTACTTACTCACATTTAAAAAGCAAATTAGCAAATAAATCTTACAAAGAGACGGCTCCAAGCAACACTTTAATGCATGAAACAGCTCACATGGTGGTGTTTCACAAGGACAGATATTATCACCATGGCAACGTTTCTCTGAGTTCCTGAAGAGCTCTTGCTTGGTACTGTGAAGGTTCAGGCATGGTCTGTGAAAACACCCTATAAACAGCATCATGTGGGGAGCGGAAAAAATCCTCTCTAATTTTGTACAAAAATGATAACTTTCTCTATAGAATCATTTAATAAATTTACTGTATAAAATCTTAAATTAAAAAAACATAAATTAAGGGATAATTAGTTACATTGTAATGGGAGTTATCAAAGATTTCTTTTTAATAGCCAGCTTACCTAGCATATTCAAAACATGATGTTGTTGTTCAAAATTAACAAGAACATGAAAAGATATGCAACATCTTTGGTCATTAGGGAAATCAAACTCAAAACCACAATGAGATACCACCTCATACCCAGTAGGGTGGCAATGATTTTAAAAATGGAAAATAATAAGGGTCATTGATGGTGTGGGGAAATTGGAACTTTCATACAATGCTGGTAGGAATGTAAAATAGTTCAGTCTCCATGGAAAACAATTTGGAGGTTCCTTAAAAAGCTAAACACAGAATTACCATATGATGTTATACACTGTTGCTCCATGATACATACCCAAAAGAATTAAAAACAGATGCTTAAACAAGTAGATGGTCATGCATGTTCACAATACCTCTATTCACAATAGACAAAAGCATAGAAATAGCCTAGATGTTTATCAATAAACATATGGACAAACAAACTGTGGAATACTCATACAATGGGATATTATTCAGTCATAAAAAGGAATGGATTAGAGATATATGCTACAACATGGATAGTTGCTGTTGCTCAGTCGCTAAGTCATGTCTGATTCTGCAACCCCATGGACTGCAGCACACCTTCTTTACTATCTTCTAGAATTTGCTCTAACTCAGGTCTATTGAGTCAGTGATGCTATCCAACCATCCATCTCATCCTGTCGCCCCCTTCTCCTCCTGCCCTCTATCTTTCCCAGCATAGGGAAAGCATAGGGTCTTTTCCAATGAGTTGGCTGTTCACATCAGGTGGCCAAAGTACTGAAGCTTCAGCATCAGTCCTTCCAATGAATATTCAGGATTGATTTCCTTTAGGATCAATTGGTTTGATCTTGCTATCCAACAGACTCTTAAGAATCTTCTCCAGCACCACAATTTGAAATCATCAATTCTTTAGCGCTCAGCCATCTCTCACACCCATATGTGACTACTGGAAAAACCATAACTTTTATTATATGGACAGTGTGGATAGATTTCCAGAATATTATGCTAAGTGAAAGAAATCAGATACGAAAGGTCACATAATATATGATTATGCTTACATTAAATATATACAATGGATAAATCCATAGACACAGAATGCAGATTTGTAGTTTCCAGGAGTAAAGGTGAGGGAAAAGTGGGGGGAAACAGGTTAATAGATAAGGTGTTCTATCAGTACTTGGAGTGATGGAAATGTTGTGGAACTAGATAGAGGTGTGGTTGTAAAACACTGTGAATGTACTAAATGTCAATGAATTGTTCATTTTTAAATGGTTAGTGTTATAACAAACATTCTAAAAAAGAAAATAAAGTTATATTTATGTTATATGAAATTCATTTCAGTGAGGTTTTTTAAAGATGTTATCCAAGTGGCCTTTAAACATAAAAATGTGACCAAAAGAATTTATAAGTGATAGCTTGGCCATCTCAGAAACCCATGTAAACAGGGCCTACATCTATTCACAGGAAAGGAACAGAGAGCCCTTACTAAAATCCTAGTTCCTTCCTAATGAAGGATAATTATAAGGTAAAATTATGACTTTCAGATAAATATAAAATTAATATATGTCAACGATTTTAACTACTTAATTAAAGACAGAATCAGAAAATGTAAAAAACTGGTTCTAGAGATAGCCAGAAATGCTGAAATTAATTTGTTAATTAGCAAAACTAGCCTCTTGAAGGGAGTGGTCAACTGCACCTCCACAAAGCAAAATTGGTTTACTTCCTTATAAACAAGAATAATTTGCATCACCCTCAGTTTTCTACAACTTCATAGAGTTTAAAACAGTTCAAAGACATTGAAAAGTACAAATCACTACAGGAGCAAATAACCTGGAAGAAGGTACAGTCAATGTATAGCATTCTAAAGGATTCTCAGTAATTTTTTTTTTACAAATTTCATAATTTTTCCTGACATTCTTCTGGCATTCAAGGTAATTCACTACTTTGGTAAATGGTTTCTCTTCTTTGGACTTGAGGCCCTTGTCTGTTTTTTAAAAGTTTTTTAAAGAGGAGTTGGCTTGGATGACCTGAAGCTTGCCTTGATCTTTGACAGCCTGGTAAGAACCAGTTTCCAGGGGCCAGATGCTGAGTCACATATTCCTACAGCTAACAGAGCCCTTTAAGCCATCAGCACTCATGATTACATCACATAAATTACTTCCATTCTGATGGGACATGCCATCCCTTGATGAGGGAGACCATATTTCTAATGAATCATTCCAAAACAATTTGCCTTTTTGCACTACTACTGGAAATAGGATTATACTAAATTCCTCCAGCTTCTGTCAACCAAAAAGCATCATTTAATTTTTAAACAGCTTAATAAAACTAGACAGAGAAGTAGTCTAGAGCTATGAAAAGAAAAGAAGGTAGTTGACCTACATGAGATGCTCAAAAACTACTGGCTGAATTGAATGGCTTTGGAAATTTTATACCCTGCATGTGGAGTTGCGATCAACTGTACTTACTAGTTGACTGTACTGTACTATAGTACTGTTGCATTATTTACTTTTGGATTACTTACTCAGGGACACTAAGGACTGAACTTGGGATTCACTTAGTTTACTGTAAATGTAGCATGACATCTATGTTTCTTCCTTTTGTTAGCTCTTCCATAGCATTATTTAGCTGCTCAGTACTGGGCACACAGCAGCTCCTCAAGAAAGCTTGCTGTTTAACCATAATTTATGACAGAGTGAAAGTCTATACTTATCACAGAGATTTTCAGCTTATTCATGATAATAAGAAGTTTCTTCATTTATTGGATCTAAACTCTTTATATTGTATTTTAGGTATATTGATCAATCCAGCACAATCAAAAGCATATCTACAAACGGCATGTAAAACAGAAGTCTTAAGCTTCAAAGAAAATATATGCTGTTTCACATACCACCTCAAAAAGATCTACAACCCCTGCATAGATCCTCCACCAAAGTCAATAATGAGATTAATATTACATTTCTGAAATCAGTAAAATTGTAATCCTGACCCAAGCAACTGTGAGCTATCTCCTGTCTTCTGGATTGAGAGGAAGGGCAGCTTGAATTTCCTTGAAATGCCAATACCAAAATTCTTTACATTCCAGCTAAAAATGTTTCACTCACCATGAGACTTTGGCTTCTACCCTGTCTTTTATACCCTGGTTTCCACTTAGATTTGATGTATAACTATCAGTGGTTAACTTCAGGGTCACATATTCTTCAGTCTTCTGTTGCAAGGATGGGTACTCCCCAAGTGTGATTAATAGAAATACAGTAGAATAGGGAGACCCTTCCACAGTCCTTCCAGTTGATACCCTAGCCTCTCTTCTGACAGCTGTCATCCCAGTTTATGCCCCTCCTTGCCAGAGAGCAGGGATCTATCTACCTCAAACAAACCCAGCCGCGAGGGGCTCTTCCTGTGAGGACAACAGGAGAAGAAAAGCAGACAGACAACGTGGAGGCTGTGAGTACCTTTGAAACCAAGGCTGCTGGTTGGCTGGGTTTTCTCATATCATAGTGATCCTACAGATGAGGAAAATCAAGTATTCTAATTCCTTGGGTTCAGGACATGGGGAATATAATCCCCATGCTTTTAATTTATAGGAAGTCAGTACAGTGACTTCCCATCTCAACTCACAGGACCAAATATATTCACTCACTCACTCACTCACTCATACACTTGTCAAAGAACACCTGCCTAAAATCTATTATTAAAGCACTAAGAAAAACACAGGAGAGGGTTCAAAGATACACTGGAACTCAACATTTCCTGGCTCCAAACATCTGGAGCTGCTAAAGTCCCTGCACTTTCCAGCAGTCCTCTTGGTCAGATGTACCTTTTCAGTGCCAGGTCAAGGGCATGGCATACCAGAGAAAGAACAGCCCTTTCATTGCATCAGTGTTACCTGGCCCTTCACTCTACTCTGAAGAAGCCAGGCAGAATTTGAAGAAATGTCTGCAAAAATGCTGCTGGTGACTTTAAGACTGGAAATGACAACTAGCAGGGGGAAAGATGAAGAGAGGTTGTACTGACATAGCCAGAGGAAAGGAAGAGGGTTTGTGGAGGGAAAAAAAAAAAAAAAAGTAATGAAAGGACAACAGTGAATAGCTGGTCTCTACCTGGGATGCCACTTTTTAAAGCTCAGTTCAAAATGTTCAGTACAAACACCTGCCTGCAAAGGATCCTTGGAAGCAGATTAACTAAAATGTCTATAATATATATTATGCCAAATGCAGGGAAATGGGTAGATAGACATCAGCATTACTGAATATCTGTTTCATCTCTCCTTCCAGCCCACAGATTTAGTCAAAAAACCTAAGGAAACCAAAGGAATTTGTTTTTGTGTACTTGGGTGTGTGGCTGATTTTTTTCTCTCACTTTTCTGCCATATTTTTCAAGTTTTCTAAAATTAAAACGCATTTTTATAGAAACATTTAAATATATTATTTTATAAAAATAGAGCAAATCTCCAGGCTTGGAGAAAGGGCCCTGGGTCAGTCTGCACATTGCTGAGTAGACCAAGAAATTCCAGAGCTCCCTGGACTCTTAATACCAATCATTGCCAATGTCTCAATCTGTTGGCTTTTCTAAGTCTAGCAGTTAATAATGGGATAACAACATCTGCCGTCCTTAAAGACTTGTTCTGAAGGTCACAAGACAAATGTGTGAAAGTGTTTCTTGAGTATCAAGTACTTAATGAGTGTGAGACAGTTATTATTCCAGTATTACTCCAAAAAGACAACTTTCTATAAAATGAAAAAAAAATAGGGATAAATATAAAGAAGGTAGTGATTTACATGAATTTCCCCTCCGAGTTCAAACAAAATCCACAGAATAATTCTGACCAGCAAAAGCTCTCTCCTCAAAACATGTGAAGCAACAACAGAAAGAGAAATTCAGCATCAAGAATCTATTCCATGTCAGGTAACTTGGTGATTGTGAAACCTTCAAGTCCTAGAATTGAATATGTGAGAGGTCTTCCCACTTTTCAACCCTGGTGGACTCTGATACCTTGGGCGAAACACTGAATCCCAACTGACATGGAAGAGACCTAGCAAAGTTATGTTTGAAACTGGAAGAGATTGAGTGATTTCCCCTGAGACTGGCCCTGTGTTTGTTTCGAGTTCTCACCCTGAGGTATTTAGCTCTCTCCCACAGGAGTTGGAGAAACTAATTAATTAAGTCTGAAAAGAAGCAGCAATAAGTACAGGGCTACAGACTTTTACTGACACTAGTCCAGGGCCAAATATCTTTCTCATTCTGGCTCCTATTTCCAGTGCACATTAGAATAGATGATGTCAACACCAGCCGAGAAGACAAGTTATCTCAATACTCAAACCCTGGCAGGAGAATCTGTGCCCTGACTTATTTTTAGTGCTTTTCTACCTTAGTAATCCAGTCAGCTAAAGAAAAGCTAGCAACGGACTGCCCTCTGAGCTCACCACCCTTATTTATCCCTTAGCAATTAGCAAGACATTTAATCACCTGGGGAGAATCTATTAGGAGTTTGGGGTCCCATCACTCACAGATTTTTAAAAGCCACAGAGGATTATTATCCTAACCCAAGTGGAAATGTGGGCCTCACTATATCATTGGTAGCAATATTTTACTCAGAGGAGAAAGACACGAAAGAAAGGTAGCTAACAAAAACAGATATGGATAGCCTATCATTTTTACTAGCAGGGTAGAGGATGGCATGAAAAGAAAGAATTGTGTTTGACCTTTTATGAAATGTTAGAACTTAAACTAGTGCACACATTCTCCCTATCTTAAATTTCAAATTGGACTGTTGCTAGGAGTTCACAATGAATAGTTAGTGCTTGTTTACCAAGATGCAGAAAGTGAAGCATCAAAGATTAATCAGTACTTTCCACATTTTTCCATTTGGATTTAACCCCAAATATTTAACTTTATTTCAATCTCATACAGCTTGTGAGGACAGATTTATCCAACACCAGCTGTCCTCATATTTAAAAGCTGCTCCACAAAGATAAATTTAGAATCAAGGAAGGATCATATTCCTCAGCAAGAATTCTGCTCTATGCCCTACTGATGCCCTGAGCCACAAATGACAAACCAAATACCAGCATTATTGTTGTTCTTCTTGGACATTTCTTCAGAAGCCACAGTGTGGCAGAAACAGCATACACCACACAAGGCATAAGCCCTAAACTCAGAATTGTACCCATGGGTATAAATTTATTCCCAAGGTTATTTCTCACCAAAGTGGGAGGAAGGTATGTATCATTTTGACAGAGCAGGGAATGAAGTCACCTATCACACATACCCACCCCCTTACTTTTTCTTTTCTTTTTTTTTTTTTTTTGAGCTTTCCACTCCAGGAATTTTCCAAACTTGCACAAGGCTCAAATAAGACTGAAGTCTGGGTAAGATACAACTGTTCATTAAATCAAACAGAAAGACTAAATGTCATCATCTTGACATTAGACATTTAGTATGACAACATACTGCATTAAAAAAATAATGAAAAATAATCTCAAGATTCTAAAAGATTATTAAATATTCTCTTTGAATGAAGTCTAACTGTAAAAGTATAGTTGTAAAAACACATCATTAATGTTTTATGTGCAATTTGTATGTCTTATGTCGCTCAGTTGTGCCCGACTTTTTGCTGCCCCATGGACTGCAGCCTACCAGGCTCCTCTATCCTTGGGGATTCTCCAGGGAAGAATCCTGGAGTAGGTTGCCATGCCCTCCTCCAGGGGATCTTCCCAACCCAGGGATCAAACCCAGGTCTCCCAC
>NW_011494775.1:1153285-1153802 GCF_000754665.1 Bison bison bison | reverse complement strand
TAGAGGAAAACAACAGAATGGGAAAGACTAGAGATCTCTTCAAGAGAATTAGAGATACCAAGGGAACATTTCATGCAAAGATGGGCTCGATAAAGGACAGAAATGGTATGGACCTAACAGAAGCAGAAGATATCAAGAAAAGGTGGCAAGAATACACAGAAGAACTGTACAAAAAAGATCTTCACGACCCAGATAATCACGATGGTGTGATCACTCACCTAGAGCCAGACATCCTGGAATGTGAAGTCAGGTGGGCCTTAGAAAGCATAACTACAAACAAAGCTAGTGGAGGTGATGGAATTCCAGTTGAGAAATTTCAAATCCTGAAAGACGATGCTGTGAAAGTGCTGCACTCAATATGCCAGCAAATATGGCAAACTCAGCAGTGGCCACAGGACTGGAAAAGGTCAGTTTTCATTCCAATCCCAAAGAAAGGCAATGCCAAAGAATGCTCAAACTACCACACAATTGCACTCATCTCACACGCTAGTAAAGTAATGCTCAAAATTCTCCAAGC
>NW_011494775.1:1152639-1153005 GCF_000754665.1 Bison bison bison | reverse complement strand
CAGTGTCAGACTTTATTTTTGGGGGCTCCAAAATCACTGCAGATGGTGACTGCAGCCATGAAATTAAAAGACACTTACTCCTTGGAAGGAAAGTTATGTCCAACCTAGCTGCTGCTGCTAAGTCGTTTCAGTCGTGTCTGACTCTGTGCGACCCCAGAGATGGCAGCCCACCAGGCTCCCCCGTCCCTGGGATTCTCCAGGCAAGAGTACTGGAGTGGGTTGCCATTGCCTTCTCCATGTCCAACCTAGATAGCATATTAAAAAGCAGAGACATTGCTTTGCCAACAAAGGTCTGTCTAGTCAAGGCTATGGTTTTTCCTGTGGTCATGTATGGATGTGAGAGTTGGACTGTGAAGAAAGCTGAGT
>NW_011494775.1:1152022-1152539 GCF_000754665.1 Bison bison bison | reverse complement strand
AAACCAAGAGAGTTCCAGAAAAACATCTACTTCTGCTTTATTGACTATGCCAAAGCCTTTGACTGTGTGGATCACAATAAACTGTGGACAATTCTGAAAGAGATGGGAATACCAGATCACCTGACCTGCTTCTTGAGAAATCTGTATGCAGGTCAGGAAGCAATAGTTAGAACTGGACATGGAACAACAGACTGGTTCCAAATAGGAAAAGGAGTACATCAAGGCTGTATATTGTCACCCTGCTTATTTAACTATATGCAGAGTACATCGTGAGAAACGCTGGGCTGGAAGAAGCCCAAGCTGGAATCAAGATTGCCGGGAGAAATATCAATAACCTCAGATATGCAGATGACACCACCCTTATGGCAGAAAGTGAAGAGGAACTAAAAAGCCTCTTGATGAAAGTGAAAGAGGAGAGTGAAAAAGTTGGCTTAAAGCTCAACATTCAGAAGACGAATATCATGGCATCCGGTCCCATCACTTCATGGGAAATGGATGGGGAAACAGTGGAAACAGT
>NW_011494775.1:1144911-1151377 GCF_000754665.1 Bison bison bison | reverse complement strand
GGATGTGAGTGTGAGTGAACTCCGGGAGTTGGTGATGGACAGGGAGGCCTGGCGTGCTGCAATTCATGGGGTCACAAAGAGTCAGACACGACTGAGCGACTGAATGGAACTGAACTGATTAAACTTCAAAATGCATATTTTTCCCCTGTAATTCCACTGCTATAAGTAAACTTACAAAAGCATTCAAAGGTGTATTTATAAAGATGCTCATATAAGTATTGTTTTTAACAATCCAGATATTCTTCAACAGGAAAATGATTAACTATTATAAACCATATAAAAATTCTATGTAGGAATTCAGAAGAATGAATTAGATTTTTGTGTGCTATTATCAAATGATGACCCAGACATATTAAGTGGAAAGGCAAAGTGTAGAATACTATAAATAGTATGATTGCATTTATGAAAAAATAAAATGAAATTATATATATATATAAATAAAGAGAGCTGTATGAATGTATAGTTACATATATAAGGGCTCCCCAGTGGCTCAGACAGTAAAGAATCCACCTGCAATGCGGGAGACCTGGGTTTGATCCCTGGGTTGGGAAGATCCCCTGGAGGAGGGCATGAGAACCCACTCCAGTGTTCTTGCCTGGAGAATCCCCATGGACAGAGGAGTCTATCAGGCTACAGTCCATGGGGTCACAAAGAGTCAGACATGATTAAGCACAGCACAGAACATAAAGGATATTAAAAACTGTTAAAAATAAAAATGAGAGACTAGAAGGGGTAAGCTTTTTTAATTTTTATTTTTTATTGAAACATATGTGATTTACAATATTTCAGGTGTACAACAAAGTGATTCAGTTTCTTTTTCAGATTCTTTTCCATTGTAGGTCAGTATAAGATATTGAATATAGTTTCCTGTTCTATATAGTAGGTCCTTGTTGTTTATTTATGTATAATAGTGTGTATTTATTAATCACAAATTCCAAATTTATCCCTCCCCCCACTTTCCCCTTTGGCAACCATAAGTTTGTTTTCCATGTCTGTGAGTCTATTTCTGTTTTATAAATAAGTTCATTTGGATTACTATTTTAGATTTCACATATAATTGATATCACATGATATTTGTCTTTCTCTGTCTTACTTCATTTAGTGGACTTACTTCACTTAGTATGATAATCTGTATATCTATTCATGTTGCTTCACATGGCATTATTTTGTTCTTTAATGACTGAGTAACAGTCAGTTATATTTATACACACATCTTTTTCCATTCCTCTGTTGACACTTTGGTTGCTTCCATGTCTTGGCTGTTGTAAGTAGAGATGCAATGAACACTGGAGTGCATGTACCTTTCTAATTAGAGTTTTCATCTTTTCTGGATATATACCCAAGAATGGGATTACTGGATCATATGGCAGTTCTACTTTTTTATTTTTTGAGGAACCTCCATACTGTTTTCCATAGTGGATGCACAAACTAACATTCCCACCAAGAGTGTAGGAGGGTTTGCTTTTCTCCACACCCTTTCCAGCATTTATTTGTAGACTTTTTGAAGATGGCCTTTCTGATTGGTATGAGATGATACCTCACTGTGGTTTTGATTTGCATTTCTCTAACAATTAGCAATGTTAAACATCTTTTCATGTGCCTTTTGGCCATCTGTATGTCTTCTTTGGAGAAATGTCTATTTGGATCTTCTGCCCATTTTTTAATTGTGCTGTTTGGTTTTTTATATTGAGTTGCATGAGCTGTTTGTATATTTGGGGAAATAATCCCTTGTTAGTTGCATTATTTGCAAATATGTTCTCTCATATTTGTTCTCTCTGTGTAGGTTGTCTTTTTATACTGTTATGGTTTCCTTTGCTGTGCTACAGCTTGTAAGTTCAATTAGGTCCCATTTGGTTATTTTTGGTTTTGTTTCCATTACTCTAGGAGATTTATCCAAAAAATATATATTGCTGTGATTTATGTCAAAGAATGTCCTGTCCGAGTTTTTCTCTAGAAGTTTTACAGTACCCAGTCTTACATTTAGGTCTTTTACCCGTTTTGAGTTTATTTTTGTATTTGGTGTTAGTTGTTGTTGCTGTTCTGTCACATCCAACTCTTTGCAACTCCATGGACTACAGAAAAACAGGCTTCCCTGTCCTTCTCCATCTCCCAGAGTTTGCTCACTCATGTTCAGTGAGTCAGTGATGCCGTCCAGCCATCTCATCCTCTGTCATCCCCTTCTCCTCCTGCCTTCAATCTTTCCCAGCATCAGGGTTTTTTTCCCTGAATCAGCACTTCACATAAAGTGGCCAAAATACTGGAGCTTCAGCTTCAGCATCAGTCCTTGTAATGAATATTCTGGACTGACCTCCTTTAGGATGGACTGGCTTGATCTTGCAGTCCATGGGACTCTCAAGAGTCTTCTCCAACACCACAGTTCAAAAGCATCAATTCTTTGGCGCTCAACTTTCTTAATGGTCCAACTCTCACATCCATACATGACTACTGGAAAAACCATAGCTTTGACTAGATGGACCTTTGTTGGCAAAGCAATGTCTCTGCTTTTTAATATGCTGTCTAGGTTGGTCATAGGAGAAGGCAATGGCACCCTACTCCAGTACTCTTGCCTGGAAAATCCCATGGACAGAGGAGCCTGGTAGCCTGCGTTCCATGGGGTCACTAAGAGTCGGACACGACTGAGCGACTTCACTTTCACGTTTCACTTTTATGCACTGGAGAAGGCAATGGCAACCCACTCCAGTGTTCTTGCCTGGAGAATCCCAAGGATGGGAACCTGGTGGGCTGCCATCTATGGGGTCGCACAGAGTTGGACACGACTGAAGTGACTTAACAGTAGCACATTGGTCATAGCATTTCTTCCAAGGAGTAAGCATCTTTTAACTTCATGGCTGAGGTCACCACCTGTAGTGATTTTGGAGCCAAAAAATATAAAGTCTGTCACTGTTTCCATTCCCCATCTCCTCTGCCATGAAATGATAGGGCATTTACTGGATGTAATTTTCACAATATTGATTCTTCTTACCCAGGAACATGGAATCTCTCTCCATCTGTTTATGTCATCTTTGATTTCTTTCATTAGTGTCTTGTAATTTTCTGTGTACAGTTCTTTTGTCTCCTTAGGTAAGTTTATTCCTAGATATTTAGTTCTTTTTGTTGCAATGGTGAATGGGATTGATTTCTTAATTTCACTTTCTGATTTTTCATTGTTGGTATATAGAAATGCAAGTGATTTCTGTGTATTGATTTTGTATCCCACAACTTTGCTAAAATCACTGATTAGCTCTAGTAATTTTTTGATAGTATCTTTAGGGTTTTCTGTGTACAGTATGTCATCTACAAACATTGACAGCTTTACTTCTTCTTTTCCAATTTGGATTCCTTTTATTTCTTTTTCTTCTCTAATTTGCTGTAGCGAGGACTTCCAGAACTATGTTGAATAACAGTGATGAAAGTGGACACCCTTGTGTTGTTCCTGATCTTAGGGTGAATGCTTTCAGTTTTTCACCATTGAGAATAATGTTTGCTGTAGGCTTATCATATATGGCCTTTACTATGTTGAGGTAGGTTCCTTCTATTCCCATTTTTTGAAGAGTTTTAATCATAAATGGGTGATGAGTTTTGTCAAAGGCTTTTTCTGCATCTATTGAAATTATCAAATGGTTTTATCTTTCAATTTGTTAATATGGTATATCACATTGATTGATTTGCGTAAATTGAAGAATCCTTGCTTCCCCGGAATAAACCCAACTTGATCATGGTGAATGAGCTTTTTGATGTGTTGCTTAATTCTGTTTGCTAAAATTTTGTTGAGGATTTTTGCATCTATGTTCATCAGTGATATTGGCCTGTAGTTTGTGTATGTGTGTGTTGTCTTTGTCTGGTTTTGGTATCAGGGTGATGAGACCACCTTTTCTTCATTATATATTCTTGCCTCCTTTGCCACAGATTTATTGACCAAAAGTGCATGGGTCTTTTTCCATCCTGTTCCATTGATCTATATGTCTGCTTTTGTGCCAGTACCATATTGTTTTAATTATTGTATTTTCAAGCATCAGTTCTTTGGTGCTCAGCCTTCTTTATGGTCTAACTCTTATATCCTGTACATGACTACTGGAAAAACCATAGGGTACCTGATTCCTCCAGCTCCATTCTTTCTCAAGATTGTTTCAGCTATCAGGGGTCTTTTGTGTTTTCATACAAATTTAAAAAATTTTTCTTCCAGTTCTGTGAAAAACACCATTGGTAATTTGATAGGGATTGTGCTGAATCTATGGACTGCCATGGGTAGAATGGTCATTTTAACAGTACTGATTCTTCCAATCCAAAAACACGGTATATCTTTCCATCTGTTTGTGTGGTCTTCAGTTACTTTCATCAGCATCTTGTAGTTTTCAGAATACAGGTCTTTTGCCTCCTTAGGTAGGTTTAGTCCTAGATATTTTATCCTTTTTGATTCAATGGTAAATGGGGTTGTTTCCTTAATTTCTCTTTCTGCTATTTTGTTGTTAGAGTACAGAGATGCAATCGATTTCTGTATATTGATTCTGTATTCAGCAACTTTACCAAATTAACTGATGATAGTTTGTTTTCTGGTGGTGCTTTAGGATTTTCTATGTATAGTATCATGTCATCTGCAAAGACTGACAGTTTTACTTCTTCCTTTCCAATCTGGATTCCTTTTATTTCCTTTTCTTCCCTGATTGCTGTGGCTAAGACTTCCAAAACTATGTTGAATAGAAGTGTCAAGAATGGGCATTCTTCTCTTGAGGGAATTCTTTCAGCTTTTCATCACTGAGTATGATGTTAGCTGTGAGATTATCACATATGGGTTTTATTATGTTGAGTCAGGTATCTTCTATGCCAACTATCTGGAGTTTTTCTTTTTAATCATAAATGAATATTGAATTTTATCCAAAGCTTTTTCTTAATCTACTGAGATGATCACATGGTTTTTATTCTTCAGTTTGTTAATGTGGTATATCACATTGATTAATTTCTGGATACTGAAAATCCCTCACATCCCTGGGATAAATCCCACTTGATCATGGTGTATAATCCTTTTACTGTATTGGTGGAATTAGTTTGCTAGTACTTTGTTGAGGATTTTTGGCATCTATGTTCATCAGTGATACTGACCTATAATTTTCTCTTTTATGATAGCTTTGTCTGGTTTTGGTATCAGAGTGACGGTGGCCTCATAGAATGAGTTTGGAAGTGTTCCTTCTTGTGAATTTTTTTGGAATATTTTCAGAAGGATAGGTATTAACTCTTGTCTAAATGTTTGTTAGAATTCACCTGTGAGACCATCTGGACTGGACTTCTATTTGCTGTGAGGTTTTAAGTTACTGGTTCAACTTCAGTACTAGTGATTGGTCTGTTCATATTTTCTATTTCTTTCTGATTCAATCTTGGGAGACTTAAACTTTCTAAGAATTTGTCCATTTCTTCTAGGATGTCCATTTTTTTGGCATACAGTTGATCACAGAAGTCATTTATGATTCTTTGTATTTCTGTGGTGACAGTTATAACTTCTCCTTTTTCATTTCTGCTTTTATTGATTTGGCTTCTCATCTTTTTTCCATAATAAGTCTCACTGCTAAGTTATTTCAGTCGTGTCTGACTCTTCGTGACCCCATGGACTGCAGCCTACCAGGCTCCTCCATCCATGGGATTTTCCAGGCAAGAGTACTGGAGTGGGTTGCCATTGCCTTCTCCATAAGTCTCACTAAGGTTTATCAATTTTGTTTATTTTTTCAAAGAATCAGCTTTTAGTTTCATTGATCTTTTCTATTGTTTTTTCAATCTCTATTTCATTTATTTCTGCTCTTATCTTTTTTTATTCTTTCCTTCTAATAACTTTGGGTTTTGTTTGTTCTTCTTCCTCTAGTAGGTTTAAGGAGGAAAGGATCAACTTTTATTTTTTCATTTTATACTTTCTATACTCTGAATTTTTAGAGTTTTTGCCCTAAGCATCTACTACTTTTATCATTTTAAATCTTTTGGCACTCACAGGTTTGTTTCAATTCTCTGAAAGATTCAGTTGCATAGAATATCCCAAGTTCCTAAAAATACTTTAGGAATCAAAAGAATTAAGTTATACTCAGTGTAGTTTTGGAAAACTCAGCAGTGGTCACAGGACTGGAAAAGGTCAGTTTTCATTCCAATCCCAAAGAAAGGCAATGCCAAAGAGTGCTCAAACTAGCGCACTATTGCACTCATCTCACACGCTAGTAAAGCAATGCTCAAAATTTTCCAAGCCAGGCTTCAGCAATATGTGAATCATGAACTTCAAGATGTTCAAGCTGGTTTTAGAAAAAGCAGAGGAACCAGAGATCAAATTACCAACATCCAATGGATCATTGAAAAAGCAAGAGAGTTCCAGAAAAAAATCTGCTTTATTGACTACACCAAAGCCTTTGACTGTGTGGATCACAATAAACTGTGGAAAATTCTGAAAGAGATGGGAATATCAGACCACCTGACCTGCCTCTTGAGAAACCTCTAT
>NW_011494775.1:1130635-1144811 GCF_000754665.1 Bison bison bison | reverse complement strand
CTGGAATCAAGATTGCCGGGAGAAATATCAATAACCTCAGATATGCAGATGACGCCACCCTTATGGCAGAAAGTGAAGAAGAACTAAAGAGCCTCTTGATGAAAGTGAAAGAGGAGAGTGAAAAAGTTGGCTTAAAGCTCAACATTCAGAAAACTAACTTCATGGCATCCGGTCCCATTACTTCATGGCAGATAGATGGGGAAACAGTGTAAACAGTGGCTGACTTTATTTTGGGGGGCTCCAAAATCACTGCAGATGGTGACTGCAGCCATGAAGTTAAAAGACACTTACTCCTTGGAAGGAAAGTTATAACCAACCTAGACAGCATATTAAAAAGCAGAGACATTATTTTGCCAACAAAGGTCCGTCTAGTCAAGGCTATGGTTTTTCCAGTAGTCATGTATGGATGTGAGAGTTGGACTATAAAGAAAGCTGAGCACAGAAGAATTGATGCTCTTGAACTGTGGTGTTTGAGAAGATTCTTGAGAGTCCCTTTGACTGGAAGGAGATCCAACCAGTCCATCCTAAAGGAGATCAGTCTTGGGTGTTCATTGGAAGGACTGATGTTGAAGCTGAAACCCCAATACTTTGGCTACCTGATGATAAGATCTGACTCATTTGAAAAGACCCTGATACTGGGAAAGACTGAGGGCAGGAGGAGAAGGGGACAACAGAGGATGAGATGGTTGGATGGCATCACCAACTCAATGGAAATGGGTTTGGGTAGACTCCAGCAGTTGGTGATAGATAGGGAGGCGTGGTGTGCTGAGGTTCATGGGGTCGCAAAGAGTCAGACACGACTGAGCGACTGAACTGAACTGAACTGAACAAGGTAGTTTTAGCACCTGGGCTTCCCAGGTAGCTCAGTGGTAAAGAATCTGCCTGCCAATGTAGATGCGTGTTGGATCCCTGGGTCAGGAAGATTCCCTGCAGAAGGAAATGGCAATCCACTCCAGGATTCTTGCCTGAGAAATCCCATAGACAGAGGAGCCTGGTAGATACAGTCCATGAGTCACAAAGAGTTGGACATGACTTAAAGACTAAAACAACAATACATTTTAGTATATCCTGCTTCTCTGAAAATTGGTTATTCCTATAGTTTGGTAGAATTGGCCAGAATTTCATTCACTTTCTAGGACAGATAACAAAGAGGGAGTTGTGTTCATATAGCCCTTATATTTTGAAAATGGATTTGACCCTCCAGGTTATATTTATGCCTTGTTGTCATTTCAATGATTAGGAACGATTCAGTATCACACAATCTAATTTTAGGAGAATATTAAGTATAACAATACTCTGAGCACATTAATCACCAAAGACATTCATAAAGGGACCTATGATCTCAGGTTCAAAAATCCAAGGAGGTAACACTGAGTAAACGGCAAGAAAGCATGTTCTGATGTGGGAGAGCACTCTGTAGATTATAAAATGTAATAGAAATTTAGGTAGTAGAATGTCAGAATATTTTGTTGGGGCTGCTGCCTAACCTGATTTCACCAAGCCTTAGGCTGGACATAGGATCATCACTCAAATTTTACTCCAGAGAAAATCCCACCACAGATGTAGGCTGATGTGGCGATTTTAATTTCCTTTGGAAGACCCTATAGGATGGATTCTGTATTTCTTTTCAGTATATGTGTGTGTGTGTGTGGTTTTTTAACAGACATCAGGTGCATAACATATAATAACTCATATTTTGAAACTATGAATTAACATACATGGTACTCTTCTACTTTATCTTTTTACTGGTTTATTTGCTTAATGTTATAAACCCTTTATTCAACCCAAGAACTGGAATAAAACCAATAACTTACAATATCTATGTGCTCCTCCTCTATCTCTTCCCCTCACTGTTCCTCAATTGTTACCACTATCATATTTTTGTGTGTATTACATCTTTACTTTTTAAACAGTCTTATCAAGGTATATTACTGTACCTTAAAATAGGAAAATTAAGCAGAATAAATTCATTCATCCATTAATAGTACAATGAATTTGATGAAGGGCAGGACTCTGCATTAGACATTATGAGAGATATACAAACACCTGAGATAGCAAAGCACTGTACCTGGCACTCAATATATTTTTCGCTGAATTGGATCAAGCAAAAAATTTACCAAGTACATATAACATGGCTGCATTCTTAAATAAAGAAGGGATTGGCAGGGAATCTCTTGCAATTTGGACAAAGAGATCTATGATCCAAACAACTTCCCAGGGCCAGTTTTTAAGCAAGTGGCTTCCTTTTTGCCAACCTCCTCCATTTTCCTTTTTGCAGTCTTCTTCATCTAGCATTAAAGGGCCAGGAGTTGAGTCTCTGCTACTTGATACCCAATAAGAAACTTTTACCCCATCTGTTCTATACATGATGACAGATAAATCTCCCTGAAGTCCTATCAGGTCACTCTATACCCAGTACAGACCTGCAATGATTCTTAGCTCATTATATGATCTAAAACCTTACCCTGACATTCAAGGCTCTAAGGGATTTGATACTAACCAATCCTTCCAACTTTCTGTCTCCGGTCAAAATGACTTACTTATACTTATCGGAGAAGGCAATGGCACCCCACTCCAGTACTCTTGCCTGGAAAATCCCATGGATGGAAGAGCCTGATAGGCTGCACTCCATGGGGTCGCTAAGAGTTGGACACGACTGAGCGACTTCCCTTTCACTTTTCACTTTCATGCATTGGAGAAAGAAATGGCAACCCACTCCAGTGTTCTTGCCTGGAGAATCCCAGGGACGGGGGAGCCTGGTGGGCTGCCGTCTATGGGGTTTCACAGAGTCAGACACGACTGAAGCGACTTAGCAGCAGCATACTTTTTATGAATGCCTCACACTTTAACCAATGTTAAGACGCCTTGCCCTGCTATTTGTCGAAATGTGCTCTATGGATCAACAGAATCAGTTTTATCTGGGAACTTGTGAGAAAACCACCATTTCAGGTCCCCACCCAAACCTATTCAATTTGAATATGTATTTTAGCAAGATTTTCAAGTGATGCATCTGCACATTAAATTTTGAGAACCACTGTAAAATTATAAAGTGCTTTTCTCTGATGCTTAAGGAACTGTTATCATCATTTGTTTCCCTACAGAACACGTATGCACTTAGAAAGCAAAGGGTTATCCAAATTATGTTATCCAATTATGCTGTTCAGCCCTCAGAAACAAAGGACTACACTGGATTGACTAATTTGGTGTCAGTTCTGCAGCTAAAAAGGTAACTAGAATCATCTTCCTTCACTCTATTGTCTGACAAACCAGACCCAAGACAAACAACACACCCACACAAACACACAAGAACATACACACATAGGATCTTCTGTTAATAGGATTTTTAGCAGGAGAGGAAATTGCAAAAGAAAGGAATGTCAGGGACTTCCTGGTAGTTCAGGGGCTGGGAATGTACTCCCAATGTGGGGGGCTTGGGTTTGTTCCCTGGTCAGGGAACTAGATCCCACATTCCACAACTAAGACTGGTGCAACCAAATAAATTAAAAAAAAAAAAGAAAGAAAGAAAGGTATGCTAAAGCCTGACATGAATATCAAAATTGTTTTGAGATCAATTAGACAGCCACTGTAAGTCCCCTTTAAACTAAAACTGAGCAGCTAGATTTACTTGATGTACTCCCAGGTCATGGTCAATAGTCTATGATTCCAGAGAACAACACTTTTACAGTCCCAGAAGTGACTGTAGGGACCAAGGACAGCCCTGAGATTAAGTATGAAGCTGCAAAGCCTGACTTCCTGTCTCGGTCCTCTCTAAACCCCAGCTTCTTTATAACCTCCTCTAAAACTTCTGCTCTACACATGTGTCTACTATCTTGACACCTTCATCTCCTGACATGTCTAACTGCCCTTGCCTCCATGAGCTTGTCACTGTCAACACTTCTTTCTCCTACTCTCTATTCAGCTTCTTGGTCTCTCACAGGGTTCAACATTGCCAAGGTGACAACAAGCTAATTAAACTGTGCTAAAATAAGGAAGTTAGGGAAGAACTATGTCCTGATTAACCTATGCTAATCACCTTTGCCCCTTCCCCTTGTGCATTCTTTGATAACTTTCTTTGTTTTTATTTTTTACTGAAGCATAATTGAATCACAATGTTGTGTTAATTACTGTTGTACAGCAAAGTGACTCAAATATACATATATATTCTTTTTCATATTCTTTCCATTATGGTTGATTACCAGACATTGAATATAGTTTCCTGTGCTATACAATAAGACCTTGTTGTTATTCTATATATACCAGTTTGCATCAGCTAATCCCAAACTCCAAGCCCAATCTTCTCTCACTCCTCTCCCCTTTGGCAACCACCAGTCTATTCCCTATGTTCCTCATTCTGTCTCTGGTTCATAGATAGGTTTATTTGTGTCATATTTTAAATTCCACACATAAGTGATATCATATGGTATTTCTCTTCCTTACTTCACTAAGTATGATAATCTCTAGTCGCATTGATGTTGCTGCAAATGGCACTATCTTGTTCTTTTTATGGCTGAATAGTATTTCACTGTATATATGTACAACAGCCTTTTCTACTTCAAAAGATTTCATATTAATTGCACAACATCTTCTTTATCCATGCATCCGTCAATGAACATTTATAATAGGTTGTTTTCATGTCTTGGCTATTGTGAAAAACGCTGCTATGAACATGGGATGCAACTGTCTTTTTAGATTAGCGTTTTGTCTAGATATATGCACAGGAGTGGGATTCATAAGGTAATTTTATTTTTAGTTTTCTGAGGAGCCTCCATACTGTTTTCCACAGTGGCTGCATCAACTTACATTCCCATCAATAGTGTAGGAGAGTTCCCTTTTCTCCACACCCACATTTAATGATAGCCATTCTGATCGGCCTGAAGTGGTACCTCACTGTAGTTTTAATTTGCATTTCTCTAATAATTAGCAATGTTGAGCATCTTTTCATGTTCCTATTGGCCATCTACATTTCTTTTTTGGAGAAATGTCTCTTCAGTGCTTCTGCCCAATTTTTGATTGGGTTGTTTTTTTGTTGCTGAGTTGTATCTGTTTGTATATTTTGGAAATTAAGCCTTTTCAGTTGCATTGTTTGCAAACATTTTTGATAATTTTCTTGAGAGAACTGGCCTGGGCTATCATTATACCATATTCTGGGGCAGGGACTGGACCTAGTGAGAATTTGTCCTTTGGGTCTCAATATTTTTATTTATTGAACACACTTTCAGCTCTGCCTCTCCCAAGCTCTCTGATATGGGTCTTTGGAGTTTTGACCCAAAGCTATTTCATATCTCCCAAATGAAATCAATACAGTTAACCACATCTCTCACACTTTGGAATTAGCTTTTTATACACCACCCAGTTTGATTAATCTCAACACCACATCTAATTTCTTATATATCTAAGCATATGTATCTAAGATTTCTTATATATCTTGTTTATTCTAATAAACAAGACCACTGTCTGAGTTAAGTTTCTGACCCAGTGTCCTGTATATGAGAAGATTATTAATGGACATCTCTGTTCATATGCTTATAAGGTCCCTCCTAAACCCAAAGCTATATAGATACAATAAGCAAGACAGTGGGGGTATTAGAAGAGAGAAACACAGAAGAGAAAATCATGAAATAGATTCATACAAGTAAAACAAACCTGAATTTTGACAAAGGCTAGGCTTTTCATTGGAACCTAGGTCCCCTTTCCTCCTATTTCTCAAGAAGTACACAGGTCAAGAAAGTATATTTCATATAGTAGAGGTTAAAAGCTCACTGCTCTAGAAAAGGACTGTGTTGATTTTATTCTTGACTTCACTGTTTATCAGCTATGTGGGTTTGGGCAATGTGTATAACCTCTTTAAGCTTATGTTTCCCAATATAAAAATATGTCTACATCTTGGAATTTTTGTAGGAGTGAATGTAATAATGTATATAATGTGATTAGTACAGTGCTAGTGATCAATCTCATTTTAAGTTGTTAAAATCAAGCTCAGAGAGGACTACTGTACCTGATCTGGTTTCGTCAGGTTTTTTTTTTTTTTTTTTTTTTCTCTCTAATTTGCAAAGCCTGCTTAATGCTACAGATTCTCCTCTCTGGGACTCTTTTAGTTACACACAGCTCTAGCACATGCTGCTGTCCATGTGGTGGGTAATCTGACTCTCAGCTAAGGACAGTATGTGGTCTTAACTGTCCTTGTGCACACAACATTCCTCTTGGCAATAACTCTGCATGTGTGTGATGAGGACAAACAGAAATGGAAGAGCCTTTTTTAAAAACCGAGCATGATCTTATAACATAAAAACTTATGTACTTAAGCCAATGGTATCAAAAAGGACAAACATCCTCTTTCTATTTTAGGCTAAATATCAAAGGAAATAAAAATTTTAGGATTAAATATCAGTCTCTTATGAATTTAGCAGGATGTGAAAGACATTAGAAGGAATCTAATCTCCCCCACCTCTAAGATGACTCGACAACTGGCCTGTCTGCTTCAGAGTGCCACCACTGGAGAGGGTGTCATTTGTGTTAAAGTAATGGCTCTTCCTGTTTAAAGACAAATGGAGGACTGGAATGTCCAAATTTCACAGCGAAGTTTGTGTCTTTGTCTGAACCAGTCTATCAAAGGATTGGTATAAAACAAGTCAGTGTTGATGTGCCTTGATGGTGTGATAACTTTGGAAATCTAAAGAAAAAAAATTATAAAGTGTGTACAAGAAAGGGTTCTACTCTCTGACATAAATCACAGCAAGATCCTCTATGACCCACCTCCCAGAGTAATGGAAATAAAAGCAAAAATAAACAAATGGGACCTAATTAAACTTAAAAGCTGTTGCACAATGAAGGAAACTATAAGCAAGGTGGAACAAGGTACCCTTCAGAATGGGAGAAAATAATAGCAAACAAAGCAACTGACAAAGAATTAATCTCCAATATATATAAGCAGCTCATATAGCTCAATTCCAGAAAAATAAATGACCCAATCAAAAAGTGGGCCAAAGAACTAGACATTTCTCCAAAGAAGACATACAGATGGCTAACAAACACATGAAAAGATGCTCAACATCACTCATTATCAGAGAAATGCAAATCAAAACCACAATGAGGTACCATCTCATGCCGGTCAGAATGGCTGCTATCAAAAAGTCTGCAAACAATAAATGCTGGAGAGGGTGTGGAGAAAAGGGAACTCTCTTACACTGTTGGTGGGAATGCAAACTAGTACAGCCACTATGGAGAACAGTGTGGAGATTCCTTAAAAAACTGGAAATAGAACTGCCATACGACCCAGCAATCCCATTGCTGGGCATACACACCGAGGAAACCAGAAATGAAAGAGACACATGTACCCCAATGTTCATCACAGCACTGTTTACAATAGCTAGGACATGGAAGCAACCTAGACGTCCATTGGCAGACGAATGGATAAGAAAGTTGTGGCACATATACACAATGAAATATTACTCAGCTATAAAAAAAATAACGCATTCGAGTCAGTTCTAATGAAGTGGATGAAAGTGGACCCTGTTACACAGAGCGAAGTAAGTCAGAAAGAGAAACACCATTATAGTATATTAACACAAATATATGGAATTTAGAAAGACAGTAACAACGACCCTATATGCAAGACACAGATGTAAAGAACATTAGGTTTAAAGAGACACAGATGTAAAGAGACACAGATATAAAGAACAGACTTTTGGACTGTGTGGGAGAAGGTGAGGGTGGGATGATTTGAGAGAATAGCACTGAAACAAGTACATTACCATATGTGAAATAGATGACCAAATAGATGTGCAAATTTGATGCATGAAGCAGGGCACTCAAAGCCAGTGCTCTGGGACAACCCCAACCAGAGGTATGGGGTAGGGAGGGAGGTGGGAAGGGGCGTTCAGGATGGGAGGACACATGTACACCCGTGGCTGATTCATGTTGATGTATGGCAAAAACCACCACAATATTGTAAAGTAATTAGCCTCCAATTAAAATAAATTTTTTAAAAAAAGGGTTCTGGGGGTGAGGAGAGTTTGCAAAATACAAATTTTGTCAATCTGCCAAAGCTGGATTGAAAGTTGCTATTTACAAAACAGTAGGACTCTTAACTCTCGGCAACAATCTCTGTCCAGCAGTCACTGTAGGTGCTGAAGAATAAGACCAGAAGTGTTGCAAATTATTCTCCTGGAGTCTAGGTTTCTGTCACCACTGAAAACTTGTTTCAGTATTTTATCCTCAAATAAGAGAAAAAATGTCAAGTCCAATCTTTAGCTAAATTTGAAAATTCTCTAACAAAGTAAAAAGTGGTTTGCCATATAATTCAAACCAAATATCTGTTTATCTTAGTATTTGAGCCTTAAGGTCTGAATTTTTTGTATAGAAGAACTTTATAAACTGGGTCTTTTAAAACTGGTTCCTATACCATCATAAATAAGGGTCCAAGAAATAAAAACAAAACCAATTTTTTCTTTAAAAGAGAGATATTCTTGGAATACTTGCTCTTAGAGCCCTAAGCCTCCATGTGAGAAATCCAACTACCCTGAGGTCACTATGCTATGAAAAGCCCAAGTCGTACAGAAAGGCCCAGCCCAAGAGGAAAAGGTATCACGTGGAAAGAGAGAGAGAGGCCAACTATCACCAAGATGCCAGACTTGTGAGTGAAGGAACCATCTTGGATAAATGTACTCTCAAGGCCCAGCTGCCCTAGTTGAAAACACATGGATCAGAGATGAACTGCCCAGTTGATGCTTCTTGAATTCCTGACCTAAAACATCAAGTCACAGTAGAGAGATCATATGCCCCAAAAAAGCACCTCAGTGAGCAAGAGTTTCAAGATAAGTCCCAGTTGTTTCCAAGCCCATTTAGCTTCTCAGCATCAGGGGGAAGAAGTAGTAACATTCCTAACACATGATCAGGCATCCTATTCTTTGATGGAGAAGCAGTCTGAGAAAGGTCATGAACAATGTGGACCTTGACAATAGGAAAACAAGTATGGTGCAGATACCCAAATAGAAATCTGTATGCTAGTTATGTATGCTAGTTGGGATCTTTCCAACCTAGAAATCAAATCCACATCTCTTACATCTCCTGCACTGGCAGGTAGATTCTTTACCACTGTGCCACCTGGTAAGTATAGCTAGCATGTAACAGTTATCCTTTAAAACAGGTTTATATCAAAATACCATTTAGCTACTGGAGAAATCATGAGAACCAGGACAGTGGGTATTTTACTTTAACATGAAAAAAACGTAATTGATAATCTCTTTGGCACTGCATAAAATAGAGAAATTTGACAAAACATTAGGAAAAGGTAAAACACTGAGTGTGATTAAGTAAAATTTCCAGTCATCTAGAAAATAATCCTACCTTTAACATTAGTGTGTTGAAAACAGAAGAGATTTATTTTTCTAAAAAGCAAGAGAGGGATAATTTCCTAGTGATCTAGTGGTTAGGACTCAGTACTTTCATTGCCATGACCCTGTTGCCCTGGTTGGGGAACTAAGCTCCTGCAAACCATGTGGTACAGCCAAAATAAACAAGTAAACAAATACATAAAAATAAATACAAAGGACTCTTCCCTGGTGGCACAGTGGAAAAGAATTCAATGCAAGGGACATGGATTTGATCCCTGGTCTGGGAAGATCCCACATGCTGTGGAGCAACTAAACCTGTGTACCAGAGCTGCTGAGCCAATGCTCTAGCGCCTGGGAGCTGCAACTGCTGAGCCTGCGAGCTGAAACTACTGAAGCCTGAGCACCTGGAGACTGCTCTGCAACAAGAGGAGCCACTGCAGCGAGAAGCCTGCTCACCACAACCAAGAGCAGCCTCCACGTGCAACTAGAGAAAGCCCACACTCAGCAATGAAGACCCAGCATAGCCAAAGTTGATAAACACAATTTAAAAACACATATATACATACATACATACAAAGAAAGCAAGAAAGAACAAAAGACAAACAGCCAAACACAAAGACAGTATAATAAATGATCAAGAGATCTGGAAAAATAAAACCCACTGTTACTGAGGAATGGTCTAGATCAGCTGGGGAAGAAATGATAAGGTGCATTTTTAGAATTTTCTGTGTACCTCCTCAGAGCAGCCAGAACAGCCATCATAAAAAAAATCCACAAATAATAAATGCTGGAGAGGATGTGGAGAAAAGAGAATTGTCCTACACTGTTGATGGGAATGTAAATTGGTACAGCCTCTATGGAAAACAGTATGGAGGCTCCTTAAAAAACTAAAAATAGAGCTACCATATGACCCTGCAATCCCATTCCTGGGTATATATCCAGAGGAAAACATGATCCAAAAAGAAATATGCAATCCAGTGTTCACTGCATCACTGTTTACAATAGCTAAGACATGGAAGCAACCTAAATGTCCATCAACAGAGGAATGAATAAAAAAGATGTGGTACATATATACAATGGAATATTACTCAGCCGTAAAAAATAATGAAATAATGTCATTTGCAGCAACATGGATGGACCAAGAGAGTGTCACACTGAGGGAAGTAAATCAGACAGAGAAGGAGAAATATCATTACTAATATGACATCCCTTATATGTGGAATCTAAAAAGAAATAATACAAATGAACTTGCTTACAAAAGATAAACAGACTCACAGACTTCGAGAACAAGCTTATGGTTGCCAGGGGGAAGGATGGGGAGAACGGATAGTTAGGGGGTTTGGGATGGTCATGTACACACTACTGCATTTTAAATGGATAACTAACAAGTACCTACTGTATAGCACAAAGAACTCTGCTCAATGTTATACAGGAGCCTAGATGGGAGCAGGATTTAGGGGAGATTGGATACATGTATATATATGGCTGAATCCCTTCACTGTTCACCTGAAACTATCATAGCATTGTTAATCAGCTATACATCCATATAAAATAAAAAGTTTTTTAAAATGAATTTCCTATGTACCAAAATATCCTCAGGAACTTTTCAAAACCATCACCAAAACAGTCAGTTTATGTCAAATACTATCCTCTCTTCAAACAGCTTAAATATGTTGATATGTCAAATTCATTTTTGCAGAGACTAACAACAGTGGGCCACAGAGTATAGAAGCTCTAGACTTGTTCAAAAATGACAGAAATCATTAAACACACACAATTCACAACACCTTTTCTGACTTAACTCATGTATCTCCTTCCTCAACTATTTTGCCTCCCTCATCATGCATGAAAAATACATGTCTTCCACAATAGCTGTTTCCTTGTGGACAATTCATATTACTTATCATTCTGTAAATAAAGGTAACTTATTATTTAAAATATATACTAAATAATAAAATAGGCAAACAAAAAACTGGAAATTCAAACTGATCCATCAAATAACTTAACACTTAAAAAGAATGCACCAAATTTAGCTTATTGTGTGAATTTTCACTAAGTATTCCCACTAAGGTGACACTTTGAAACATTTTATGTTGCTAATCTGCCTGACTTCCCTTCTGTTTCCCCAATTTTTGCCTCACTGTAGCTACTATCAGATTCTTTCACTGTGTACTTTTAAACAAACCTGATGTTCTACTTCTCAGACCAATGAACTTACATTACATCCATGAAGCTAGTTTAACTCTGCAGACACCCTATTCAGGCAGTGTTATGAGAACCTCATCATTGTTCCTGATCTCTATGTATCTTGTCATCTTTCCAGGATAAGACTGCCAAGGTCTTGGACTCTTCATTTGGTGGAGTCTAATTCTGTTCTCTTTACAAAGAGCTAGGGTTACACTCAGCAAAGGTTACCATTTACGTGAGACGTGAAGCCTGCTAGCATAACTCATCACCAAAGTGAAATCCCTAGCTATTTTTTCTCTCAAGGACATCCTCAGCGCTACCTAAAATCAAGAAGGAACACTTCAGGACAGGTCACACATAGGGCCCACACATATTCTGAATTCACCATATCATTTTGATAACTCTAGAGTATAGTATTATTTCACAGCAGTTGAGCAAAAGGGTTTTTCTTCCTGAAAACCTCCTTTTCTATCTCCTAGAGGAAAATACATGAGTATCAAATGTAATGACTACAGTGGCTTTAGCAAGAGAAGAGTGAGCTTTCTTTTAGAAATATTCTTTTTCTGGAAGGAAGAGGGGTGGTTCTCATGCTTGGTTTGGTTTTATAACTTACCCAAACGAGTTCTGAAAGGTTTATTTGCATAAATAAATCACATTTTAAGCTGTTACCTAAAGCACAGCTCATCTTTCAAACTTCTGCATTCTGGAATGGCAGTCTAAGCCCCAGTCCTAAGTGCTGACTGGTTTTGCCTTTAGTGCAAATATTCATTTTCCTTTCCCTCATCCTCTGATGGAATCTATTCCATAAATATGAAAATCTATTCCAATAAATATGAAAATCAGAGATTTTAAAAGATCAAATTTTTTAAAATAAATTAATTTATTTTAGTTGGAGGCTAAGTACTTTATAATATTGTAGTGGGTTTTGCCATACATTGATATGAATCAGCCATGGGTGTACATGTGTTCCCCATCCTGAACCCCCTTCCCACCTCCCTCCCCATCCCATCCCTCTGGGTCATCCCCGTGCACCAGCCCCGAGCTCCCTGTCTCATGCATCCAACCTGGACTGGTGATCTATTTCACACATGGTAATATACATGTTTCAATGCTATTCTCTCAAATCATTCCACCCTCGCCTTCTCCCACACAGTCCAAAAGACTGTTCTTTACATCTGTGTCTCTCATCATTATCATCTTTCTAAATTCCATATATATGCATTAATATACTGTACTGGTGTTTTTCTTTCTGGCTTACTTCACTCTGTGTAATAGGCTCCAGTTTCATCCACTTCATTAGAACTGATTCAAATGTATTCTTTTTAATGGCTGAGTAATATTCCATTGTGTGTATGTGCCACAGCTTTCTTATCCATTTGTCTGCTGATGGACATCTAGGTTGCTTCCATGTCCTGGCTATTGTAAACAGTGCGATGAACATTGGGGCACACGTGTCTCTTTCAGTTCTGGTTTCCTTGGTGTGTATGCCCAGCAATGGGATTGCTGGGTCGTATGGCAGTTCTATTTCCAGTTTTTTAAGGAATCTCCACACTGTTCTCCATAGTGGCTGTGCTAGTTTGCATTCCCACCAACAGTGTAAGAGAGTTCGCTTTTCTCCACACTCTCTCCAGCATTTATTGTTTGTAAACTTTTTGATAGCAGCCATTCTGACCGGCATGAGATGGTACCTCATTGTGGTTTTGATTTGCATTTCTCTGATAATGAGTGATGTTGAGCATCTTTTCATGTGTTTGTTAGCCATCTGTATGTCTTCTTTGGAGAAATGTCTGTTTAGTTCTTTGGCCCATTTTTTGATTGGGTCGTTTGTTTTTCTGGAATTGAGCTGCATGACCTGCTTATATATATTGGAGATTAATTCTTTGTCAGTTGCTTTGTTTGCTATTATTTTCTCCCATTCTGAAGGGTACCTTGTTTTACCTTGCTTATAGTTTCCTTCATTGTGCAACAGCTTTTAAGTTTAATTAGGTCCCATTTGTTTATTTTTGCTTTTATTTCCATTACTCTGGGAGGTGGGTCATAGAGGATCTTGCTATGATCAAATTTCTAAAATATTTTGAAAATGCAAACAGACCTAGAAGAAACCTCACTTCTTATTAGATACGCGATAACCAAGACCCCAAAGGGTCTTGGCGTAGGAAATGGCAACCCACTCCAGTATCCTTGCCTGGAAAATTTCATGGACAGATCAGCCTCGTGAGCTACAATCCATGGGATCACAAAGAGGTGGACACAACTGAGTGCACGTGCACATGCATACACCTAAGAGTCTTGTCCAAGGCATATAACTAATTAATGATAGATCTAGAACCAAAATCCAGACTTCCTCAATCCTGAATTAGTGCTCTCTCTCCCACACTATCTGGTGTCTCTATATTTTTATCCATTTCTATATCATCTTCAGACACAGATGGTTTAATTCACGCTAACCAGTAGCATATCCCAAAGTAAGATTCAGGACATCTCACGGCTCTATTAGTTATCACTGTCTCCTTTTGTCAGCTGGAAGATCACGGACAGAAGATGGGAAATCCTGCCTGGCCTCTTCATGCCCCTGATGAAATGACAGCACAGGCTGTCTAGTGCCTTGTGCATGAAGTTTCATTGTTCATGCTTAGAACAAGAAGCATCTGAGATGT
>NW_011494775.1:1125877-1130535 GCF_000754665.1 Bison bison bison | reverse complement strand
CCTTTATAAGAATTGGATTTCCTCTCTTTTTCTCATTATCCAGGGAGCATAGGACAATTTGAAGGTGGGCAAAAACTTGAATTTCATTCACCACCAAAACTATTTTGCTGATGTTTTCTAGCTTCTCCTTCAAAATATGCCAAGAGGCTTAAACGAAATTCTAGCCTCTTGAACCAAATGACCTTTTATTTATAAGGTATGTTTCTTCCAAGAAGTTCCAAATGTTTCTTACACTTTCTCTTAATTCTTCTCTTCCCATGAGGGGAAGCATTTCATTTTTATCTTTCTGCCACAGCCAGAGTTTCCCTGCTGTTTCTAGGGTTTCTTTTCAGGGTCTGATACTTAAAGGTTAGAATCTCCAGAAGTCACAAACATTCTCAACTGATGTCTCAGCCAAGATTGCTAACAAATGTATTCATTCAACAAATATTTACTGAGTATCTCCTATGTGCCCGGCACTATTGTAGGTACTAGGGATACAAGAGTAAACAAAACAGATCTTTGAGAAGCTAACACACAAATTAAAAAGATGATTTCCATTACCCATTGAATTCTGAACCACAAAAATGCTCTAGTCTGATAAAAAAAATTAAAAAATCACTGCCTTCTCAACTACTCAGACTAATATCTGCAGTTTTACATTTATACAGTAATATAGAGTTCATTTGCTACAGGCCTATATGGATTGCATTAGAAAACATGAAATTTGGATTCTAATCCTGACTCTTCCACCAACAGATTGCATGACCTTCAGCAAATACATAACCTCTAGGACCCTTACAGTTTTGTTCTCTGAAGATGTTAGACAAGATTTCCCATGTCTTAGTCTGCAATTCTGCGATTGGTTAACTTCACCTAAGATGGCTATATTCCATTTTTTTTAATTGGAATATAGTTGATTTATAATGTTGTACTAGTTTCTGCTATACATCAAAGTGAGTCAGTTATATGCAAACACATATCCACTCTTTTTAGATTCTATTTCCATATAGGTCATTGCAGAGTATTTAATATAATTCCATATGCTACACAATAAGTTCTTATTAGTTATCTATTTTATATATAATAGTATGTATATGTCGATCCCAGCCTCCCAATGTATTCCTTCCTCCCCTTTTCCCCTTGGTAACCATAAGGTTTATCAAAGTCTGTGATTCAATTCTGTTATGTAAATAGGTTCATTTGTACCACTTTTTTAGACTCCCCATATAAGTGATATGATATGATATTTGTTTTTCTCTGACTTACTTCACTCAATATGAAAATCTCTAGGGCCCATCTATGTCTCACAAATGGCATTAGTTCATTCTATTTTATGACTGAGTAGTATTCTACTGTGCATATGTACCACATATTTTTTATCTATTCCTTCATCAATGGACATTTAGGTTGCTTCCATGTCCTAGCTATTGTGAATGGTGCTGCTATGAACACAGGGGTGCATGTATCCTTTCAAATTATGGTTTTTTCCGGATATATGCCTAGGAGTGGGATTGTTGGATATGGTAGCTCTATTTTTTAGTTTTCTAGGGAATCTCCATACTGCTCTCCATAGTGGCTATACCAATTTATATTCCCACCAACAGTCCAGAGGTTTCCCTTTTCTGGAAGAGGAGGAATCTTTCTATATCAACTGCTTTTATTTGTGGAGTGGTATTGAGGGAAATAACACAAACTAACACACACCTCCTAGGACAACTGTTAACAGCATCTGCTCATGAAATAATCTATAAAATCAATCGGCTCCGTGCCTATTGTGTCTTCAACACTGGACTAAATACTTTGGGGATGGGAGACACACGGAAAGACACTTGATCTTAAGGAACCTGATATACGGTGAAAGTACACAACAGTAAAGAATTGGAAACAAAAGTGTATTATAGGAGTTCTCTTGTGGCTAGGATTCTAGGTTTTCACTGCTGTGGCCCCAGTTTAATCTCTGGTTTGGAACTGAGATCCTTAAAGTCATATGGCATGGCCAAAAAAAACCAGAAGTGCACTATTAATATAAGGATTGTAAGTTCGCAAGAGAAGAAAAAGCAAAGACAACTAGATTCAAACCCTCTGAGGAAAGGCGGATCTACCTATAGATCCAGGTGGATCTCCCTGGATCTACCTATAGCAATCACCATCACAATAATGATGATGTCCAACACATGGACATCACCAGATGGTCGACACCAAAATCAGACTGATTATATTCTTTGCAGCCAAAGATGGAGAAGCTCTATACAGTCAGCAAAAACAAGACCAGGAGCTGACTGTGGCTCAGACCATAAACTCCTTATTGCCAAATTCAGACTGAAATTGAAGAAAGTGGAGAAAACCACTAGACCATTCAGGTATGACCTAAATCAAATTCTTTATGACTATGCAGTGGAAGTGAGAAATAGATTTAGAGAAATAGGATTAGATCTGACAGACAGAGTGCCTGATGAACTATGGATGGAGGTTTGTGACAGTGTACAGGAGACAGGCCACTGCTGAGTTTTCCAAATTTGCTGGCATATTGAGTGCAGCACTTTCACAGCATCATCTTTCAGGATTTGAAAGAGCTCAACTGGAATTCCATCACCTCCACTAGCTTTGTTTGTAGTGATGTTTTCTAAGGCCTACTTGACTTCACATTCCAGGATATCTGGCTCTAGGTGAGTGATCACACCATCGTGATTATCTGGGTCATGAAGATCTTTTTTGTACAGTTCTTCTGTGTATTCTTGCCACCTCTTCTTAATATCTTCTGCTTCTGTGAGGTCCATACCATTTCCGTCCTTTATCGAGCCCATTTTTGCATGAAATGTTCCCTTGGTATCTCTAATTTTCTTGAAGAGATCTCTAGTCTTTCCCATTCTGTTGTTTTCCTCTATTTCTTTGCACTGGTCACTGAGGAAGGCTTTCTTATCTCTTCTTGCTATTCTTTGGAACTCTGCATCCAGATGCTCATATCTTTCCAGCAATATGTGAACCGTGAACTTCCAGATGTTCAAGCTGGTTTTAGAAAAAGCAGAGGAAGCAGAGACCAAATTGCCAACATCTGCTGGATCATCGAAAAAGCAAGAGAGTTCCAGAAAAACATCTATTTCTGCTTTATTGACTATGCCAAAGCCTTTGACTGTGTGGATCACAATAAACTGTGTAAATTCTTCAAGAGATGGGAATACCAGACCACCCGACCTGCCTCTTGAGAAACCTGTATGCAGGTCAGGAAGCAACAGTTAGAAATGGACATGGAACAACAGACTGGTTCCAAATAGGAAAAGGAGTATGTCAAGGCTGTATACTGTCACCCTGCTTTTTTAATTTATATGCAGAGTACATCATGAGAAATGCTGGACCGGAGGAAGCACAAGCTGGAATCAAGATTGCCAGGAGAAATATTAATAACCTCAGATATGCAGATGACACCACCGTTATGGCAGAAAGTGAAGAAGAACTAAAGAGCCTCTTGATGAAAGTGAAAGTGGAGAGTGAAAAAGTTGGCTTAAAGCTCAACATTCAGAAAAATAAAATCATGGCATCCGGTCCCATCACTTCATGGCAGATAGATGGGGAAACAGTGGAAACCGTGGCTGACTTTATTTTTCTGGGCTCCAAAACCACTGCAAATGGTGACTGCAGCCATGAAATTAAAAGAGGCTTACTCCTTGGAAGGAAAGTTATGACCAACCTAGACAGCATATTAAAAAGCAGAGACATTACTTTGCAAACAAAGGTCCATCTAGTCAAGGTTATGGTTTTTCTCGTGGTCATGTATGAATGTGAGAGTTGGACTATAAAGAAAGCTGAAAGCATAAGAATTGATGCTTTTGAACTGTGGTGTTGGAAAAGACTCTTGAGAGTCTCTTAGACTGGAAGGAGATCCAACCAGTCCATCCTAAAGGAGACCAGTCCTGGGTGTTCATTGAAAGGACTGATTTTGAAGCTGAAACTCCAATACTTTGGCCACCTGATGCTAAGAGCTGACTCACTGGAAAAAACCCTGATGGTGGGAAAGATAGAGAGCAGGAGGAGAAGGGGACCTCAGAGGATGAGATGGTTGGATGGCATCATCTACTCGATGGACATGGGTTTGGGTGGACTCCGGGAGTTGGTGATGGACAGGGAGGCCTGGCGTGCAGCGGTTCATGGGGTCGCAAAGAGTAGGACACGACTGAGTGACTGAACTGAACTGACTGATCACAATAAAGATAGCATCTAACATTTACTGAGTGATTGATACGTGGCACAAATATGAGTAAAATGCCTTTGTAGGCTATCTCATTTTTCCTCAAAACAGCCCTAGAAATAAACACTATTTTTGTGCCTGATTTACAGATTGGGAAATTGAGGCTTATAGAGGTAATAGAGGTAAACCTAATATACCTAATAAATGGTAAACCCAGGCAATCTGATCCTAGAGCATTCCATATCACTGAATGGTTATTTCCCCACACAGGAGATAAAGAGAAAAGGACAGTATTTGCACAACAGTTCAGTTCAGTCGCTCAGTCGTGTCCGACTCTTTGTGACCCCATGGACTGCAGCACACCAGGTCTCCCTGTCCATCACCAACTCTTGGAGTTTACTCTAACTCATGTCCATTGAGTCAGTGATGCCATCCAACCATCTCATCCTCTGTCATCCCCTTCTCCTCCCACCTTCAATCTTTCCCAACATCA